>NW_028230437.1:21117758-21459633 GCF_043228905.1 Azolla caroliniana
GTAACATTCACAAATTGCTTTAAGATTTATTATATATAAATATACACACAAAATTAGAAGAAGAAACTTATTTAGTGGGGTATGACTTTTAGATTATGCACAATGACTAGTGATACAATTTTACTTGCATTGACTTCCATACCATACACTAGATTTGGTAAAAAGCATGGTAGACAGAATATATGCTTGATGATTTTGTTGTCATGATATTATTTAGTTCTATTTTTCGTTATGTTTCACGAAACCATGTACACATGCATCGAGCCTTTTTGAAATTCTACTAAAATAAGGCATTTTTTAACATCTCACCAACATATGAAAAAGAGAATGCGACATATTAGCTGTTTCAAATGACCTGGTGTTGCTAGGTTTATTGCAACTAAAATCACGATAATTGCTTGTAAATTGGCTTACCAATTTGTTGATGAGTTGTTTCATTTTTAAGGGTTACCAATAGATATTGTGAATGATCACGATTGAAAGTGTAGTAGTGACTTTTGGACGAAAATCCTTAAGAAGTTAGAAAGAACCTTGAGCATGAGATCCACATATCATCTTCAATCAGATGCATAGAAGAAATGCATGAATAAAAATTTTAATGACATGCTTGGAGCATACATTCTTGCAAAGCGAACAAAATGGGAATGTTATCTCCCAACTTTTGTGTTTGCTTATAATAGCTCCAAGCATATATCAACGGGATCTAGTCCTTTTATATTTATGTATGTATTTGAGCCACATGCCCCTCTTGATACAAAACTTTCCAAGGGATATCCAAGATAATATTGCATATTTCTGGACATAATGTATAAAAACCTCAAGATACAATACGTTTTTATGCCAACTAGAATAGGCAACCCTGTGTATTCAGCCTTGGACATAATGTACTTCTATGTGTGCCTCAAGATTCAAAGACATTGTCTATGGGTCTATGCTAGTGTAATCACCCAGTCTTTCTTGTAAGTCATTTAAAAGAACTTAATAATTTTGGCAATAATCTACTTAAAATCAAAATTTCCATTATGACCTTTAGTGTTATATTTATTACAAACATATGTGACGAGGACAATTTTGATCTCACCAAGCTTAGATTACAAATGTTGTTATAACTCTGTTATTGCTTATTCCACTTTGTACACTAGCAAATTTGCTTTAAACTTTGATCTTCCCCAACTTAGATTACAAATGATGTTATTACTCTCTGTTGTTAATTATTCCACTTTGTACAATACCTTATAATATTCACCCCCTACAATTGTTTTTGCAACCTTGTCCCCTTCAACAATTAGTGATTTTGTGAGTATATTTGATTCAAGCATAAATGGCATAAGGATTTGCATTCATTCTCATTTCCATGTCAATGGGATGGTGAGGATCTGGTTTTCTATTCCTTCTGCATTGATTCACTTGGAACGATAAACATCTTAACAATATTATTCCAACATACGACGCGACTATGACAATGAATAGACCCCCGTAACTATGGAGAGACATTTTTACTGTGTCAGGAGAATTTGTAATGCAGACTCCAGAACCGAGCCACTTATCCTTGATCCTTTGAAGATCTCCGTTTTGTTGTAAAGATAGAATAGAAAGTGACATATCATTAGTTAAGGATGAGTTCTTTTGAAATGCCTGCAGGCGAGGGGGGAAATCCCTTAATAGACCACATCGATTGAAGAATATCCATATGGAAGTGGCAAGTTTAAATGCGATCAAGAATACTTACAAATGCAAATCCGCCAAAGTAGCCAATGTTCGAGTCAACGATCGTGTATTTGCATCCTAGGTTGGTAAGGAAGGTTGCCAAGTAAGGTGACTCATCAATAATTGCCGACACATTACCTGACGTCAATGCATTGTCATAATCTTCTTGCGTAATCAAGTTCATGAGTCGTTCTGATGAAATGAAGAGGTTATTCTTCAAGTAATTTACTTCGAATGAACCTTCTTGACATCCTATTTTTAGATGACTTTTTTGCAAGTCTGCGAAACTTCGAATGGTTGGACGTTGTTGTTGTTGTTGCGCTATTAATATAGATGACAAGCTTGCTATATAGCTCGATGTAAATATGAGTACAAAAACTAGCCAAACTAGTGTGAATGCTCGACCTGAGTGGGTTTTGGCGTCATCCCCTGCGAAGCATTCCCTTTGTTTAGTAAAATGTGTCGAACATTTTCAAGGACAATATTAATATATGATATCTAAAAAATTTTGAACTTAGGTTTTCTTATATTCAACAATATTTATCCACTCATCATGTATAATCTGAATGTGTACTTACTATGAGAGAAGAAGATGGCCATGGCTGTCAACCTGGCAAGATCAATAAATAATTGATGGAATACAAATTAGAAACGATGTATTCTATTAGAATTTAGATAATAAAAACAAGACTATAGAGATGGGTTTTGAATAATGAGGATAATGTTTGGTTAAAAACCAAACCATGGAATGAACATTTAACTAGCAAAGAGAAAGAGAGAGTTGTAATGCGTAGGTAATGCCACTACCCTTACTAACATAGATTTGATGAGGTAATAGGTCATACCAAACCATTGGGAATGTTCATAGAACAATATAATCACATCTGTCACATTATTTACCATTCCACAAATCATATAGTTTCTGCTTCCTTTCATTAAGACTTTCCAATTACCAACATTTTGGGAAGGACAAGTGAGACAATATGTTATTTAGGTACACAATTATATAATGAGTTCTAGGGGGGTTGTTAGGAATATGTCCCTCCTATGGGAGGAACCAACTGGTCAGGCCGAGAGCCGACAATCGATGTCACAGAGAGCGGACAATTGAAGACAAGGACTTGCCAACTGGTCGGGCCGAGAGGCAACAATCGATGTCATAGAGAGTCAACAACAGACGATCCAAGTCGAAGACAAGACCGACTAGTCAGACCGACCGGAGGGTCGACGACAAGGCCGATTAGTCGGGCCAACTAGACAATCGACACTAGAGTCGACTACTCGATCAGTCAGTTGATTAACTGCGATTATTGTTAGTATAATAATAGAAGTGAGAGTAGTACTAAGGAACTATATTTGTAAATAACCCATAGGTGTATAAGTATAAATACACTTAGGGCAAAACATCGTGCGATGCATTGTAGAAAACAAAGAATAGAATAGCTTAGAGTTCCTATAGATGTGTGTTACAGAGTGAAGAGTGAGTGTGATAGTGAGAGTAGTACTAAGGAACTATATTTGTAAATAACCCATAATGTGTATAAGTATAAATACACTTAGAGAAAAACATAGTGTGATGCATTGTAGAATAGAAAGAATAGAATAGCGTAGAGTTCCTATAGATGTGTGTTACAGAGTTAAGAGTGCGTGCGTGATAGTGAGAGTAGCACCATAGTTGTGTGAGCTTAGTAACTGTGTGTTACAGAGTGAAGAGTGAGAGTGGCGCCATAGTTGTGTGAGCTTAGATGCCAAGAACCCTACATGGCGGATACACTCTATGTAGAGAGAGTGTTGTATACTATCTCCTTTGTATTCTCCATTGTATAGTGGATCTTTGTTCCCGTGGTTTGCCCCGTTTAGGGTTTCCACATTAAATTGTGTATTCTGTGCATTTGTTGTTTTTCTATTTCCGCATTATTGTGCATTTCACAATCAGATTTCCTCATAAATCTCCATGATCGAAGACCAACAAACTGGTATCAGAGCTGGAGGTGCAAGCATGGAAGCATGCGTGAGTGGCTTCCTAGGCATGATAGTTCTACACTTTTAGAACTTTGCAGATTGGAGGATAAAGATGGAAGTCCTTATCATAATCAAAGACCTATACGAGCCCATCGACAGAGCATAAATACCCCCGGGACTATTAGAGTTTGAATGGAAAGTTCTGAACAGAAAGGCGGTGGCCACCATCAGATAGTGTGTCGATGTGAGTTTCCTTCAACATGTGGTGAATGTCACAAATGCCTATGAGATGTGCCAGACCTTGTCAGGTCTATATGAGAGGAAGAATGTCATCAATGAAACATCTTTGATGAGAAAGATTGTGAGGTTGAAGTATAGGGAAAGGGAAAGCACAGTCGAGCATGTAAGCACATTCATGTGGTATGTAAACCAAATTGCAGCAACTAAGTTTCCCCTTGAGGATACAATGCAGGCCATTCTGTCATTGTGTAGACTACCGGACAGGTGGGAGAACCTGGTGGTTACTCTCAACACCTCATTTCAAGAAGAGAACTTGTCGCTACAAACGGTAAAGATAAGCCTCTTTAACAAGGAGACAAGAAGGAAGGACAAGGGTTTCAAATCTGACTCAACATACATGTAGAGGAAGAAATCGGCAAAGAAGTCCACAAAGAAGGGACAAGTCCTAAGCCAGATCCAAGTCCAAAAGCAAGCTAACATGCTTCTATTGTGGATAGCCTAGACACTTCCAAAAGGACTGTGAACACATGAGGAAGGACAAAGGTGTCCGTAATAATGTCGAACCCAGGAAGATTCCTGATGAAAAGGGCACATTGGCCGTAGATACAAGTGTTAAGGAGATCTTCTTCATTTGTGAACAGGCAAGCACAAATCTTGCAAGTGAAGAGTGTACGTGGGTAATCGACTCAGGTGGATCTTTCCACATAACTCCTACGAGAGTGTGTTTCTCGACTTACATAGCTAGGAATCATGGCTATCTAAAGATGGGAGATAATGGGGAGTGCAAGATAGTGGACATAGGAAGTGTAAGCCTAATGATGTCGATAGATTATCGATTTAATCTGAGGGAAGTTCTAGATGTCCCCGATATCAGATTGATTTGATATCGACTGGAAGGCTAGACGATGAAGGCTACAATGGTAGCTTTTGAAACGGCAAGTGGAAGTTCTATCGAGGAAACCTCATAGTGGCCCGAGCACAAAAAGAGGGCACATTGTATATGATGCATGCCCGACTGTACAAGTCGAAAGTGAACTTGGTAGCCAACTCGAGTGGAGAGTTATGGCATAAGAGGCTAGACCATATGAGTTAGAAGGGAATGCATCTACTAGCTGACCAGGAACTTCTCCCGGAAGTGAAAGGAGTACACTTGGAGAAGTGTGTCGGCTGCTTAGTCGGAAAGTAGAATAGAGCAGCATTCTACTCAAGACCACCAAGAAGAGAAGTGCTCTTGGAACTAGTGCACACCAACGTGTGCTATGTAGAGGCTCCATCACATCGAGGCGGACAGTACTTCGTCACGTTCATCGATGACTACAGTCGAAAATTGTGGACTTTAGTACTAAAATTGAAGGATCAAGTATTGTCGTTCTTCAAGGAGTACCAAGCAAGGGCAAAAAGAGAGTCAAGTCAGAAGTTGAAGGTGGTCCGAACCGACAACAGTGGCGAATATAGAGGGCATTTCAAAGAATACTGCAAGGACCAAAGTATTCGAATCGAATACACAGTGCCAAAGAACCCAGCAATAAACAAGCTTACAAAGAGGATGAATCAGATGATAATGGAAAGAGTAAGGAGCATGATGTTGCATGCTATGCTGGCGAAAATGTACTGGACTGAGGCGATGTACACAACTGTTTATTTGATCAATAGGTCTCCCTCAATACCATTGAAAGGTGATGTCCCACATTAGCCCAAAGTCTTTGCGAAGAAAGAGAAAGAGAACCTACTATGTCAACTAAAGAAAATCTTGTATGGTTCAAAACAAGCTCCATGCCAATGTTATAAGAAGTTCGAGTCCTTCATGTTGGAATATAGGTTCCAGAAAACACAAGTTGATCACTATGTGTATGTAAAGAGGTATGATGAAGGTTACTTCTTAATTCTCTTATTATATGTGGATGACATCTTGAGAGTCGGACAAGACATGAAGAGGATCTTGAGCTAAAAGAAAGCTCTAGGCAAGTTGTTTGCAATAAAAGATCTTGGACCCGCTAAACAGATTTTAGGGATGCACATAGTTTGGGACAGAACTAAGAAAGTGTTGTGGTTGTCACAAGAGAAGTATGTGACAAAGATCCTAGAAAGATTCAACATCTCGGAAGCAAAGCTAGTCGGCTCTATGTTACCGGCCAACTAAGTTGAATGTTAAGCAATGCCTAAGGGGTGAGAAAGAAAAGGTTGAGATGAGGAAAGTACGATATGCCTTAGCCGTCGGCAGTTTAATGTATGCTATGGTTTGTACGAGACCATACATAGCATTTGCTATGGGGACAATAAGCCGATATAGGAGTAATCTTGGAAGAGAACATTGGGCAACTGTTAAATAAATACTCAAGTACTTGAAAGGCACCTTTGGGGTATGCCTAAGGTATGGTTGAAGGGTTTACCGACTTGGAAACATTGGGGGACACAAACTCAAGTTCATCCACTTCAGGGTACATGATGACTTATGCATGGGGAGTAATGTCATGGCAGTCACAACTTCAAAAAATATGTGGCCTTGTTGACCATAGAGGCAGAGTATATGGCAGCGGTAGAGGCCGGAAAAGAGCTGATCTGGATGAGAAATTTTCTCAGTGAGTTAGGAATGAAGCAAAGGGAGTCCTTGCTTCACTGTGATAGCCACAACCCCATACATCTAGCCAAGAACGCTATGTACCACTCCTGAACCAAGCACATATAGAGAAGGTATCACTGGTTACAGGAGAGAGTGGAAGATGGAGAGTTTACTCTTGTGAAGATCCATACTGACTAAAATGGATCCGACATGCTCACGAAGAACCTATCGATGGACAAACTCAAAGTAAGTCGACAAAGGACAGGGCTAACTAACTCCACCCATAGGAGTGAAGGGGGAGTTTGTTAGGGATATGTCCCTCCTATGGGAGGAGCCGATAGTCGAAGACAAGGAGTAGCTGACTGGTCGGGCCGGGAGACAACAGTCGATGTCAAGGAGAGTCGACAACAGAGGATCCAAGTCGAAAACTAGACCGACTAGTCGAGCCGACCGGACTGTCAACGACAAGGCCGATTAGTCGGGCGAACTGGACAGTCGACACTAGAGTCGACTAGTTGAATTGACTATTCAATCAATCGGTTGATTATTTTCTATTATTATTAGTATAATAATAGAAGTAAGAGTAGTAGGAACAGAGTGAAGAGTGAGAGTGAGAGTGACGCCAAGACTCTGTGCAGAGAGAGTGTTTTATATTGTCTCCTTTGTATTCTCCATTGTATAGTGGATCTCTATTCCCGTGGTTTTCCCTGTTTAGGACTTCCACGTAAAACTGTGTACTCTGTGCATTTCCTATTTTTTTGTTCCCGCATTATTGTGCATTTCATAATCGGATTTCCTCACGAATCTCAGTAATCGAAGACCAACACGTTTGTAGTTGAAGATTTGGGCAAGCATACTATTCTATTGTCATTTACTCAAGCAAAAGCTTTGTTGAACGGTAGATGCTCCTAACGGGACAAGGATCTTCAAAGATGAGATGAGGCAAGGCGTAGTATGTTAGTTAGGTACTCAATTATATAATGCACACTAGTGAGGGCATAGTCTATAGTCCTTCAACACCCAAGTAACTCTCCGTCGAAGGTAACTAACTTGTAATTTTAGCTGCTTGATATATTTATTTTCCTAATATATTTATTGTTATGATGAACTCTACCCATGGTTCACGTCTCTAGATTTTTCTCTTCTTCAACAACACATTGTCTTCCTACATTCCTCATGATATCTATCCCCTTCATGTCTTTCAGTTTATGCTTGTAACTAATCTCCCAACCAACTATGGCTAGCAATCAATCGTAAGATTGTTGTCTAAATAGCTCCTGGAAAACAATCTAGAGCAATTGGGTAGCAGTTACTATGAAACCCTAAACCCTATTAGGTGAGGGTTACTTGAGAAACCTAGACATCTATCTTTGGGTTTGGGTTAACTTCATTTTGATATAAAGCGCGATATTACACATGTACTCCCAGCCCGGACCTCGTCCAATTCCATGTTCCTAAACCGTAAACCCTAGACATCTATCTTCAAGTTTGGGTTGTCTTCTTTTTGCTATAAACACTACCTCGACAAACCCTCCACCTAAGAGAGTCTTGTATCCCTTGTCAATATCATAGTACCTGCTATTGAAAGTTGTTCCGCACCTTGTCAATTGCCATCAATGCCATATTATGACTCGAATTTAACATATTTATTATCAATATATACAATTAAATATTCGCATTCATATGTTGTGTGCGTTTAAATTACACACTAATATGAGGTGTTGAAAAATCTAGTTTGATACAAACAATATGATATGAGGTGATCATGAGTTCTTACCAAAACGATTTTGAGAAGGCCTTTCCCCAACCTCCATCGTGTTCATCAGCTCGGCCACACCATTCCACGAAGAAGATCAAAGACATTGTGACAATAAATAATGCTCCAATGGTTATCCAAAGTTGCCAAGAGAAAGGGGAAATGAATGTCCAGAATGAAATATTACTCCTAGATTGAAGTGGCGCGATCATTTGAAGACTTGATCCTATATATGGCTGGGTAAAGTCTACTAACTGTAACCGGTCACTAGTGATCGTCAAATCAGCAACTACTCCATCTACGTCCTATGACCATGCATGCATATAGTGAAAACCAATACGAACGTATTACTGGAGCACAGAATTAATTAAAACCTTATTAATCCAACTTGTTGTATGCTATGTAAATATCATTATCAAGCAGTGGAAATTCAAAGCACCGTGTGCTTGGCATTCAAAGATAACGCAATATCTTCATCAAATAGGCTTCCGTATGTCAAAATCGGACAACTCCCTCTCCATACGAAGCGATTCTACTGCATACATTTTTGGCTCTTACTCCATACACTTGTACTTGATTGCACATGTATTTCTTTGAGTAAAAATTTCAATCTTTGGTATTAAATTTGCTCAAACTATTCCTTGGACCATTCTACACAAGGATTACTAACAAAGTTACTTTATCTCTTCGAAGTGAGCACATCGTACTCTCTTGAGAGTAGCTTTTCCATACAATACAACAAAACCAATTATTCACCGAATAAGCCTCTCATATTTGACTTATTTGGCGCTAAGAAATATAGATCTTGCACAATTAATCAAATAGATCTTACAAGAATAACTAGAAAACATTACCTTGGCCAACCGATGCTTGAATAGTATATCATGGAATGTCAAAATAATTTTAGCGATGCTAAAAATTACTTTTAAAACACTCATATGTATTGGAGTTCAAACTCTTGTCCACTGGATCAAACCCTCAATTATAGATGGAATTATCAACAATTTGTTAGTGCCTATGTCAATCTTTGAACGAGATTCCATGGTAAGGGGTATGATATTAGGACAATCTTAGTAATTTGTTACATATAATCTCGAGGTATTTTATGGACTTAGATATTAGTTTCTCCCTGTCTAGCCATGACATCCTACTTGAGGATTGCCACAATCCCTTATGTCTTTTCTATCATTAATGTGCACGTAGAAATTCTTGCTAACATAGATATAAACACATTATCGAGGTCCATTTATCATAAATGATTAACCTTAAGCGATTGATTTTTACGAAAATTAAGTGTCATTACTACAACAAAAACAAAAAAAAATTAGGTATAGCTAATGTAATACCTTAGAGACAAGCTTCTGCACAAGGTCATTATAGGTTGGGTCTACAAGGCCATCTCCATAGCCAATTAATGTGTAATTAATACGATAATTAAGCTTCTCAACGCATTCTTGAAACACATTGATGGCGAAGCCGGAGAAATTGACGACGGAGTTGGGCGTGACCGGTATCTCAGACGATTGCCAACTCACAAACTCCTCGAATCCAAGTTTGAGAGGAACAAGGATCTTCAAGTTGGAGGAATTGGTCGCGTGCGCAGTCGGAAATTCAGGGGAGAAGAAGATGGCAAGCACTAGGAGAGCCGTGATGAGGCCCATTGGAGCATACATGGTCGGGGGATGAGAATGACGGCCCCAACGGGTGGCCAAGTGTGAACTGAGGGGGTGGAAGGGACGAGGGAGAGAGAGAGAGAGAGGGGTTTATATATGTAATAATGTATGTATACATACACATATACATAATATATATCATGTATATGTAGTATATGTATATGTATATGTATATGTATATGTACAGAATGAGCAAGTCATGGTCTATTGCTCAGAGAGGATCATCTGGAGAGAATCATGCATTTTGGTCAATCCTTCGCTGTAAGGATGGATTGATGTGTCGCTGCTAGAACCAGGAGATTCTGATTGAGCTCTCCTCGTTCGTAAGGTCATCTAAAGGGGAGACCCACAGATCATGCCCTGCTCAATCGCCATTCAACTCATTGAAAAATTTAATCTGCACAGACTCATTATATTCAAACCTCTTTTTCAGGAAATTATGTAGAGAGGAATTCTTTTGAACATCATCTGTGCGCACTACCCTCTGTATCTGTGTTGACCTTGAGGAGATTCCTACCCAGCATATTCTTCGTATTTTTTTGTTCTTTTTGGGGGGGTATTGTATCGTCTCCCATGATCCATCCTTTTTCCATAACTTCAATAACAACATAACATACAATATGCAATTTTATTTGTCTAATCTACGAAATCTAAATAACATAATTTGGATTAGGTTTTTTTTCCACATTTTTTATGGTTTTTTTTTTCATCATCTATCGTTTTGACCATATTTGCATTACTCTACTTAAAATATATGGAAAATGAAGTATAAATCAAGCAAAATGTAATTTGCAGTATAATGAGATAAATGTCAAAGGCCTACTCTACTTAATCTATCATTCATAAAGTAATGGAAAGCAACATTATCCGTAATATAGTTTAGGGGAGTACAACCCCTTTTATTTATAGTTCTTCATTTCCTTTTCTTGAAGTGTTCCTATTACTCCTCCGTTAGTAGTTACCATTAAAATTTGAGCTACATATAGAACTAGATGGTGAGGAATGTCAAATGGAAATAAAATGACAAGTCGCAATGATGAAGAGCTTATGCCAATGTTTATATGTATATAAATTAATGCATTTATATTTCTATGATTGTATGCAAATGATTGTAAAAAATGTGCGTGTGTGATTGTTATATGCATGTGTAAATGAATGAATGTATGCATTTGTATAAATTAATGATTGTATGTTTATATATGTACAAAGTACAATTGTATGTATGTTTATGATTTTATGCATGTATTAAATGTTTCTATATGGCAAATGACTTCTCAAATTTGGCCTTTACATATTCTTTGTTCCCATATAACTTCATTGCTTCATAAAGTTACAAAGTATAGTGAAGCTTGGGGATGAAGTTTTGGAGAGGACATTCATGCCATCATCTAGACAACCTTCAACCTTCTTATTTCCATTACCGGGTATAGTAGTGCTCCAACTCAAAGCTTCTAAGGTGCATATTGTTGCACAATGCCAATGGTCCTCTCATATTTTCCAATGTAGTGTAGGCTAGGCTTGAAGCCTTGGAGATTTATGTCACGGCATTGTCCAAACTATTCCAAGGGATCTCGTTTTCACACATGTTCTTATCTTTAGCCTTATCATTGGGCACTTCACGATCAAATGATGCGAAGTTGTTCTACACCACACTTACACCCTTGTTATAATCTTCATGTCCCAATGCATGGACCATTGTATTGACCACCTTCTTTCCTTTTATATTATCATCAAGCATTCTAATTCACGAGAAAAATATATCCAATATCTCAAAGGTACTTGGGACTTCATTGTTAAATTGTAATGTAAGTGTGTATGGTAATGGACACATGCACATTATTCAGGCTATTTATAATTTCATATATATGTACTCATTACCACAATCATATACAAACATCCATATAATAATTTATTAATGAACACATTCATGCACGTACATTTATACACTCGTACACATAGATACCTTACGTTTAACAATTCAATTATAAACTAGCATAAATATATTCAAACTAACATTTATACACAAGATTCTCATTCATACATACACATTCAGTCACACACATATAGCATACATAAATTGATGCACACATTCATTCCTACAATCAATCATTCATGCACACACATACATACTAGAATTGTTTATGTACGTGTTTTAGGTATTATGGAACTTATGTTGGAGAAATTACCATCAACCATCCCAACACTTATATTCTCCATATAGTTGCACGATGGTATCGGGGTATACAGATGAGGATATAATATCACACTTGGCTCTCTTACAAACGCTCGAGTATGATGACCTCCGTAAGTGCTTCTCTAATGCCATTGCAAACACAAACTAGGAGGACAACTCATGTACAACCACCATCACCAAAACCATCACCAAAACCAAGAACACGTATAGGCACCGTCAAGGGCACTTCCTACATTGTTATCATGTTGCAAATAATGCAATAAGGTTTGATTGAAAGATCCAACTAGACTGACTTGACAAGATGGAGGGTCTTGAAAGGTTTGTATGTCAAGAAACATTAGCCATATTTTAGTCCATAGTTTCTTGATTATCTTGCTTTATTTTGTTAGGACATACTAGAGATGTACCAAACGTCGTAACCAGCTTGACTTCTAGCATGGGCTGAAACCTACAACTGGTGGGTTTACAAATACATCATCAACTTCCACACGATCACGCGTGACTCTAAAAATTGATTGTAATCTTGACAAGAGCCTTGATGGAATTTCTCTAGGACTTAGGGTTTTGTTTAAAAGAGTTAGATGACCTTGTGGAGTCATACGTCCCTCAAATAGAGAGACCCATTGAAAGAGTTCATAAAGGTTTTGACATGCTCTCAATGTCATAACATGATCCTATAATTAACACGTTCGCGTTCAGAAGTGGAAGGATAGTGCATTCCATTTTTAGATTCTTTTTATAATTTTGCAAATTTATGCAATATATAGAAACTTGTTACATTAGTATCACATGTTCGTCAACCCATATAGAATTTGCTAAATTATTAATAGTTAACAAGTTTTAAAGTAAAAAACATGTATTCTTTGAATATTTATAAAGTTGATGATCTCTGAATACAAAATTTATTTAAAATTAAGAATATGACAATTGCTTATTCAATTTAAATGCTATATTATGTAATTTGCAAAGTTGGTTGAAATATTGAGAAAATCATGACCTCTAGACATAAAATGTAATTAAATTACAGGTTACGAACATGGTGTATACAACATTTGATAGCTATAGTTAGTGATTATGCATTATGCACTCTAATACTTAGTGAATGCGGCCCGATATAATACCTTACTCTAATGTTAGTAAGAAAGAAGAAAATCAAACATATGGACACTATGGACATAAAGTCCATGTGAAATATCATCTAGAGTTTTCCCAATACACACACATGAATGAGGACATCCATACACATGTATCATATAGTGGATACACTTGGAGACTCATTATGGTCACACCCAAAAGTAAGGCTTACCAAACAAGGTTCTCTACACCATGACAACGAGATCTCAACGCTTGAGCCATAGAATATCTTTGGTCCATGCTATGAAAGACCACTATTCTCCACAAGCTCGTTTTGGTCAACTTTTGCGAAATCCTTCACCATTTTCTCCAATTGTTTGAACCTAAATGGTTAATCATCATAAGAAGATCCGACCATATATAAATCGTATGGAATATCCACAATGAGTAACGTGTACTGCTTGTTTGGCAACTTCTGGATCATCTTCGGCACATCACCATAGTACACATTATAATACAATTCTTGGGTGATATCATTTTTGTGGCTAAACTTCTTGAAAGTTCCGTAATCGTCCACATCGAATGCCTTCATTAAGCACCGATTGTTTTGTTTCTGTGCTCTTTCAAGATGGGCAAGAAAGGAAGTTGGAAAATCATGTTTGTCTTTGACTTCTCCAGGCTTCTTGCTATGACATGGTTTCTATGTGAAACAACAAAAGAAGTAACTCATACATTGTTCACATATGTAATAAACTAGAATGGAAAATTTCAAATATGTAATACTAACCCAATCCTTAAAAGCAATAAAATTTTCCGATAACTCCTTGTATGAAGATGTAATCGAATACTCTTCAGTCACTTGTTCTCATGTTAAGCAACCAAGTGTTGCCGGTTAGGAACATGGCCTACCCTTAGTCCTTCGGGGTACGTATCAAGGTGATCGTGGTACAGGGCAGGAAATTGCATAGCGTGTGGAACGTAGTGAGTTAGAGCATTGTGGTGAAAATACGACGAGGATACGTGAACTTGAGGTAGGACCCCAGGGCTTCCGACCAAAGGATATGAGATTCATGCGTTTATACTTTTAACAATTAATGGAAATGAGAAAATATTGTAATTTTTCATTAGCCAAGGAAAAGAAAATTACAATATTTCTCATTTCCATTAATTGTTAAAAGTATAAACAGATGAATCTCATATCCTTTGGTCGGAGGACCCGGGGTCCTACCTCAAGTTCACGACACTCGTCGTATTTTCGCAACATCGTTGGTGAACCCGACGTGAAACAAGGCGGTAGGAGGATATCAAGTGCGATGATGGCTTCGACAAGCGGAACTCAAGGAGAGGAATTAACGAAAGGCATGGTGTTCGTCGTGGAATACATGCTGAAGGTGAGAGATCGGGAGGCTTTAATCGACAAAGATGTTGATTGAACGGTGGAGATAGTTGGATGGTTTGGTGGCAAGAATATCACAGATCTGCTTGCTACCTATCTAAACGAGATGTAGCAGAGGGATGTCAATGATCTCAAACAAATTTCTAGCTTTAAACGTGTGGTGGAACCAGGGATCTGTGAGCGCATAATGGAGATCTAAAACGAGCACACAACTTGGGCAGAGTTCGAAAATTTGGTTCTTGCTGAATACATGCTTGAAGATGCGTCAAGGATGACTCGACATACACTAATGATTTGGATCGAGAAGAAAGGGAATAATCTGTGTGCGGCAGGAGTATATGCGGAATTTGACCAAAAGTACAACTGACTTCTGAGTGCGGATCAACGAGTTCTCGAAAGAGATAAAGTCCTGCTGTTCTTGAAGGTGGTGGATATGAAAGAACGGCGAGAATTGGGCAGCCTTTTGGAGGTTGAAATGCAACCAAATGGCTTGGTAGCGGATTGGGCGGCGGTGAAGAAGACTTGTAGCCGTCTTGATAAGCATCAACAATGGTTAGAGGAGACTGATGTGGAGAATCCACAATCGTGGAGGACGATGCCTACAATGATCGAGCCGAGCAAGCTGATCAACAATTTCGACAAGAAAGCGATGGAGGAATCTATAATCGAAGAACTCTCCAAGAAGTTTGAAGCTGTATCACTAGCCAACTTAGGTCGACGCGGGCCCAAGGGCAACATGATCCACTCGAGTGAGACCCGGAAGCCACTTCGAGTGATCTTCGGAAGAGGCTTTAGATAGTCATGTCGACCTTACTTTGAGAGAACTACTTGGGATCGCGAAGAAGGAGTTCCATGATACTATCGTGGACCTTATTAAGTGGAAGCGGTAACAATATGATGAAGGGGAGATGAAAACAAGTGCCATAACCATGACAAGATCGAAAGAGGAGGAGGAAGAAGAAGTGGTGGGAGATAGCCATTACTCTCAACCTCATTGGCCAAGAGCGACAACGGAGATGCCGGTGAAGATCGAGGAGAAGAAAGAGACCGTGGTGGCCTTGATTGACCATGGCTTGGAGATCAACCACATGTCGACCGAGTTCTACAAGAAAGTAAGATGGACGATTAATACAAACCACAGATGGAGGATTTCAGTGGCAACGAAGGCCACATGGACTTGTACGTAGCTTGCCCCAATGTTAAGGTCACGATCAGGGATGTGGAGATTGATCAACACTTCTTCGTGCAAGACTCGGCTTTGCATCCTGTCATCCTAGGACAACCGTATATAACATCGTCCCGGATGGAGACCAAGGTGTTCGATAATGGAGTAGCCTTTGCGTGAGTCAAGAGTCTTGATAGTGAAAGATCTGTTCAACTCCTGATGGTGCCAGCTAATCACGAAAGGAACTGAGATAGCCTTGGAGGTGAATCCTCGGATTTTTAAAGCGAACTATTGACACGTGGCCCACAAATAGTCTGAGCAATCAAAAATCTCCACAAGGAAGCAAAGACCGTGGATTGCAAGGAGAAGCAACATGCGTCACACCTAGGGCACATGTAAACTAACACTACTCAACCAGAAGGACAAGCATTGGATACAAGACTCCAAGAAGGTGCTAGACGAAGAAAGCATAATCGAAGAAGAAGAATTCCTATCTCATATTCTGGAGGAAGCCTCATTTAACAACACCATCGGTGAAATAGAGGAAGTCATGGACTTGAGCTATCCACTCTGGATACGATCAATTCCAGTTGGCAATCAACGGTCGTGACATTACAACCATGAGGACTCCGATCGGGCTTGTGCGGATGTGTACCTTACCTCAAGGTGCAATGAACTTGGTGGCTCATATGGTGAATGCCATGAACAAGGTCTTGAAGGATTGCATCCCAAGCATCACGATGCCATTCTTGGATGACAATCCGAGAAAACGATGTTTGGATGAGGAGAAGGATGAATCGAAAGATAAGGATGGATGCAGAAAGTTCGTCATGGATCATATGAAAGATTGCGAGAAGGTGCTCCAAATGCTCAAAGATGCGAATTTGACATTTTCGGAAGAAAAAATCTCATTCGGGAAACTAGAGATCTTGGTGGTTGGTCACTTGTGTGGAGCATACAGTCAGAAGGCTTCACCATCCAAGGTGAATGCGATCCAAGACATGAAAGAAGAATGAGTAACCCAAACGGAGGTTCAAAGGTTCCTTGGAGCATGTGTGTTTTATCATATTTGGATTCCACACTACGCCCACATTGTTGAGCCATTGTATGGTCTACTAAAGAAGAAGTAGAGGTTCGAATGGATGAGCGAGCATACTTTCTCCATCTGAAGGCTGAAGAAATTATTGATGGAGGCACCTGCATTATGGAAGGCAGACTATTCAAACGGCAAGCCCATTTTCGTGACCGTGGATACTAGTCCGACCGGAATTGGATGGGTTGTCAACCAAGAAGACGAAGATTGCAACCGATATGCAATTCAATTTTGCGCAAAAGTGTTAAGTGATAGGCAAAGAAGGTATGCCCAAGTGAAGAGGGAGCTATTGGGAATTGTATCGGCAATCAAGTCTGATCGTGACTACCTTATTGGAGGAGAAGTCATAATCGAGACAGATTGCCTACCAATCTTGGGTATGATATGTAGTTGTAGTACACTAGATATTGCCATACTACGTTGGATTGCATATATCAAATCACTCAACCTAGAGATCCTTCATGTAGCTGGGAAGCGTAACGTCATTGCAGACATACTAGCACGAGAAAGATACGACGGAGAAGAAGGGCAAGCCCAATGGACGCCACGAAGAGAGGTTGGAGAAACAAGCATGAAGCCCAATGGATTGAGCCAACCTGCTCAGATGGAAGTTGATGAATCAGCGAAGAAAGAAGAAGAATAAGTGGCACAGACTTACAAGTTAAGGTTGGACATAGAACAAACAACTAACTTGCAGAAGGTCCTTGAGAAGAAGGCTTTAGTTAGTCATGTCGACCTTACTTTGAGAGAACTACTTGGGATCGCGAAGAAGGAGTTCCATGATACTATCGTGGACCTTATTAAGTGGAAGCGGCAACAATATGATGAAGGGGAGATGAAAACAAGTGCCATAACCATGACAAGATCGAAAGAGGAGGAGGAAGACGAAGTGGTGGGAGATAGCCATTACTCTCAACCTCATTGGCCAAGAGCGACAACGGAGATGCCGGTGAAGATCGAGAAGAAGAAAGAGACCGTGGTGGCCTTGATTGACCATGGCTTGGAGATCAACCTCATGTCGACCGAGTTCTACAAGAAAGGAAGATGGCCGATTAATACAAACCACGGATGGAGGATTTCAGTGGCAACGAAGGCCACATGGACTTGTACGTAGCTTGCCCCAATGTTAAGGTCACGATCAGGGATGTGGAGATTGATCAACACTTCTTTGTGCAAGACTCGGCTTTGCATCCTGTCATCCTAGGACAACCGTATATAACATCGTCCCGGATGGAGACCAAGGTGTTCGATAATGGAGTAGCCTTTGCGTGAGTCAAGAGTCTTGATAGTGAAAGATCTGTTCAACTCCTGGTGGTGCGAGCTAATCACGAATGGAACTGAGATAGCCTTGGAGGTGAATCCTCAGATTTTTAAAGCGAACTATTGACGCATGGCCCACAAATAGTCTGAGCAATCAAAAATCTCCACAAGGAAGCAAAGACCGTGGATTGCAAGGAGAAGCAACATGCGTCACACCTAGGGCACATGTAAACTAACACTACTCAACCAGAAGGACAAGCATTGGATACAAGACTCCAAGAAGGTGCTAGACGAAGAAAGCATAATCGAAGAAGAAGAATTCCTATCTCATATTCTGGAGGAAGCCTCATTTAACAACACCATCGGCGAAATAGAGGAAGTCATGGACTTGAGCTATCCTCACAATCAACATGTGATTTCTGTTAACTCTGTCAACATGTATACTATCATTGATGAATATCATCGAGGCATCTTGATGGAGGAAGCTGAAGTCACCACAAAATATAAAATGGTGGATAGGAAGATGAAGCCAATTGCAATTCCGCTACCGGAAGATAGCTGGCAAAAGATGAAGGAAGTTGCAAGAGATCCAAGCTTAAGGAATCCAAAGACAATAGGTCACGTCTTCATTGAAGAGACGAAAGGAAAGGTACAAGTTGGAAGGGAGGATTTCCTCCCCCTTGAAGAGGAGCGAATGTTCTGCAGAATGCTTGAAAGAATTTGGAATGATGGAATCGGTCTGAGTGTGGATGAATTTGCCAAGGCGTTTGCGTGCCGGTCCATCTACTCCATTGCTGATCTCTACTCTGGATATGATCAATTCCAGTTGGCGATCAACAGTCGTGACATTACAACCATGAGGACTCCGATCGGGCTTGTGCGGATGTGTACCTTACCTCAAGGTGCAATGAACTTGGTGGCTCATATGGTGAATGCCATGAACAAGGTCTTGAAGGATTGCATCCCAAGCATCACGATGCCATTCTTGGATGACAATCCGAGAAAACGATGTTTGGATGAGGAGAAGGATGAATCGAAAGATAAGGATGGATGCAGAAAGTTCGTCATGGATCATATGAAAGATTGCGAGAAGGTGCTTCAAATGCTCAAAGATGCGAATTTGACATTTTCGGAAGAAAAAATCTCATTCGGGAAACTAGAGATCTTGGTGGTTGATCACTTGTGTGGAGCATACAGTCAGAAGGCTTCACCATCCAAGGTGAATGCGATCCAAGACATAAAAGAAGAATGAGTAACCCAAACGGAGGTTCAAAGGTTCCTTGGAGCATGTGTGTTTTATCATATTTGGATTCCACACTACGCCCACATTGTTGAGCCATTGTATGGTCTACTAAAGAAGAAGTAGAGGTTCGAATGGATGAGCAAGCATACTTTCTCCGTCTGAAGGCTGAAGAAATTATTGATGGAGGCACCTGCATTATGGAAGGCAGACTATTCAAACGGCAAGCCCATTTTCGTGACCGTGGATACTAGTCCGACTGGAATTGGATGGGTTGTCAACCAAGAAGACGAAGATTGCAACCGATATGCAATTCAGTTTTGCGCAAAAGTGTTAAGTGATAGGCAAAGAAGGTATGCCCAAGTGAAGAGGGAGCTATGGGGAATTGTATCGGCAATCAAGTCTGATCGTGACTACCTTATTGGAGGAGAAGTTATAATCGAGACAGATTGCCTACCAATCTTGGGTATGATATGTAGTTGTAGTACACTAGATATTGCCATACTACGTTGGATTGCATATATCAAATCACTCAACCTAGAGATCCTTCATGTAGCTGGGAAGCGTAACGTCATTGCAGACATACTAGCACGAGAAAGATACGACGGAGAAGAAGATCGACATTCTAATGAAGAGGATGTTGGCTTGGATTTCTTTACAAGTTCCTATGCTCGGGTGCTGACTACTTTCATAGAAGAGGACTACGAAGGAGAATTCGTGGTGATCGGGAAATACTTGAGTTCTCTCCAAAAAGATGAATCATGGTTGACAGAAGACTTCCACCAAATTCGGAAGAAGGGGTACAAGTATTTCCTTAAGGATGGAGCTCTTTGGAGGCATGCAAAACAGAAGAATGGGACCCCAATGAGAGTTGTTTGCAAGCTGGAAGACCGACAAAAACTAATGTCTGAATTTCATGACAATGTTTTTGTAGGCCATCGAGGAATATGGGCTACATTCGCGAAGCTTAAGGAGAAATATTGGTGGTCGTGCATCTACAAAGATGTAGCAACTTATGTGGAAACATGTAAGGAATGATAGATGTTTTCAAATGTTCGCCATCGAGATGAACTTCATCTGACTTACCCGTTGGCTATGCATGACAAGTGGATGGTGGACATCGTAATGATGCGAATGGGGCGATGGCATATGAAGTATCTTGTGCTCGCGAGAGAGGATCTTACCAATCAAGTTGAAGGGCTAGCATTGAGAATTAAGAAGACATCATCAGTATGCAGATTCCTTCTTGGAGATGTTATTTGCAGATGTGGATGCGTCAGCAAGATAGTGGTTGATAGAGGCGAGTTGGATGCCAACGAAGCTAGAGAATTCTTGTCTAGGATGGGAATCAAATTATCTCTTACCACGGCGTATAATCTGGAAGCGAATGGGAAAGTGGAATGTGGACATGGACTGATTGTGAAGGCTCTAGTGAGAGCTTGCCATGGGAAAATAGGAGAATGGCCATGTCTATTGCCATTTGCACTATGGGCTGACAGGACTACTCATCGCACGGTGATGGGATACATGCTGGAAGATCTTATATTCGGTCAGAAGCCGATAATGCCAGTGGAACAGAGTATTACAGTTTCATGGTTTGCATTGCCATGGCAAGATGAGATAAGTAGAGAAGATCTTCTAGCATTGAAGATTCACTAGTTGGAGCGGAAGTTGGAAGATATAGAAGTGGCTAAAGCGTGGCAAAAGAATGCAAGGCTGAAAAACAAGAAAGACTTCGACAAACGACATTGACTTTGTTCGAGGAAAATCGTTGAAGGAGATTGGGTGCTGGTCTACGACAGTAGCCTAGACAACCAACATATTACGGCTCGAAAATTTTCACAACGATGGTTTGGACCATGTGCTGAAGAAAGTGGAAAATAATGCAACATATCGTTTAGTAGAACTGGATGGTACACCACTTGCTTTGCCAATTGCAAGAAACAGAATCAAGATCTTTAAGAGAAGAGAGGCCCCAAATCTTGAAATCAAAGCTCTAAACGATGTAGCCTCGACCATCGAGGTTGAAAAAGAGTAATCAAACGAGGAACCTCACCACAATTGGCACATATTGGTGGATGTGCAGGTTTGGTGGGGGTGAATGTCATGTAGTTCTTCACACACGATGTCAAAAAATAGTAAATAATTGTTTTAGATTAATTTAAATGTCTTAGTACAAAAAGATGGACGTCTTCAAGATATCCCACACAGATAGGACAACATCGGATCCAATAGTATATAAGGAGGGTCAGAACCTATTTGTTATATCAATGTGTGGAGCATAGAATGTTCAAGGTGATTTGGGCTAGATTGTGTTGATGAATGGGTAGAACGACGCACGGGCGCATGCACCGTTCGGAAGGATGCGTGGCTCGGCAATTTGTGACGTACGGCTTGGAGTCTGAATCGCGGGATGGGTGCACAGTTCAAAAGGACGTGGGCTCGACGGTTCATTACACACACAGGCACATGCACAGTTCAGAAGGACGCGTGGCTCGGCAATTTGTGACGTACGGCTTGGCGGCTGAAGCGCGGGATGCGTGCATAGCTCAAAAGGACGTGGGCTCGACGGTTCATTACACACGGCTTGGTGTGGCTCAATTGCGGGATGCACGCACGGCTCGGTCAGGACAATTGCACGGCTCGAGTCGGTCGGGACGCAAGTACGAATCATGCACGGGCTGAACTTTATGGATGATTGATGCAACTAAAAGTAAAGGCCATGCAACTAAAAGTAACGGTCATGCAACTAAAAGTGGGCATGCAAAGGAACATCAAAGGCAAAGATCAACAAAGAACCCCATATATATTTTACTCTCTTCTTTTCTCCATGGGGGTTGCTCCCTTATCTTATCAAAGCCATAACACTCAAAAACCCTAATTTTTTTATCAGGGCCATAAACCGTAATTTTCTTTACAGAAGCCATATCTCTCAAAAACCCT
The DNA here is from genome assembly GCF_043228905.1 of Azolla caroliniana. Taxonomy (NCBI): domain Eukaryota; kingdom Viridiplantae; phylum Streptophyta; class Polypodiopsida; order Salviniales; family Salviniaceae; genus Azolla; species Azolla caroliniana. Next base: position 21,140,022 of record NW_028230437.1, read on the forward strand.
AATTTTTCTTTTTTTCTATTAATCTCAGTAAACCTAAAACTTCTGAATCCCAATCTTGGGACATATTGGAATTTTCTTTCCCTTTGCTAATGAAAAATTACTAAATTTTCTCATTCCCATTAATTGTTAAAAGTATAAACGCACGAATCTAATATCCTCTGTTTGGAGGCCCTGAGGTCTTGCGTCAAATTCATGTATCCTCATCATATTTTCACGACAATGTGTTTACTAACGGCGTAACACTTGAGACGGCTACAACCGAGCTCCTAGTGTGCGTAACCACGCAACTTGTATTCACCTTACACACTTACGTTGATACAGTCACACAGAGACAACAGAGAAGAGACAAGAGATAAGAGACAGAACTTAGAGAAGACCAAAACTATATTAAACGATTGTGCTTAGTATTGTGCTAGCTCTTTATAATGTTCATATGCCCTTTATATACACAGGGCCTAGTCGGTTACGCTTCCCGCCAGAACCATTAAACGCGTTACTTCAACGCTTCTATTATAATTAATACGCTTCTTTATCATGAGTTATTTACGTGTGTCCTCTTACGGCAAACAACACATGGCACGCCTGTGGGACAATGCCTTGGCATGTCGGACCCCTCCTCCCTTTACTCGTCTTCCAATTTCCATTGAAAATCCTGTTGAAAATGATCTGTTTTCAACGGGAATCCGATGCAGTGCATCGGATTCCCGTTGAAAACACATCATTTTAAATGGAGAAAATCACAATTTGTTTATTTTTAACACTTTTTTAGAGAAAAATATAAACAAATAAGAAAATTTTTAAACAAACAAGAAAAAGTGGACTTTCAATGGAAATCCGATGCAGTGCATCAGATTTCCGTTGAAAATCCATTTTTTTCAATTCCTATATATTTATTTATGATAAAAACAAAAACAATTCAAAACAAATACAAAAACAAATTCAAAATATCTGAAAAATTGGAAACAAATAAGACAAAATGGATTTTCAATAGAAATCCGATGTAGTGCATCGGATTTCTGTTGAAAACCCATTTTTTGCAATTTTTTTTTATTTATTTATGGGAAAAAATGAGAAAAAATTTAAAAAATACAAAAAAATATTTTAAAATATGAAAATTTGGTAACAAATAGCAAAAAGTGGACTTTCAATAGAAATCCGATGCAATGCATCGGATTTCCTTTGAAAATTCATTTTTTCAATTTCTATATAGTTATTTATGAGAAAATAGACAAACAAAATAAACAAACAAAAAGTGGATTTTCTACGGAAATCCGATGTAGTGCATCGGATTTCCATTGAAAATCTGTTTTTTCAATATTTATTTATTTTTTATAGAAAAAATTCAAAAAAATAAAATAAAATAAAGGAAATTTGGAAAAAAATACGTAAAAGTGGACTTTCAACCAAAATCCGATGCAGTGCATCGGATTTCCGTTGAAAATCCATTTTTTCAATTTTTATTTATTTTTTTATGGGAAAAATAAAAACAAATTCAAAAACAATTCAAAAAATAAGAAAATTTTCAAAAAAATAAGAGAAATTGGATTTTCAATTGAATCCGATGCACGGAATTGGATTTCCATTGAAATCTAATTTGTCAATTTTTATTTATTTATTTACGAGTAAAATAAAAAATGTTTATTTATTTATTTATGGGAAAATGTTTTATTTTTTCAATTTGTATTTATTTATGTATTTTCGGGAAATCCATGCAATGTATCATATTTTAGTCGATGTAGCTAGAATTCAATGCAATGCATTAAAATGCAAGAGTATTTTTTTAATGGAAATTTTTTAAAAATTCCAAGACTTACAGGAATCTGATGCATTATATCCAATTCTAGATGTATAGATTAAAATTCGACATGTTGCATCAAATCTAGATGGAATGAATCAGATTTCTGTACGACATCAAAGGCTTACTATGAGAATCTAAGAAAAATGGAAAACATCTTTAAGACATTTTTTAGATTCTAATGATTTTGGTAGAAAGCTTCTCTCACATAATCTAATCTTGTAAATGGAAAGTACATAATGAAATATCATAACCAAAAAGTGAGGAGGAAAGATGCATCAAGCACATCTACTCTTACATTGGATAATGTTTATATATTAGTGTATGACTTATCTTTGACCAAAACAAGTTATCTGTGACAGACCGCAATGAAGATACTAAAAGAGGATCTGGAATGTGGCTTCAGACACAACACAAAGACAAAGAAGAAGCATGGCTCATAAACTCGATGAGGTTGGATTGCAATTGGATCAACACAATGCATTAGTTGCCATTGATGATGAGGATGAGACCTCATAAACTCATACTAGTTCATCTAATGGGTATGAAGATGATGACATAAACTTGAAAAATGATTGTCCTGATACGTTAACGATAAATATTGTATTGCACATCAAGATTTGGATTCAGAATTTCTGTAAATATTGGGGTTAGTCATTTTGGACATTCATTTGTAAGTTTGGCATGTCCATTATTTAGGCATTTTTTTGAACACCTAAATTTCTGTACATGTTAAAAATCAATATATTTTTGGGTCATTTTTAAAATTCCTTTACGCATGCAGCACCCCTTATTGTGAATCACCCTAATTTGTGTCATTTTTTGATGGACAGTTCTCAAAATGGGACATATTACCTGTTTCAAATGTCCTGGTGTTAAATGCTTCTGCAAACTCATTGATACTTAGACCAATCCTAGCATTGCGGATCGTAACTTTATTCACTGGTTGAAGATCTTGTATAAACCTTAAGGTTCCATTCTTCTTTGGTACCGTGAACCAGTTATTCGAGTAAGGGGCATTTGATGGCTCCAGAATTCCCATCTCAACCTTCTCTTTCAAGAGCTTGATTAATTTTGGAATGTTCGCTCTTGGGACTGGTATTGGCTTCAAGTTCCACGACACATGTGGTATTGTGAATACCATAATCGGTTTTATCATCCTTGGATTGGTGCATCCTATTTCATTTGGATGGAATGCAAATGCTTTCCCATGTCTTTTGAGCATTTCCCAAAATGCGACTTCCTCTTCTAGCAACAAAAAATCATCTTTCTCGGCACGAAACTTTTCTCTTGTCTCTTTACTGAAGGCATGTCTGATTCCTCTCGGATCCCATAGGCTTGGATCTTGTGCAACTTCATTCATCCTTTGACAACTATCCTCAAATAGTGGAATAGCAACATGCTTTACTTTCTTGTCCACTGTTTTGTATTTCGTATTAGCTTCGACATTCTCTGCCATGATACTTTGATTATACTCGTCAATGGCGACATACATCTCGATGGAGTTTATCTGAATTGATCGCTAGCTACGAGGGCCCAAGTTCACGAAATTCTCCATTCCTCCAATGGTGTTGTTAAATGAGGCTTCCTCCATAACCCATTCGATGCTTTCATCACTTTCCAATATTTGTTCTTCTCGTAAAGCTTCCTTGAAGCTTTGCATCGGAGACTTCTCTTCTTTGTGAAACGTGTTGATTTTGCACACTCCATTAGGGGCTACGTACAACCCTCCTTTTGCAAATTCGAACTTTTCTTTCTTCTTGGGGCATACACTTCTTTGGACTATTCACACTCCGCTTGCAACCTGAAGCATCTTCTCCGAGACTATCCCGATTCCTTTCATGATTGGCACGTATAGTCAAGAACTGTACGGCCTTCTTCCCATCAAGACTCCTTATTCGAGAAAATGCCGCACCATTATCGAACACTTTGGTTTCCATACGGGATGATATTATGTAGAATTTCCCAAGAATGATAGGATGGGATGTTGAATCTTGAACAAAAAAATGTTGATCTATCTCGACGTTGCCAATCATCATGGGGATATTAGGACATGCACCATAGAGGTCTTCGGTAGATTTCGTTGCCGCATGGATCTTCCACCCATGATTCGTATTTATGGGCCATCTTCCCTTTTTGTAGACCTCAGTCGATATACGGTTGATCTTGTACCCATGGTCTATTAAAGCTACGACTGTATCTTTTCTCTCTCCCAACTTTACTAACATCTCCGTCGTCGCTCGTGCCCAATGAGGCCGAGTATAATGGTTGTCCACCATATCATTATTGACTTCATCCCCTGCCATCGTTATGGATTTTTCTTTTGCTTCTTATGGCTTCTCTTCTTCCCCATCTGACTTTCGCCTTTTTCTCCTTCAAGGTCCACGATCGTACCATGAATTCCTTCTTCCTAATGCCAAACAATTCCCTCAAGGACAAGGTCACATGGCTATCAAGAACACGGTCCTTGAGAATTTTCTTCAAATTGGTCATTTGTGCTATGTCCGACCATAGGTTATAGGTAGGCATAGTTCTTGTCTTCCGAGCGAGGTCTTCGACGTCAACCCTCATGAGCCGAACCATTTCTTCGACTCGTTTGCTCGACTCCCCTTTCCGGCTTGAGTCTCCATCCTTCGTTCGTAAAGCTCGACTTGCCTCTGCATCTTCTTTCTTTTCTGTGCTCCTTGTTTCATGTCTTTTTGATGGGTTTTCTTGCTCTTCTATTCTTTTTCTCTTTTCATCCACGAGCACCTCGTGCTTGTGACACATCACTTCTGCAAGTATGGTGTTGTCATCTAATGGATCCGACCATCCAGTTATCTTTGCACACTTTGGTCCACAAGCTCTACATCGTCTGAAGTAACTTTGCCCTTTTTCTTACACTCTAGAACAGAAGACCAAAACTTTCCCAACTCTTATTCCGGTCAATGCAGCATAGTGCATCGCATCCACATGAGTCGCGTCGGCATCTTACATAACTTTCTTCATTCCCCCTCTTCCGAAATTCACCCTCAAGGGTCTTCTGGTTTCATTCGAGCAGATCATGTTGCCATCCATGTATAGGATATTTTGTCGAAAGGCCTCTCGAAGGGTCGAACAGACCCTTCTCATGTGGTCCATGTTGTCGCACCACACACATCTAAAGGGTTCTTTTCCTTTCGGGCCTCGACGATTCATGTTCGCTAGTGTGACTGTCTCGAACTTCTTCTCTCCAATTCTTCAATGATGTCATCATCAATCTTCTTTTCATCTGGGTTGCTTTGTTTGGGCGACTCAGTCACCTTTGGTTATCTCAGTTCCCCCCCCCCCCCCCCCCCCTCAATCCTGCCAAGTCAGTGTCATGAACCCATTGACGACGCTTGTCGAGCCTGTTGCATGCTCACTTCACTGCAATCCAGTCTGCCACAAGCCCCTTCTCTTGGGTATCATCTTCGAGGAGAGTCTAGAATTCTCGTCTATCCTTCATATCCACAGCTTTCAAGAAGTAAAAAGTCTTGTCCTCCTCAAGCAACACTTCGTTCGTGGCGGGGAGATGATTAAACATCTGGTCAAACTCGTCGTATAACCTTGTTATCCATGGGACAAAAAGATAAATTAGTTAAATATAATACGACGGTAGGTAAGGTTAGTAGGTGAGGAAGGTAGAGTTTAGGAAAACGCCGAGCTTCGAGCCTCACAGTCAGTGGACGGCTCGGCTTTGTATGAACAAAAAGTATATAAACCGAGGTCTGCGTACCTCGGCAAGGGGGGCTACCTAGATCATTCTGAGCGAGGGTAATATCATAGGAGCAAGCTCTGTACATATTGTTTCCAGTTGAGGTGGAGTATTGTAATCGCTGTAAGCTTTATCATGAAATATAAGTTTCGTCTTTTCTAAACTTCTATTTGTGTATTCTCCCCGTACTCGTAAATCGGGCTACGTTCATACTTAACGGGTTGTAGCCCGTGTACGATCCGTGTTCTCCATTTTTTCCCCCGTGTAGAAGAAGCTTCCACGTAACACGATCCCTTGACATCGATAGCTTGTGGGCTCATCGAAGGTGTTTTCCAAAGGAACGGATAACAACCCTCCAAAGGTGTTCTCCACCAAGGAAACAAAGGGAGAAGATTTTGGCGCTCTAATGGGTGAAATCAAACCTCACGAGGATCAAGCCTTACAAAAGATAGGACGGAAGAAGCAAGCATAGAATGCTTCGCTCCTCATGGAACTACCAGATCTGAACATGGCCTTAGTTGAGGCATATCGCAATCTACACCACACTACTCAGGCAGCCAAGGACATGGCCTGACATATCAAAACGGTCCATCAGCAAGCCAAACGGGCTACTGAGCTATGGCAAGCTGCCGAGGAGAAACTTGCGACATTCAAGCAGCAACAACCGCCCTTAAGCCTCCTTGCGCAGAGTGACGTTGTCTCACCAGCCACTCTTCCGAACTTGAGCCCGAGTGCTGAAGGTACCGCCCACCCCAGGGTAGCCACGGTCGAGGCCAGCACAATGAAGGACTCGGTACAGACAAGTGAACCATTGTCACGAGCAGATATGAGCCTGCACCCCCAAACCAGCCAAGCCTCCACGCAAACGCCACCACCCTCCGTTGTCATGGAACGATCTACACAGATAGACAGGGAGCCCTCGCCCCAAATCCAGCAAGCGGCAACCTAGACAGGGCCTCCTCTCCAGGACTACCAGGAGGAGCTTCAGGCCCAGATCGCTCTGGCCGAGTTGGCAGAACAGAACCACAATAACATTCTTGGCCAGCTAAGGGAACAAGCCACAAGCCGCGAAGCGAACCTCAAGCGACTGCTTGCTGAAAGGTCGGGCGCGCTTGAAGTATGAGAATGAGAGGTGATGACCCTTCAGGTCTCTATCATTGAGGCCAAAGAATGTTTCCTCAAAGAAGCCGAGTGGAATAGCCAACGGGAACAAGAGCTCTTGGAGAACAACCAAGAATTACGACGTCATCAAAGAGCCTTACAAGACATGGCCAACGAACATATGCAAAAATGGAGGATTTCGGAAGAGCAAAGGGAAAAAATTTCCGATGCCTATGACCAGTTGCAAACCGAGCACCTCGCCGCTAAAGAACAACATCGGGATGCTTGGCGACAGGACATGGACGAAATTGTAGCTCAGATCACCACACGCTATGAGCAGACAATCACGCTCATCACCGAGAAAGCAAAGGATAATCAAGCTACTTTAGCTACTTTAGCACTCCTCATCTGCAAAAGCTAAGTAAAAGCCAGCATGGAAGGCAATGGAAGTTCACCACGGTAGCATCAACATGGATGATACTAAAATCAAGATCCTAATCAACAAGTATCGCCAACAATTCACCATGAAGATCAAAGAAATGCTTGACCATGTCTGGCAGGGGTGGTCAACCCAAGCCGCGGACCTACACATACTACGCGCGGATGCCGAGAACCGACGGAAGGAGGGCCGAGGTTTTTACAAGATGGATGACACCAGCATCCAGACCCTCCGCGAGGACTTAACGGAGGAATATCATGCCTTAGCAGCTTCCCACACCGCGGCCATGGAGCAACTCTTAGAGGAATTCAACGACGATCTAATGGTGTTTCGCTTAGAAGACAAAGCGTACAAGGAGGAATGACTCGATACAGTGATTAACAGAGCTCCCACAACCACCGAGCAAGGACCCGAGTCAACCACCACGGTAGTTAGACCGGAGAAACCTGCCCCTACAGACCTCGACATCCCACCCGAGCCACAGACTATAACCCCGACCCTGCCTTAATCGGTGCCAACAGAGGAGGGCACAAACGACGACACCGTCATCCCCAATTCGGCAACACAACCTCCATCACCAACCCCACCTGCCGAGCAGCCAGACCAACCCCACGCCCCCGAGGATATCCTCGGCATATTGGAAGAGTTATAAAACCAACCTATAAGCCCTCGTAGGAACGGGCAATTTTTGTAATTTGTGTTGTTTTGCCAAATCCTTGTGAATCGTGGGTCCGACGGACAAAGTCCTATCCCACGGGCGTGCCAGGTGTTGTCCATGGGACAAAAGGATAAATTAGTTAAATATAATACGACGGTAGGTAAGGTTAGTAGGTGAGGAAGGTAGAGTTTAAGAAAACGCCGAGCTTCAAGCCTCACAGTCAGCCGACAGCTCGGCTCTGTATGAACAAAAAGTATATAAACCGAGGTCTGCGTACCTCGGCAGGGGGGGATACCTAGATCATTCTGAGGGAGGGTAATATCATAGGAGCAAGCTTTGTACGTACTATTTCCGGATGAGGCCGATTATTGTAATCGTTCTAAGCTTTATCATGAAATATAAGTTTCGTCTTTTCTAAACTTCTATCTGTGTATTCTCCCCGTACTCGTAAATCGGGCTACGTTCATACTTAACGGGTTGTGGCCTGTGTACGATCCGTGTTCTGCTTTTTTTCCCCCGTGTAGAAGAAGCTTCCACGTAACACGGTCCCTTGACACCGATAGCTTGTGAGCTCATCAAAGGTGTTTTCCAAAGGAACGGATAACAACCCTCAAGGCGCTCATCTTCTTATTTTTCTTCTTTATCCACTTCATAAAGAAATGTCGAGTCATTCTCGACAAATCTTCCGTCGTGAACTCTGCTAATATTTCTTTCTCGAACTCGTACCATGTTGTCTTCCCTTCTTGAAGCTCGATGACCCGCCTTTGCACGTTGTTGGCGACAACTCTCTTGAAACTTGAGATTTGACGTTGTCATGTTGTTATGTGTGCGCGTAGGAAACTAAGGCAGAACTGTAGCGGCCCTGAACTGAGGAGTGAGCGAAAGAAGAGGGAGAAGAGAAGAGAAACGATGGAATGGCAAAAACCGGGGAAATGCAACTCAAGAAGAACCAATTACTACAAGTAAGTGATTACAACCCTGTTGAGATTAGAACCGGCGTGCTGGCGATCAATCAAACACACTCACACACACACACCTAGGGATACACAATGGGGCCCTGCCGAAAGCACATGGGCTTCCCACGCAAGCGGACGCAAAAAACACCCCGTCCTCCGAAATGCCCATTTTTATAGGCCGCTGAGCGTGGGCTGTTACATCCTAGTTACATCACCTTTTATTCTCTGTCCCTTCAGATAGAGATACGCCTTGATTTGCTAATCCTATTAATATGTTTATATTTACATCACGCTGACCTATTCTTAAATAAGGTACATTAACTTAAATTGGGCCGGCTCGGACTTCGTTCTCGAAGGTTCGTCTTCATTCTTTCCAAAGTCGGATTTGCTCCGATCCGACTCGTCTCTACCGGTGGCGTATTCCGGTGTGAACCGTCTCCTCGGTTCCTTGTGTGAGGAGAGCACGATAGACTCTCGACTACTCACTGGCTCATCATCGGACTGGTCATTTTGACTCAGTCGCTCATCCGGCCAACTTAGCTGGAATGAGATCGGACACTCATCTAGAATACCAAATCCATCTTCATTCGGATCGTTTCGGGCTCATTGGCCTCGTCCTCCGGAATCGGGTCGGAGTCGTATATCAGAGTTGGTTAAGAGTATCATGATGCCAACTCATCAAATTCGACATCTCGGCTCACTCAAACTTGTTTTGTTTTGGGGTTATAGCTCTTATAACCCTTTTGCTCATGTGAGTAGCCGACAAGGATGCACTTCTCCGAGTTCGGGTCCAGCTTTCTCCGCTTCTCATCCGACACATGCATTAATGCAATGCTACCAAATATCTTAAGATGCCTTAAATTCAGCTTCCACCTGAAATACAGCTCGTGTGCTGACACCTTATCCCCGATCCGGTTTTGGATGTAGACAGCCGCTTCGGCCCAGTAGAACTTGGGCATGCTCTTCTCTTCCAACATTGCCCGTGTTGCCTCCACAATTGACCAGTTCTTCCTTTCGGCCACACCATTTTGTTCTGGTGTGTATCGACAGCTGAATTCCCTCCGAATTCCTTTCTGCTGCAGATAATTGTTGAATTGGCCGAAAAAATATTCTTTTCCGCCATTCGACCGCAAGCACTTGATTGTCCTCTCTGTTTTCCGTTGTACAAGATTTTGCAAGTTCCGGAAATAATCGAAAACTTTGTTTTTCCTTTCAATTAGGTAGACCCATGTGTGTCAGCTGTAGTCGTTGATGAAGGAGACAAAATATCTGCTTCCGCCAAGACTAACGTTCTGTGTTAGTCCTGATACATCTGAATGTATTAGATCGAGCTTGTTACGGCTTCGGTTTCTTTCAGTGGGGAATGGAAGTTCGTGTTGCTTCCCGAGCTGATAGACTTTACAAATTTGGGCCTTCCAGCCACTAAATTTTGGCAATCCGAAAACAACATGTTTCGATTGTAGGTCTTGAAGCCTCTGATAGATGACGTGGCTGATCCACTTGTGCCACATGTGGATATCCGTTTCGACCTTACGTGCTTTTTCGAACATGGCGATGACAAAGCAACTCCTGTACCTGCACTCTTGCAAAATTATTCAGCCTTCTTCCTAGATGAAGCACCCAAGGTGCATAAACCGCACTTGTATCCCCTGGTCAACGATCTGCCCGACCAACACCAGGTTCTTTGTGATTGTCGAAACATTTAATACTTTCATTTGCTTTCCCTTTTTTCCGACATGCCTTAAAGGGACTTCTCCGACATGCACAATGGGGTGAGGAGTGTCGTTTTCGGTTCCTAAACTCCCGGTTGCTCCAGCTTTTCCGAAAATATGAACCACTGTTCACGGCTCGTCATGTGGTTTGATGCTCTTAAGTCAACGTACCACACTTCTCCCGATCCAGAAGGGGTCTTCTTCATTGAGTTCGCCTTGTGCTTCATCACAAAGGCTGGCCCTTTTTCGGTCTTACCGGTTCCTGATCCTTCTGATGCTTCTGCGTAGTGCGAGCTTTGTCAGTTCCCTTGTCCGATCTTGCCGTATCCAGATTTATCTCAATCGGAGTGCTTTTTCTAGCACTCGCTTTCCCGGTGGCGTTTCTTGCCACAGTAGTAGCATTCCGTGCCAGTTTTCCCTTGCCGGTTTCTGCGACGCTTTAACTCCCGCCGCTTGTGGCGGGTTTGGAACTGCTATCGACACTATCTTTGTGCCTTGGGTTCCGCTCTTGTCGGCCGCCTGCATTGCATGCCGACCACCTCATTCTCCATGCCCATAGGCCCAATCCACCTCTATGTAAAACATCTAGTTGTCCGAATGAGTGGTCCTTGACACACTCGCATGGTTTCCTTTGAATTGCCATGTGGATTTACCCCTACCGTTGTGCTAGACCACCTAGCCAGATCTCATCCTCATCCAATGTCACGTTGTTAGAACTGAGCGCGTCGTAGATCTCCTTAGTCTTGGTGGTGTAGTCGGTGACCGACATGTCCTATTGTCAAATACTGTTGAGCTCTTGCCGGAGCTGCAACTTCCGCGCCGTGGTACTTGTGATGAAAATCTTCTGGAGATTTTCCCAGGACTCCTTCTATGACTTTGCATCTTTGATGTAGCCTAGCATCTGGTCGTGCACATAGGATGCGAGGCAATACAACACTCGGCTCGCTCCTTGCTCCCATACCGGGAAGTTCTTGTGTGCCGAATTCGGTGTTTCTACATTTGCTCCTTCCATGTAGCTCCAGTATCCGTTGTCCAGGAGGTACTGATGCATTTTATACGACCAGGATGCATAGTTGCTCCGGTCGAGCTTTTCTGTTGGAAGGAAGCTTGCCATGCTTCATGTCCATACCTTCTCTTTTCGGTCTGTTCTTTTACCAATCGTTAGGTTTTTTCTTTAGAAAAAATAACTTTTCTTTGCAACAGAGGTTCTGAACCCTCACGCTTTGATACCATGTAAAAGTTTATATGAGGAAGCTTTGACAAACCGGTTTATTTGAATAGCAACAGATAACAGACACAAGGTGTAATGGAAGCTTCAATCATAGAGATATAGAGTGGGAGAGAGAATGAGAGAACAAAGCAACATAAACTCAATTCATAATAATAATGCTCTGTATGTATAGTGTGCTCAATGAGCGCTTTTACACACATTCTTAAAAGGACTCATAGATGTGCTTAAAAGTACTTCAATGCTCATACGAGCGACTCACACATACTCCTAAAAGTATGCCTATGTACTAGCCTAGATTCGTAGGCCTCTAACGTCCTACTAGTTCCAATCCGATTCAACTCCTGGTTCTGGATACCATCTAGACATCGATCTGGTTCTTCGTTCCGGCTCTAGCTTGTTCAACCGATTTGGATCCGGTTGAGCTTGTCCACTCAACATGAAATAACGGAGGACGACTCGACATCGAATGACCAAGCTGATTGAAGAAATCGAACTGACAAAATCAGCACCTAGGAGATCCAGACAAGTCTGAAGGCCTACAGAGTTCTATCAACCAGGCCTCGACTATGTCTACTACACAGGCGAAGGAGAACCGAGCTCCTACGAGGAAGCCATAGTTGCGTGAGACACCGACACATGGCTACAAGCCATGAAATCCAAAATGGATGTGATTCATCAGAACCAAACATGGGAGTTGGTAGAACTACTAGCCGGAAGGAAACCGCTACCCTGCAAATGGTTTTTTAGATAAAAATATGTATTTGATTCAGAGAAGCCCAAATACAAAGTTCCGCTCCTCGCAAAGGGATTCAAACAAGAACACGGTGTCGTGTGGTTTTCCACACACAATATGAAAACTAGTAAAATAAGTATTTAAGATTAGCTTAATGGCTTGATATGGAAAGATAGATGTCTTGAAAAGCTTCATAACGCATTTTACTACACATGAAACGGATAAGTAAGTATTAAGTTATGTGAATATAGAGTTTGAGAAGATAAGGAAAATAGAATTGTGAAATATCCCACATAGATCTATCTATATAAGCAGATTGAGAACCATTAGTTTCCATCTATGTGTTGAGAGCACAAAAGGAATAGTTGGACTTGGACCAATTTGTCTACATGGACAAATGTGGCTAAAGAAACGGCGACTGAATAGAGCCGACAATCGGATAGAACCGGCAACAAAGCCGAGAATCGAAAACTATATGGAGCCGGCAACTGGATAGAACCGACAACAAAGCTGGGAACCGGAAACTAGATAGAACCGGCAACAAAGTCGGGAACTGGAAACCGAAAACCGAAAACCGGATAGAGCCGGCAATCGGAAACTGGCAATCGGACGGAGTCGGCAATCATCAACCGGACGACGACGGAACGGAAACCGGATGCGGACCGGACGGATCGGATGGGCGACGGTCGAGATGGACGAATGATAGGATCATGTGGCGAATTAAAGTAAAGTAAAGTAAAGGCGAAGCAACTAAATAAAAAGAGGCCATGCAACTAAAAAAAAAGGCCAAGCAACTAAAAATGGAGGCCATGCAACTAAAAGCGGACGCATGCAAAGGATCATGGGAGGCTATGATCAACGAAGAACTCCATGTATATTCCATTCTTTTCCTCCACTTTATCCTCTCTCCATTTTTTTTTCTTTTCTTTCTCAGCTTCCTTATCTTATCAAAGCCATAACACTCAAAAACCCTAATTTTCCCTACGGAAGCGATATCTCTCGTATAACCTAATTCTAATTTTCCCTACGGAAGCCATAACACTCAAAAACCCTAATTTTCCCTACGGAAGTCATATCTCTCAAAACCCCTAATTTTTCTTTTCTATTAATCTCAGTAAACCTAAAACTTCGGAATCCCAATCTTGGGACATATTGTAATTTCTTTTACTTTGTTAATGAAAATTATTAAATTTCATATTTCCGTTCATTGTTAAAAATATAAACGCACGAATGTGATATCCTTTATCGGAGGCCCCAAGGTCCTGCCTCAAGTTCACGTATCCTCGTCGTATTTTCGCAACAACGGGGTTGACTATGATGAGATATTCTCTCCAATAGTCAAGATGACCACCCTTCGGTTCCTACTCGGGGTCATGGTGGCAAAGGATGTAGAGCAAGAGCAGATGGACGTAAAGACTACATTTGTACACAGAGATTTGGAAGAAGATATTTACATGTCTCAACCGACAGGCTTCATTGGACAGTGGGAGATTTAACCCCAAATCATTTGTATACATACAAAAGAGTAGTCCTTTTATGGGGGAGTTTGTTGGCATAAAAGGTCGACTCCTTCCGCTTTGAATCTATAAGTGTGAACATGTCCGATAGTTAGGGCGTGACTACATAAGCTCTAACCTAACTTTGTATAAGTGAGTGTCTTGAGTCTTGGAGTGAAAGAGTTAGAGAGAGAAATAAGAACTTCCATTCGTGCTTGAAGTATGTCTATAATCATCTTCTTATTCCTATATATGTGGCATTTGTTGTGCATATATCAACAGGTTCTCACACATATTCTTCCGCGCATTCTTTCATACATCATCCATCAATTCAGACACAGATGATTTTCGCTCAGCGAATTTGGCTATAGTTTTTCAAGCCAACCAATTTCGACTTATATCTTTTAGCCCAGCCGACTCGACTTTAATTCTTTGGCCCAAGCTGATTCGGCAACTGAAGACAAAACTTAAGTGAAACCATGCCTTAATGGTTTAAACGGCTTGGTTCAGTTCAGTTCGATTTTAATGGTTTGAAATTGCGGTTAAAATGGTTTAACGGTTTGTAAAAAAAAATTATTTCAAAAATATTACTTGTTTTAAACAACCATTTAATTTTAAGCCTAATTCTCACATTTTAGGAAAAATATTTAAAATTTTGAAAAATTAAAATTAGAAATAATGAAATCATTTTTAAATTTTAAATTGTAAAATTTGAATTGTGACCTACGTTGAAACGATGTCGTGAAAATCCACCACTACGTGCGGATCGTGAGGCGGAACCGCCAGGGTTATGGATTGGAAGGAATTAGGGCTCATACGCATAACACAAGGAAGATTTACACATAACACATGTAGATGAAAGAAAAAATTAGTTTATGTCAAAATAATAGATTCTTTTAGTATAAGAATCATATTACAACGGTTTGGATGTGAATATAAAGGATTGTTTATAAAGGAATGGGGGAAGACAGGTGGAGAAAAGAAGAGACTGGAATATAGAAGGAGTTCCTTTGTTGATGACACCTCTTGATGTTGTTGACCCTTCTCCTTCCGCTCTCCAATTTAGTAGAGCTTCCACATCCCTTCTCCCTTCCCCCTTCTTCTTAAATGGAGCTCTTATTATAGGTTTAGGATTTCTTGCTTCCCTTCTTTTGTTTTCCCTCAAAGTTTGTCTATATGAATTGAGTTTCTTTTTATCACTATTTCTGTTTCGTAACATCAAATCTGACATGCAAGATATTCTTAGAAAGCTCTTTATGTTAGCTTTCTTATGCATATTTCCTTTTCTGATTTGGAAATTGGACGAGGAAATTAATAGCTTTTTACTCGACCTTGCTCCTCATATCGACGCCTAGCTTTTCTTTTCCCATCTTTTTCTCTACTTTTCTCTACTTTTGAAAACAACGTCTAACTTTTTATCCTTTCATTTATTACTATAGTTGATTTAACAACATTAGTTTATTTGGACTACTATTTTATTCTCTTTTGAGGGTGGTTTCACACTATGTGTCGAAAACATCATGACAACGGTTTAATGGTTTAACGGTTTGGACTTTGACCTAATGGTTTTAGTTGAACGGTTTTGTGGTTCGGTTCAGTTTGGTTGAGGTCTCGAAATTTTTAAATGGTTTGGTTTGGATAGTCTTGAGCTTAATTGAACTAAACCGAACCTTTGTTGATTTTTATTGAATATAGGGATATAATGGCCATATTCACATTACCCCATTGGAAAAATTAGGATAGGTTATTTATGTAAATAACATAAAGGGTAATTGCCCTAGTCTAGTTTGTATATAACCAGTTTGTAAGATGATGTTGCCATTGGTTTGTAACTAACTATTGAATTATATAGAGTATTGTTTGTGTGCCTCTCTCTCTCTCTCCCTTTACTTGTTCAGCTTGATCTTGAAGTTTGTCTATGTCTAATCTTGTTCAATCTACTTTGATCCCTCATCGTGTTAGTTTATTGACACATTTTGTTGGAGTTGTATCTACATCTTGACGACCTTATTCCCAACAAAAATGAAAGTTATTTTCTAATGCCATGATGCGCTCTTAGGAGCAGCCTAGAATACATCTGACACTTGTTCGCATGGCACCAATGTCAATTCAACAAAGTTGAGTGACTTAAAGATGTGGGACTTTTATGTCCCTTGGACATTCCCAACAATAAATGCAAAACTATATATCCTTGGATTTTATTGTTAGCCTTCCTCGCACCCAAAAAGGCCATGATGCCAGTTGGGTATTTGTTGATAGACAAACTAAAATGACCAGAACCCCGGGTCATTTGAAATAGGTAATGTCACATTCTAAGAATTTTCCGTCATAAAAAGGCACAAAATAGGTCATTTCAGAAAAAGGGATGCCGCATGCGTAAAGGTTTTTCAAAATTGAATCAAAATATATTGATTTTTAGCATGTCCGAAAGTTTAGGACTTTCCTCAAATGCCTAAATAATCGACACGCAAAACTTACAAAAGAATGTACAAAATTTACAAAAGGACTACCACCTATATTTATACATATTCGTGAATCGACAATTTGTTGTAAAATACATTTTTTATAGTTCATGTATCTGAACAATCACTTCCCAAAGCTATGTCATCCCCTTTAGACCCATCCAATGAACTAGAAGAGCTTTGTGAGGTCTCATCCTCATCATCACTAGCAACCAACGCATTGTCTTCATCCAATTGCAATCCAACGTCACCGTGATTATGAGACATGCTCCTCGTTCTTCTTTGTGTCATTGTGGGAGCTACATTTGGTATCTTCACGTTTATTATCTTGGTTGTGGTTTGTCTTAGATGGCGTGTTTTGGTCAAGGAGAAGTCATACACTAGTATGTCTACATTATCCAATGTGAGAGTAGACGTGCTTGGTACATTCTTTCTTCTCCGGTTTCTGTGTGTGCGTTCGATATCCTTAACCATCTCTAAAGAGTACTTCCCAGTAAATGCATCTGGGGAAGAGGTATGATACCAATGAACCACAATGGACATAACTTGATTGCCTTGTTCATCCTTAATCATTTCAAGAATTCTAGCAATCCAAAAGGGAGGCCCCAACTCATCACCCCTAGCTAATATTGCAACCAACATACCAACTTGTAGCTCATGCAAACTGCCTTTCCATCTCGCCATTCAACATTCACCACCACCATTCAACATCATGATCACCAGCGTACTTCCTGGTGCACTCAATATTTTTTTATTTCTCTTCCAGGCATCGCATCCAATATATCTTTTTCTCTTCAATCAAACTACCAAGAGTCAATCTTTTATAGTTATCATACGACATTTGTTCTGCACCATGGATTACCGCATAAGGAAAACGCAATAGGAGCCTACATCCCTCTTGTGGCTCTCATTGTGAACTAGATGAGTATTGTTTGGCATACAACAATATTTGTTTGTGGCTCATAGAACTTCTTTTTATGAGGAAGATGTGGTTAAAATTGATATTATTAAGCGGTACAAGAACCCTACATAGAGCCCCATCACCATCCACGCAAAAGTGTTTAAAATCATAAACTTCATCCAAATGTTGTACTTCTTGCTTTGCGGTATAAGGTTCAAGGATCAACTTTGACAGCGTAGGAAGCATGAAAGCATCACATCTCGCTAATTTCTTTGAGAACCTACTAAACGTTTGATCTTTATGATCATGTGTATGATCTTTTTGAAAAACTAGAGAGGAAGAGAGAAGAGGAGAGAGAGAGAGATGATGATAACAGATTATATATTATAAGAAGAGTAAGTACAAAAGGGTTATGAGGCTAAAGACTGGCATTGGACCAATTTGGTTCAACATAATGCCTAGTGCCCTCTTTTATAGTGTTCTCAGGAGTAATCCTGAAGCTTCTAGAATGTTCCAGAAAAATCTGGAATATACATTAATTTTTTATAATAAAATGTAAATGAAAATAATATTCTACGTAGTACAATAAATGATATAATGGTCAAGAGCTCGACCCATATAACTTAAGGTCATGGGCTCGAGTCTTGCCATATCATGACATTATCCTCCCTTTAAAACGACGAGTGTCACAAGTCGTTTTGGATGGAGGACCCGGTTTGTGTGGATATTGACGATGGAAGTCTTCAAGAAGCGCACAAGCATTGGTCACATTCTCGATTGGTTCCCAAGTACGTTCGTTGGGACTATAGCCTAGCTAATCGACTAGATAGTAGAGCTTGCTGCGAACAATCTTGGAATCAAGGATGGCGGCAACCTCGTACTCTGCTCCATCTTCAAGCTCGATCGGGGGTGGAGGTTGTATAATACGTCCTGGGATGGTGCTCTCGTGATAGCGTTCGAGGAGAGAACTATGAAACACTGGATGTATCCAAAGTTGAGGAGGTAGATCGAGGCGAAAAGCGACATCATTAATCTTTCCGATAATACGGAAAGGACCTAATCGCCGATAATCCAACTTCTCACATGGGCGAGTAGTCTTGATGGGTCGTCGTAACAGCCACACCTGATCTCCAATGTTAAAACTAGATGGAAGTCGATGACGATCCGCGTAGACCTTGTGTGTTTGTTGAGCTTGCTGGAGATGAGTAGATAAATCCACTTGTATCTTGCGTAACTGCTCCAGCCGATCCTCCGCGCAAGGATTTGTGGACACTTCTAGGGTTTCAAGTACACTCCACCGAGGGTGACATCCCGTATAAGCATAAAATGGCGTAACTTTAGTGGAGAATATCTACCCAGTTATCTTGACGATAGCTGAGAAAGCACCGCAGATACTGCTCCAGCGTTTGATTTGTTCATTCGGCTTGGCCGTCGGTTTGTGGGTGGTAGCCAGAGGAGAGGTTATAAGTGACCTTGAGCATTTTAAAAAGGTGCTTCTAGAATTTTGACACGAACTGGGGTCCACGGTCGCTGACGATACTATCGGGAAGTCCATGATGCCGACATAGTTCACGCATGACAATTTCGGCGGTGTCTTCCCTGGAGATTTCCTTAGTACATGGCAAAAAATGAGCCATCTTCGTATATCCATCTACCACTGTTAGAATTGCATTGAACCCTTTAGAGACTGGAAGATCTGTGATGAAGTCTAGAGCAATGGATTGCCACAGCTTGCTTGGAATTGGTAATGGTTCTAATAAACCATATGGATGATGCCTTGGCATTTTCACTCTGTAGCATGTATCACAAGTCCGAACAAAATCTTCGACAAATTGTCGCATATGGGGCCACCAGAATGATCGTTGTACTAAATGTAATGTTTTAGTACTACCAAAATGCCCAGTTGTATATGTGTCATGACAGTTTTGTACTACTCGAAGGCGGCAAGAACCATTAGGACCATACAAAAGTTCTTTAAAGAAGAGTAATCCATCATGGTATTTGAATTGCCGATAGTCCGTACCTGGTGGTTGCGATTGTGAACACGGAGCTCGAGAGGGATCAATTTGTGCTATTATAGCTTGGGTGAAAGCATCTGTCTTCAGGTCTGCATGTATGACATTAATAACGTGGGAATCCATGGGCATGCCAAAAACCTGTGTTGCTTGCAATCGTGCCGGTCCCAAGATTACTTGCTTTTGGTTATCAAAAGCTGGCTCGCCAAGACGCGGTGTTAGATACGAATGTCGTGATAATGCATTTGCCTTCCCTTGGTGCTTCCCTAGACGATATGTAATTTTGAAGTTGAAACGCGTGAGGAGGTGGGCCCACCGAGCTTGACGTCGATTTAACACACGAGCATCCTGAAAGTAGGCAAGGTTTTTATGGTCACTGAATACGGTGACTTGATGAGAGGATCCCTCTAAAAAATGCCTCCATTGCATAAACGAGTCCATTATTGCCAATAGCTCCTTATCATGAATTTCGTAGTTGATTTTGGCAGCGTCAAAGTTGCGTGAGTGAAAATCCACAGGATGTAGCTTCTCATCATTACCCCGTTGTGACAGAATGCTCCCCAATGCGAAATCCGATGCGTCAGCTTCGATAATGAATGGTTTTTCTGGATCGACATGAGCTAGAATTGGAGCCAATGTAAATGCTTTTTTAAGACTCTCGAAAGCCATATCTGCTTCTTCAGACCAAACGAACGATTGTCCCTTCCTGGTAAGTGTGTGAGAGGCAGAACAAGCTTTGAGTAATCTTGTATAAACTTCCGGTAAAAATTGGCAAAGCCTAAAAAGCATTGCACATCCCACACCGAGCGCGGAGTCTGCCATTCTACCACCGTCTTGACCTTAGCTTGGTCCATGGAGATGCCTTCTGATGAAATGGCGTAGCCGAGAAATTCCACCTGGTTGCACCCGAAACTACATTTTTCTAGCTTTGCGTAAAGACCATGTTCTCGAAGTCGTTTTAGTACTAACAGTACATGAGAATCGTGCTCTTCTTCGGTCTTTGAGTAAACTAGTAGGTCATCCAAGAGATCTCGGAATATATCATTTGCCATGTGCTGGAAGACTGTTGGCGCATTAGTGAGGCCTAACGCCATGACCGTATACTCGAAGTGCCCATATCTAGTGCGGAACGCGGTTTTCCATTCATCTCCTGCTCGGATCCGTACGAGGCTATAGGCCCCCCATAAGTCGATTTTTGTGAAGAACCTGGCACCATTGATCCATTCTAAAAGACTTGAGTTAAGGGGAAGTGCATACCTATTGCGGACTGTAACTTTATTCAACCCACAGTAATCTACCACCAGACGAAGTGAGCCATCCTTTTTCTTGACGAAGAAAATGGGTGCGTCGGTTGGAAATTTTGAATGTCAAATGAATCCATTCTCCAAATTCTCCTCTATATAGGCTCGAAGGACTTCTAGCTCGGTTGGTGACAAATTGTAGATCGGTCCCTATGGTGGGTGGCTCTTTCCCCGGTTGTAAATCGATGGGGCAATCATATGGTCGATGGTGAGGAAGCGTATTGGCTCGTACTTTATCGAATACATCGGCATAATGATGATACTTCTTTGGAAGTTGAACGGTGGACTCCTCTTTAATGCTGTCGGAGGGTTTTAGTGATATTGCGAAGAGAAACATTTCTTCCTTGCGTCCTTCTTCCCGCAACTGATGTAGTGAAATGGTGGCAATCTTCTGAGTAGATCCTTGGGTTTGTCGACACCGGATTTCTCTTGTTCTCCAATCTATGTCTAGGTTATGTAACTCGAACCATGGTAATCCCAAAACGATGGGATGTTCTGGGATACTAATTATGTTAAATGATACTACACATTCTAAGTTATCTAGGACAATATTAACGGGTTTTGACTCTTCTATGATATTTCCGGAAGCAATGGGACGACCATCAATGACGACTACAGAGGCTGGACACGGGAGTTTTCTAAGAGATATCTGATGAGCTTGGGCAAAATTCCTATCCATAAAGCAAGAATTAGCTCCGGAGTCTAGAAGTGCTAAGACGTGTATTGGAGGGGTACTTTTAGTACTAGTTGTTACTTGGGCTACGAACACATTGCTAACTTGCTTAGAGGGAATGGAACCACTAATGGGTTGCACAGATCTAGGGCTGTCCAACCAAACAACTCCTATTTTGGCTGGACTTAGTCGTTTAACTCTTCTTCTAACTGACTAAGGACATCAAATTTGTTCGCTAGATCTAGGCTATTAGTACTATTAGTACTATCAGATATCCCTATTGTAATAGGCTCAGGCTTAATACAATTAGAACTAGCAACTATTTGGTTTACCTGTCTTCTTTGGCATATGGGGACAATTTATTGCAATATGTCCTGGTCCACCGTAGTAGAGACATAGTCGATTTGTTCGGTGTCGTTGCTTTTCTTTTTCGGATAATGGCCCTCGACAACGTGTAGTGTCAATCTCCATCAGAGTCGGCGTATTCACTGGAGACGCATTATAGGACTCCCTCGGTAAAGGTTTTGCTACCATTGAGGTGTAGGTGGGCTTTGCTCTTGCCCTCAGCATCTGTAGTTGTCGTTCCGAACGTCGCTGAAAGAGGCGGTTGTCACATCTCACAGCGCGACTGATTGCTTCTGTTAAGGACTTTGGCTCTTCAGGGAAGGTCAAGAGTAAATCCTTGACATCGTTGCGTAAACCATAATGAAATTGCTCCATCAACGCTTAATCATCCCAAGGGATGTCAACGGTGAGTAGGCAGAAATTTGCAGCATATGCGGAGGCTGGACGGTCTCCTTGGTGTAATCACCGGATTTTGTTGATTGCGGTCCTTATGTTGTCAATATCTCCAAAGCATGCTTTAAACTCACCTATAAACTCTTCAAAGTTGTTCAATAATGGAGACTCCTTTTCCAACAGTGGAGCGAACCATGCCAACGCTGAGCCACTTAACAACGTCCCTACTAAACCCACTCGTGATGCATCGGTAGGATATCGGGAAGGATGCATTTGAATAACTAATCGTACTTGATTAAGGAACGCTATAAACTGCGATCGTGTTCCATCGAACTTCGTGGGAAGGCCAATCTTGGGTTCCTTATGAATCCCTTGTGTTCTGGGGCCTTGTTGTTGCATCGCTGCGATGGTTGCTTCGAGTTGTTGCACGCGTAATGCAAGTTCCCCATGTTGTTGTTGCGTTTGCTGCTTTTCTAAGGAGATTTGTTGAAGATCCCCCAGCAACCGTTGATTTTCTTGTTCCAAAGCAAGGAACTTCTCTTTCAAGCATTGAAACACTGAGAAAACAGATTGATATTCCTGAGCGCTACCAATGGCCATGGGATGAAAAGAAAAGAGGAATAAGAGATTAGTATGAAGGGAGAGAGATAGAAGGAAAATTGGTTCAAACAGTTAGGAATAGTACTAAACAGAGAGAGAATTAGTACTAGAGAAGGGAAATACGATTAGTACTAAGAGGACGGGACTGCGTAAGACTCCCGAGAGAGGAAGAGAGAAGAGGAGAGAGAGATAGAGAATATGAGAGATAGAGAGAGAGATGATGATAACAGATTATATACTATAAGAAGAGTAAGTACAAAAGGGCTATGAGGCTAAAGACTGGCGTTGAACCAATTTGGTTCAACATAATGCCTAGTGCCCTCTTTTACAGTGTTCTCAGGAGTAATCCTGAAGCTTCTAGAATGTTCCAGAGAAATCTGGAATATACATTAATTTCCTATAATAAAATGTAAATGAAAATAATATTTTATGTATTACAATAGATGATATAATGGTCAAGAGCTCGACCCATATAACCTAAGGTCATGGGTTCGAGTCTTGCCATGTCATGACAGATAATCGCTTCTAAATTGGTTTACCAATTTGTTGATGAGTCGTTTCATTTTTAAGGGTTACCAATAGATTTTGTGAATGATCACGATTGAAGGTGTAGTAGTGACTTTTGGACGAAAATCCCTAAGAAGTTAGAAAGAACCTTGACCATGAGATCCACGGAACATCTTCAATCGAATGCACGGACGAAACACATGAATAAAATTTTTAAGGACATGCTTGGAGCATACATTCTTGCAAAGCGAACAAAATGGGAATGTTATCTCCCAACTTTTGAGTTTGCTTATAATAGCTCCAAGCATACATCAACGGGATATAGTCCTTTTATATTTATGTATGTATTTGAGCCACATGCCCCTCTTGATACAAAACTTTCCAAGGGATATCCAAGATAATATTGCATATTTCTGGACATAATGTATAAAAACCTCAAGATAGAAGACGTTTTTATGCCAACTAGAATAGGCAACCCTGTGTATTCAGCCTTGCACATAATGTACTTCTATGTGTGCCTCAAGATTCTAAAACATTGTCTATGGGTCTATGCTAGTCTAATCACATTCTCTTTCTTGTAAGTCATTTAAAAGAACTTAATGATTTTGGCAATAATATACTTAAAATGAAAATTTCCATTATGACCTTAAGTGTTATATTTATTACAAACATATGTGAGGAGGACAATTTTGATCTCACCAAGCTTAGATTACAAATGTTGTTCTAACTCTGTTATTGCTTATTCCACTTTGTACACCAGCAAATTTGATTTAAACTTTGATCTTCCCCAACTTAGATTACAAATGATGTTATTACTCCATGTTGTTAATTATTCCACTTTGTACAATACCTTATAATATTCACCCCCTACATTTGTTTTTACAACCTTGTCCCCTTCAACAATTAGTGATTTTGTGAGTATATTTGATTCAAGCATAAATGGCATAAGGATTTCCATTCATTCTCATTTCCATGTCAATGGGATGGCGAGGATTTGATTCTCTATTACTTATGCATTGATTCACTGGGAACCATAAACATCTTAACAATATTATTCCAACATACGACACGGCTATGACAATGAATAGACCCCCGTAACTATGGAGAGACATTTTTACTGTGTCAGGAGAACTTGTAATGCAGACTCCGGAACCAAGCCACTTATCCTTGATCCTTTGAAGATCTCCGTTTTGTTGTAAAGATAGAATAGAAAGTGACATATCATTAGTTAAGGGTGAGTTCTTTTGAAATGCCTGCAGGCGAGGGGGGAAATCCCTTAATAGACCACATCGATTGAAGAATATCCATATGGAAGTGGCAAGTTTAAATGCGATCAAGAATACTTACAAATGCAAATCCGCCAAAGTAGCCAATGTTCGAGTCAACGATTGTGTATTTGCATCCTAGGTTGGTAAGGAAGGTTGCCAAGTAAGGTGACTCATCAATAATTGCCGACACATTACCTGACGTCAATGCATTGTCATAATCTTCTTGAGTAATCAAGTTCATGAGTCGTTCTGATGAAATGTTGAGGTTATTCTTCAAGTAATTTACTTCGAATGAACCTTCTTGACATCCTATTTTTAGATGACTTTTTTGCAAGTCTGCGAAACTTCGAATGGTTGGACGTTGTTGTTGTTGTTGCGCTATTAATATAGATGACAAGCTTGCTATATAGCTCGATGAAAATATGAGTACAAAAACTAGCCAAACTAGTGTGAATGCTCGACCTGAGTGGGTTTTGGCGTCATCCCCTGCGAAGCATTCCCTTTGTTTAGTAAAATGTGTTGAACATTTTCAAGGACAATATTAATATATGATATCTAAAAAATTTTGAACTTAGGTTTTCTTATATTCAACAGTATTTATCCACTCATCATGTATAATCTGAATGTGTACTTACTATGAGAGAAGAAGATGGCCATGGCTGTCAACCTGGCAAGATCAATAAATAATTGATGGAATACAAATTAGAAACGATGTATTCTATTAGAATTTAGAGAATAAAAACAAGACTATAGAGATGGGTTTTGAATAATGAGGATAATGTTTGGTTAAAAACCAAACCATGGAATGAACATTTAACTAGCAAAGAGAAAGAGAGAGTTGTAATGCGTAGGTAATGCCACTACCCTTACTAACATAGATTTGATGAGGTAATAGGTCATACCAAACCATTGGGAATGTACATAGAACAATATAATCACATCTATCACATTATTTACCATTCCACAATTCATATAGTTTCTTCTTCCTTTAATTAAGGCTTTCTAATTACCAACATTTTGGGAAGGACAAGTGAGACAATATGTTATTTAGTTACCCAATTATATAATGAGTTCTAGGGGGTTCGTTAGGAATATGTCCCTCCTATGGGAGGAACCAATTGGTCGGGCCGAGAGCCGACAATCGATGTCACAGAGAGCGGACAATTGTAGACAAGGACTAGCCGACTAGTCGGGCCGAGACGCAACAGTCAATGTCATAGAGAGTCAACAACAGACGATCCCAGTCGAAGACAAGACCGACTAGTCGGACCGACCAGAGGGTCGACGACAAGGCCGATTAGTCGGGCCGACTAGACAATCGACACTGGAGTCGACTACTCGATCAGTCAGTTGATTAACTGCGATTATTGTTAGTATAATAATAGAAGTGAGAGTAGTACTAAGGAACTATATATGTAAATAACCCATAAGGTGTATAAGTATAAATACACTTAGGGCAAAACATCGTGTGATGCATTGTAGAATAGAAAGAATAGAATAGCGTAGAGTTCCTATAGATGTGTGTTACAGAGTGAAGAGTGAGTGTGTGATAGTGAGAGTAGTACTAAGGAACTATATTTGTAAATAACCCATAATGTGTGTAAGTATAAATACACTTAGGCAAAAACATAGTGTGATGCATTGTAGAATAGAAAGAGTAGAAAAGCGTAGAGTTCCTATAGATGTGTGTTACAGAGTGAAGAGTGAGTGCGTGATAGTGAGAGTAGCGCCATAGTTGTGTGAGCTTAGTAACTGTGTGTTACAGAGTGAAGAGTGAGTGCGTGATAGTGAGAGTAGCGCCATAGTTGTGTGAGCTTAGTAACTGTGTGTTACAGAGTGAAGAGTGAGAGTGGCGCCATAGCTGTGTGAGCTTGGACGCCAAGAACCCTACATGGTGGATACACTCTGTGCAGAGAGAGTGTTGTATACTATCTCCTTTGTATTGTCCATTGTATAGTGGATCTTTGTTCCCGTGGTTTGCCCCGTTTAGGGTTTCCACATTAAATTGTGTATTCAGTGCATTTGTTGTTTTTCTATTTCCACATTATTGTGCATTTCATAATTGGATTTCCTCACAAATCTCCATGATCGAAGACCAACAAACTGGTATCAGAGCTTGAGGTGCAAGCATGGAAGCATGCGTGAGTGGCTTCCTAGGCATGATAGTTCTACACTTTCAGAACTTTGCAGATTGGAAGATAAAGATGGAAGGCCTTCTCTTAGTCAAAGACCTATACGAGCCCATCGATAGAGCATAAATACCCACGGGACTATTACAGTCTGAATGGAAAGTTCTGAACAGAAAGGCGGTGGCCACCATTAGATAGTGTGTTGATGTGAGTGTCCTTCAGCATGTGCCAAACGACACAAATGCGTACGAGATGTGCCAGAACTTGTCAGGTCTATATGAGTGGAAGAATGCCATCAATGAAACATCTTTGATGAGAAAGATTGTGAGGTTGAAGTATAGGGACGGGGAAAGCATAGTCGAGCATGTAAGCACATTCATGGGGTATGTAATCCAGATTGTGGCAACTAAACTTTTCCTTAAGGATGCAATTCAGGCCATCCTGCCACTGTGTAGACTACCGGACAAGTGGGAGAACCTGGTGGTGACTCTCAACACCACGTTTGAAGAAGAGAACTTGTCTCTACAAATGGTACAGACAAGCATCTTTAGCGAGGAGACAAGAAGGAAGGACAAGGGTGTCCTATCCCAGTCGGAGTCAAATCTGACTCAACATACATGTAGGGGAAGAAATCGGCAAAGAAGTCCACAAAGAACGGAGAAGTCCTAAGCCAAATCCAAGTCTAGAGTCAAGCTAGCATGCTTCTATTGTGGAAAGCCTAGACACTTCGAGAGGGACTGACAACACATGATGAAGGACAAAGGTGTCCATAATAATGTCGAACCCAGGAAGATTCCTGATGAAAAGTGCACATTGGTCGTAGATACAAGTGTTAAGGAGATTTTGTTCATTTGTGAATAGGCAAGCACAAATCTTGCAAGTGAAGAGTGTACTTGGGTAATCGATTGGGGCGGATCTTTCCACATAACTCCATCGAGAGAGTGTTTCTTAACTTGCATAGCCGGGGATCATGGCTATGTAAAGATGGGAGATAATGAGGAGTGCAAGATAGCGGACATAGGAAGTGTAAGCCTGATGACGTCGACAGATTATCGATTTAATATGAGGGAAGTTCGAGATGTCCTCGATATCATATTGATTTGATATCGACTGGAAGGCTAGATGATGAAGGCTACAATGGTAGCTTTTGAAATGGCAAGTGGAAGTTCTATCGAGGAAACCTCATAGTGGCCCGAGCACAGAAACAGGGCACATTGTATATGATGCATGTCCGACTGTGCAAGTCAAAAATGAACGTGGCAGCCAACTCGAGTGGAGAGTTAGGGCATAAGAGGCTAGACCATATGAGTTAGAAAGGAATGCATCTACTAGCTGAACAGGAACTTCTCCCAGAAGTGAAAGGCGTACACTTGGAGAAGTGTGTCGGGTGCTTAGTCGGAAAGCAGAACAGAACAACATTCCACTCAAGACCACCGAAAAGAAGAGAAATGCTCTTGAAACTAGTGCACACCGATGTGTGCTATGTGGAGGCTCCATCACATCGAGGCGGACAGTACTTCGTCACGTTCATCGATGACTACTATCAAAAATTGTGGGCTTTAGTACTAATATCGAAGGATCAAGTATTGTCGTTCTTCAAGGAGTTCCAAGCAACGACAGAAAGAGAGTCAAGTCAGAAGTTGAAGGTGGTCCCAACCGACAACGGTGGCGAATATAGAGGGCATTTCAAAGAATACTGCGAGGCCCAAGGTATTCGAATCGAATACATAGTGCAAAAGACCCCAGCATTGAACGGGCTTGTAGAGAGGATGAATCAGACGATAATGGAAAGAGTAAGGAGCATGATGTTGCATGCTATACTGGCGAAAATGTATTGGAATGAGACGATGTATACAACTATTTATTTGATCAATAGGTCTCCCTCAATACCATTGAAAGGTGATGTCCCACATTAGCCCAAAGTCTTTGCGGAGAAAGAGAAAGAGAACCTACTATGTCAACTAAAGAAAATCTTGTATGGTTCGAAACAAGCTCCATGCCAATGGTATAAGAAGTTCGAGTCCTTCATGTTGGAATATAGGTTCCAGAAAACACAAGTTGATCAGTATGTGTACGTAAAGAGGTATGATGAGGGTTACTTCTTAATTCTCTTATTATATGTGGATGACATCTTGATAGTCAGACAAGACACGAAGAGGATCGTGAGCTTAAAGAAAGCTCTAGGCAAGTCGTTTGCAATAAAAGAACTTGGACCCGCTAAACAGATTTTAGAGATGCACATAGTTTGGGACAGAACTAAGAAAGTGTTGTGGTTGTCACAAGAGAAGTATGTGACAAAGATCCTAGAAAGATTCAACATGTCGGAAGCAAAGCTAGTCGGCTCTATGTCACCGACCAACTAAGCTAAATGTTAAGCAATGCCTAAGGGGTGACAAAGAAAAGGTTGAGATGAGGAAAGTACGATATGCCTTTAAAGCCGTCGGCAGTTTAATGTATGTTATGGTTTGTACGAGACCATACATAGCATTTGCTATGGGGACAGTAAGCCGATATAGGAGTAATCTAGGAAGAGAACATTGGGCAACTATTAAATAGATACTCAGGTACTTGAAAGCCACCTTTGGGGTATGCCTAAGGTATGGTTGAAGGGTTTACCGACTCGGAAACATTGGGGGACACAAACTCAATTTCATCTACTTCAGGGTACATGATGACTTATGCATGGGGAGTAATGTCGTGGCAATCACAACTTCAAAAATATGTGGCCTTGTTGACCATAGAGGCAGAGTATATGGCAGCGGTAGAGGCTGGCAAAGAGCTGATCTGGATGAGAAATTTTCTCAGTGAGTTAGGAATGAAGCAAAGGGAATCCTTGCTTCACTGTGATAGCCACAACCCCATACATCTAGCCAAGAACGCTATGTACCACTCCTGAACCAAGCACATATAGAGAAGGTATCACTGGTTATGGGAGAGAGTGAAAGATGGAGAGTTTACTCTTGCAAAGATCCATACTGACCAAAATGGATACGACATGCTCACAAAGAACCTATCGATGGACAAACTCAAAGTATGTCGACAAAGGACAAGGATCTCTATTTCCGTGGTTTTCCCTGTTTAGGGTTTCCACGTAAAACTGTGTACTCTGTGCATTGCCTATTTTTTTGTTCCCGCATTATTGTGCATTTCATAATCGGATTTCCTCACGAATCTCAGTAATCGAAGACCAACACGTTTGTAGTTGAAGATTTGGGCAAGAATACTATTCTATTGTCATGTACTCAAGCAAAAGCTTTGTTGAACGGTAGATGCTCCTAATGGGACAAGGATCTTCAAAGATGAGATGAGGCAAGGCGTAGTATGTTAGTTAGGTACTCAATTATATAATGCGCACTAGTGAGGGCATAGTCTATAGTCCTTCAACACCCAGGTGACTCTCCATCGAAGGTAACTAACTTGTAATTTTAGCTGCTTGATATATTTATTTTCCTAATATATTTATTGTTATGATGAACTCTACACATGGTTCACGTCTCTAGATTTTTCTCTTCTTCAACGACACATTGTCTTCCGGCATTCCTCATGATATCTATCCCTTTCATGTATTTCAGTTTATGCTTGTAACTAATCTCCCAACCAACTATGGCTAGCAATCAATCGTAAGATTGGTGTCTAAATAGCTCCTAGAAAACAATCTAGAGCAATTGGGTAGCAGTTACTATGAAACCCTAAACCCTATTAGGTGAGGGTTACTTGAGAAACCTAGACATCTATCTTCGGGTTTGGGTTAACTTCCTTTGGATATAGAGCGCGATATTACACATGTACTCCCAGCCCGTACCTCCTTTAATTCCATGTTCCTAAACCCTAAACCGTAAACCCAAGACATCTGTCTTTGGGTTTGTCTTGACTTCTTTTTGCTATAAACACTACCTCGACAAACCCTCCACCTAAGAGAGTATTGCATCCCTTGTCAATGTCATAGTACCTGTTATTGAAAGTTGTTCCACACATTGTGAATTGCCATCAATGCCATATTATGACTCCAATTTAACATATTTATTATCAATATATACAATTAAATATTCGCATTCATATGTGGTGTGCGTTTATATTACACACTAATATGAGGTGTTGAAAAATGTGGTTTGATACAAACAATATGATATGAGGTGATCATGAGTTCTTACCAAAACGATTTTGAGAAGGCCTTTCTCCAATCTCCATTATGTTCATGAGCTTGGCCACACCATTCCACGAAGAAGATCAAAGACATTGTGACAATAAATAATGCTCCAATGGTTATCCAAAGTTGCCAAGAGAAAGGGGAAATGAATGTCCAGAATGAAATATTACTCCTAGGTTGAAGTGGCGCAATCATTTGAAGACTCGATTCTATATATGGCTGGGTAAAGTCTACTAACTTTAACCGGTCACTAGTGATCGTCAAATCAGCAACTACTCCATCTACGTCCTATGACCATGCATGCATACAGTGAAAACCAATACAAACGTATTCCTGGAGCACATAATTAATTAAAACCTTATTAATCCAACTTGTTGTATGCTACGTAAATATCATTATCAAGCAGTGGAAATAATGAGTCGAATTATTCATGAGCTACATACCTTGGAGATTTACTCACACCGTTTACATCAAAGTTGCCAAGGTATGTCATGGTGCTACGATATTCATCACACTTATTATAGTGCATACATTTTTGGCTCTTACTCCATACACTTGTACTTGATTGCACATGTATTTCTTTGAGTAAAAATTTCAATCTTTGGTATTAAATTTGCTCAAACTATTCCTTGGACCATTCTACACAAGGATTACTAACAAAGTTACTTTATCTCTTCGAAGTGAGCACATCGTACTCTCTTGAGAGTAGCTTTTCCATACAATACAACAAAACCAATTATTCACCGAATAAGCCTCTCATATTTGACTTATTTGGCGCTAAGAAATATAGATCTTGCACAATTAATCAAATAGATCTTACAAGAATAACTAGAAAACATTACCTTGGCCAACCGATGCTTGAATAGTATATCATGGAATGTCAAAATAATTTTAGCGATGCTAAAAATTACTTTTAAAACACTCATATGTATCGGAGTTCAAACTCTTGTCCACTGGATCAAACCCTCAATTATAGATGGAATTATCAACAATTTGTTAGTGCCTATGTCAATCTTTGAACGAGATTCCATGGTAAGGGGTATGATATTAGGACAATCTTAGTAATTTGTTACATATAGTCTCGAGGTATTTTATGGACTTAGATATTAGTTTCTCCCTGTCTAGCCATGACATCCTACTTGAGGATTGCCACAATCCCTTATGTCTTTTCTATCATTAATGTGCACGTAGAAATTCTTGCTAACATAGATATAAACACATTATCGAGGTCCATTTATCATAAATGATTAACCTTAAGCGATTGATTTTTACGAAAATTAAGTGTCATTACTACAACAAAAACAAAAAAAAATTACGTATAGCTAATGTAATACCTTAGAGACAAGCTTTTGCACAAGGTCATTATAGGTTGGGTCTACAAGGCCATCTCCATAGCCAATTAATGTGTAATTAATACGATAATTAAGCTTCTCAACGCATTCTTGAAACACATTGATGGCGAAGCCGGAGAAATTGACGACGGAGTTGGGCGTGACCGGTATCTCAGATGATTGCCAACTCACAAACTCCTCGAATCCAAGTTTGAGAGGAACAAGGATCTTCAAGTTGGAGGAATTGGTCCCGTGCGCAGTCGGAAATTCAGGGGAGAAGAAGATGGCAAGCACTAGGAGAGCCGTGATGAGGCGCATCCGAGCATACATGGTCGGGGGATGAGAATGAAGGCCCCAACGGGTGGCCAAGTGTGAACTGAGGGGGTGGAAGGGACGAGGGAGAGAGAGAGAGAGAGAGGGGTTTATATATGTAATAATGTATGTATACATACACATATACATAATATATATCATGTATATGTAGTATATGTATATGTATATGTATATGTATATGTATATGTATATGTATATGTACAGAATGAGCAAGTCATGGTCTATTGCTCAGAGAGGATCATCTGTAGAGAATCATGCATTTTGGTCAATCCTTCGCTGTAAGGATGGATTGATGTGTCGCTGCTAGAACCAGGAGATTCTGATTGAGCTCTCCTCGTTCGTAAGGTCATCTAAAGGGGAGACCCACAGATCATGCACTGCTCAATCGCCATTCAACTCATTGAAAAATTTAATCTGCACAGACTCATTATATTCAAACCTCTTTTTCAGGAAATTATGTAGAGAGGAATTCTTTTGAACATCATCTGTGCGCACTACCCTCTGTATCTGTGTTGACCTTGAGGAGATTCCTACCCAGCATATTCTTCGTATTTTTTTGTTCTTTTTGGGGGGGTATTGTATCGTCTCCCATGATCCATCCTTTTTCCATAACTTCAATAACAACATAACATACAATATGCAATTTTATTTGTCTAATCTACGAAATCTAAATAACATAATTTGGATTAGGTTTTTTTCCACATTTTTTATGGTTTTTTTTTTCATCATCTATCGTTTTGACCATATTTGCATTACTCTACTTAATATATATGGAAAATGAAGTATAAATCAAGCAAAATGTAATTTGCAATATAATGAGATAAATGTCAAAGGCCTACTCTACTTAATCTATCATTCATAAAGTAATGGAAAGCAACATTATCCGTAATATAGTTTAGGGGAGTACAACCCCTTTTATTTATAGTTCTTCATTTCCTTTTCTTGAAGTGTTCCTATTACTCCTCCGTTAGTAGTTACCATTAAAATTTGAGCTACATATAGAACTAGATGGTGAGGAATGTCAAATGGAAATAAAATGACAAGTCGCAATGATGAAGAGCTTATGCCAATGTTTATATGTATATAAATTAATGCATTTATATTTCTATGATTGTATGCAAATGATTGTAAAAAATGTGCGTGTGTGATTGTTATATGCATGTGTAAATGAATGAATGTATGCATTTGTATAAATTAATGATTGTATGTTTATATATGTACAAAGTACAATTGTATGTATGTTTATGATTTTATGCATGTATTAAATGTTTCTATATGGCAAATGACTTCTCAAATTTGGCCTTTACATATTCTTTGTTCCCATATAACTTCATTGCTTCATAAAGTTACAAAGTATAGTGAAGCTTGGGGATGAAGTTTTATGATTTCATATATATGTACACATTACCACAATCATATACAAACATCCATATAATAATTTATTCATTAACACATTCATGCACGTACATTTATACACTCGTACACATAGATACCTTACGTTTAACAATTCAATTATAAACTAGCATACATATATTCAAACTAACATTTATACACAAGATTCTCATTCATACATACACATTCAGTCACACACATACATACTAAAATTGTTTATGTACGTGTTTTAGGTATTATGGAGCTTATGTTGGAGAAATTACCATCAACCATCCCAACACTTATATTCTCCATATAGTTGCACGATGGTATCGGGGTATACAGATGAGGATATAACATCACACTTGGCTCTCTTACAAATGCTCGAGTATGATGACCTCCGTAAGTGATTCTCTGATGCCATTGCAAACACAAACTAGGAGGACAACTCAAGTACAACCACCAGCACCAGAACCATCACCAAAACCAAGAACACGTATAGGCACCATCAAGGGCACTTCCTACATTGTTATCATGTTGCAAATAATGCAATAAGGTTTGATTGAAAGATCCAACTAGACTGACTTGACAAGATGGAGGGTCTTGAAAGGTTTGTATGTCAAGAAACATTAGCCATATTTTAGTCCATAGTTTCTTGATTATCTTGCTTTATTTTGTTAGGACATACTAGAGGTGTACCAAAGGTCGTAACCAGTTTGACTTCTAGCATGGGCTGAAACCTACAACTGGTGGGTTTACAAATACATCATCAACTTCCACACGATCACGCGTGACTCTAAGAATTGATTGTAATCTTGACAAGAGCCTTGATGGGATTTCTCTAGGAGTTAGGGTTTTGTTTAAAAGAGTTAGATGACCTTGTGGAGTCATACCTCCCTCAAATAGAGAGACCCATTGAAAGAGTTCATAAAGGTTTTCACATGCTCTCAATGTCATAACATGATCCTATAATAAACACGTTCGCGTTCAGAAGTGGAAGGATAGTGCATTCCATTTTTAGATTCTTTTTATAATTTTGCAAATTTATGCAATATATAGAAACTTGTTACATTAGTATCACATGTTCGTCAACCCATATAGAATTTGCTAAATTATTAATAGTTAACAAGTTTTAAAGTAAAAAACATGTATTCTTTGAATATTTATAAAGTTGATGATCTCTGAATACAAAATTTAATTAAAATTAAGAATATGACAATTGTTTATTCAATTGAAATGCTATATTATGTAATATGCAAAGTTGGTTGAAATATTGAGAAAATCATGAGCTCCAGACATAAAATGTAATTAAATTACAGGTTACGAACATGGTGTATACAACATTTGATAGCTATAGTTAGTGATTATGCATTATGCACTCTAATACTTAGTGAATGCGGCCCGATATAATACCTTACTCTAATGTTAGTAAGAAAGAAGAAAATCAAACATATGGACAGTATGGACATAAAGTCCATGTGAAATATCATCTAGAGTTTTCCCAATACACACACATGAATGAGGACATCCATACACACGTATCATATAGTGGATACACTTGGAGACTCATTATGGTCACACCCAAAAGTAAGGCTTACCAAACAAGGTTCTCTACACCATGACAACGAGATCTCAACGCTTGAGCCATAGAATATCTTTGGTCCATGCTATGAAAGACCACTATTCTCCACAAGCTCGTTTTGGTCAACTTTTGCGAAATACTTCACCATTTTCTCCAATTGTTTGAACCTAAATGGTTAATCATCATAAGAAGATCCGACCATATATTAATCGTATGGAATATCCACAATGAGTAACGTGTAATGCTTGTTTGGCAACTTCTGGATCATCTTCGGCACATCACCATAGTACACATTATAATACAATTCTTGGGTGATATCATTTTTGTGGCTAAACTTCTTGAAAGTTCCGTAATCGTCCACATCGAATGCCTTCATTAAGCACCGATTGTTTTGTTTCTGTGCTCTTTCAAGATGGGCAAGAAAGGAAGCTGGAAAATCATGTTTGTCTTTGACTTCTCCAGGCTTCTTGCTATGACATGGTTTCTATGTGAAACAACAAAAGAAGTAACTCATACATTGTTCACATATGTAATAAACTAGAATGGCAAATTTCAAATATGTAATACTAACCCAATCCTTAAAAGCAATAAAATATTCCGATAACTCCTTGTATGAAGATGTAATCGAATACTCTTCAGTCACTTGTTCTCATGTTAAGCAACCAAGTGTTGCCGGTTAGGAACATGGCCTACCCTCCTTCGGGGTACGTATCAAGGTGATCGTGGTACAGGGTAGGAAATTGCATAGCGTGTGGAACGTACTGAGTTAGAGCATTGTCGTGAAAATACGACGAGGATACGTGAACTTGAGGTAGGACCCCAGGGCTTCCGACCAAAGGATATCAGTGCGTTTATACTTTTAACAATTAACGGAAATGAGAAAATATTGTAATTTTTCATTAGCAAAGGAAAAGAAAATTACAATATTTCTCATTTCCGTTAATTGTTAAAAGTATAAACGCATGAATCTCATATCCTTTGGTCGGAGGACCCGGGATCCTACCTCAAGTTCACGACACTCGTCGTATTTTCGCAACATCTTTGGTGAACCCGACGTGAAACAAGGCGGTAGGAGTGGGAGTGGGAGAATACCTTGTCAAGTCTATAAAACTTTTTGCATGAATGTCACTGTAAGATTAGGGTCATTATGGATATTAGGATAAGTTAGGAAGACTTGAGGCTTTATTGTTTGACGTATTACCTACTAAATGCATTTGTACAAGGCATTCATCTCCAATATCCTTCTGCGACCTTTGACATATTACAAATATTGGGTCGCCGATAGAAGGCATTCATCTCTTTTTGAACATAGTCCATGTGATTGAATGGTTAGTGTGGTTGAACATCTTTTTGTGGGCTACTACGATGCAATTACGAAGAGAAGGCTTGGGCACATGTCAATGTAAAAAATGTTGTCAACTACATCATGCACCCATCGTTGACAAAGAAGCTACGCCATGTATCTAGCGATAAGAGCCTGTTGGTGAACCCCTACCAAAAGCCACAAAGATTAATCAACCGCCTCATGGAGCTATTTTCAATTTTAGATTTGTTTTCTAGCACATGTATATAATATAAAACTTTTCATATCAATTTAGATTAACGTATAGTCCAAATACAACAATTGCCGGGGAAGACCAGCCCGTAATCACCCTTCATTCTCCAAGTCGTTGTCCGCGTTGGTGTTGTCGTCACCATCGTCTAGGCTTGCCAGGTCCAGTTCGTCCTCGTGTCGCTTCTTAAATACTTTGATCCTCTTCCCTGCTACTGGCACATCTATCCGCATCCTCTCAAGCTCCACGAGATGGTACATGCCATTGTCGTTAGCGCTCGTCACGGCGTAGGGCCCGAACCACCTCTTCGCAAATTTTCGCACTGTTTTGTGCTGATTGTTGAGGTTGTTGTCATATACCAGCAGCCAATCGCCTTCTTCAATCTCCTTCGGCCGGAGCCGGTGTGTCCGATCGAACCGGGCCTTGTTCCTTCCCCGTGTTGTGCGCAACTTCTCCCTTGCTCGCTCTACGTCCTCTGGTCTCCGTTCAAGTTGTCGAATCCACGCCGCCAATAGCTCTTCCCGGCTCATTTCGTTCCTCCAATCCACCGTGGCCCACGAAGTGATTGCCCGCTCCACCAACATAATCGGTTTATACCCGTACATCAACTCCGCCGGCATGAACCCAGTCACCAAACTGTGCGCCAGTCCGCCCACAATGCGTAAGGTAGAAGCCGCGGCCAATTCCCAACCAGTCCTTCACACGCTCGCACCAACGCCTTCACGATTGGGCCTTGCCCTCGTTCCACCTTCCCGTTCGCCTCTGGGTTGTACGCCGTAGTGAGGGAGAGCTTGACCCCGAACCGGTCGAACAACTCTTCGACTTCCTGCGCGTCCAGCTCCCCCCAATCTGCCACAATCTTTCCTACGCACCCGTACCAGCACACCACCTCCTTAATCAGGAATCGTCATACCGCCAAAGTCGTCTTATTCTGCAGTGCGCGGACCTCCACTTGGTTCTTCAAGTCTTCTCGGGCCAGTACCAAGTACCGCATCTGTCCTACCCCCATCGACATCGTCACCAAATCTACCATCCACTTGAAATGGACGGTTGGCGGGTAGGTCGGGTGTAGCTCGTCTCGATGCCAGATCATGGAGTGCATCTGGAAACTTTCGCACGTCGTCACGAACCAGTGCATGTCTCAGTATAGCATTAGCCACCAATACCTCTCCTTTAGCTTCTCGAATGTGACCCAAGTCTTGCGGTGACCGTCCCAAGGACTCTCATGGTACGCCGCGAGCAGCATCTGCCGCTCCTCCTTTCCTGCCACTACTCGTAGTGGGACGCCGCCTCTCTTCTTTGGATGCTTCCATAGGTTCCCGTCCCATAGGAAGAACCGGTACGCTTTCTTCCGGACTCGGTTAGCTTCGCCTTTCGTCCAGGCGGCATCCAACGTCATTGTCTTCAGGAATCTACGAATCCTAAGACACTCCCCTTCATATTTACCCTCGTTAAATTCCCTACCCTTGTTAGGCAAGCCGACTCGAAGAAGTCCTCGCCGACTTCTTCGTCCTCCGAAACCATGCCGTCCTCGTCGTCGAACGTCGCTCTCGAAAGTATGTCGGCCATGGCGTTGTCCTTTCCGGAGATGTGTCGTACCTCCAGATTCAGGGACTTAATGTACGTGATCCACCTGAGCATTGCTAGGTCCGGCGTCGCGCATCCGGAAACCATCCCAAGGATCGGTAGGAAGTCCGTCTCGATTATTACCTCCGTCCCGATAAGATAATCTTTATCGGCCTTGACTGCCGAAACAATACCCCAGCGCTCGCGCTTAGTTTGGGCATATCCTCATTGTCGCTCACTGAGTACCTTCGCTCTGAACCGGATAGGGACCCGTGTGCCGCCCTCGTCTTCCTGACTGATCACCCATCTTATCCATGTCGGGCTCATATCTACGGTTACATAGATCAGAACATCCTTGCTGTAAACCGCTTTACAAAGTGTCGGTGCCGCGGTAAGCGCTTCTTTCAATCTTCGGACCGACTCCGTATGTTCCTCGTCCTAGTTGAATTTCCGCCCTTTCTTTTGCAGCCCGTGGAGTGGTTCCGCGATGTGCGCATAATGTGGAACCCAGATGTGGTAGAACGCACACACCCCCAGCAACCTCCGCACCTCCGTTACTGACTTGCACTCCTTCTTCATCGCGGAAATGGCTTTGACCTTTGCCGGAGACGGTCTCCGGCCATAAGGCCCACACAAGTGATCGACGACCATGATTTCCGACTGTCCGAAAGCCGACTTCTCCCTGGAGAAGGTGAGCTGCGCGCCTTCTAGTCTTTGTAGCAGCTTCTCGTAGTCTCCGATGTGGTCTGAGATGAATTTCCGACACCCGTCTGGTCTGATCGTTTCGTCCTTATCCTCCACCGGACATCCCTTGATTGGAATGTCATCCAAAAACGGCATGGTGATGTTCGGGATGCAATCCCTTAGCACCTTATTCATCGCATTCACCATGTGTGCTACCGAGTTTGTCCCCCCTTGCGGAAGCGTACACATCCACACTAGGCCGAGAGGAGTCCGCATTGTCGTAATATCCCTACTCTCCACGGCTAGTTGGAATTGGTCGTACCCCGAGTACAGATATTTGACCGAGTAAATCGACCTTCCGGCGAAGGCCTCCGTGAACTCGTCAATGGTCGGTCTGATTCCTGCGTTCCGAATGGTCACCTTGTTGACCGAGTGCAGATTCTGAATAAAGGGCAACGTGTCGTTCTTCTTAGGCATGGTTAACCACCGTTTCAAGTATGGGGCACTCGACAGTTCAAGGATGCCCATCCACCACCTTCTGCTTCAGCAGCTCCATCAGCTTACTAGAATCAGTTTGAGATTCCATGGCACGTGCGGTACCGTGAAGATAACCATCGGCTCAACAATCGTCCGGCGAGAATGGGAAGGCCTTCCCATGCCTCCCGAGCATCCTCCGAAACCGTTCCTCCTCCGCCTGCAGTAGAAAGCCACCCCCACCAACCTTGAGCTCCCGTAGCGTTATGTTGGTGAATCGGTGTCCTATGCCGGCCAGACCCCGTAGACTTTGGGTCCGACGCGACCCCTTTTATCCGTAACTCGCTGCCCTCCAGCAAGGGTGCCGCCATTGGCCTAACCTTCCGGTCCATAGTCTTGTACTTCGTATGCACATGGGCCGTCCGATCCAACTCGACCCTCTCCCCGAAGTCGGTGATGACTTCGTACATCCTTTCTAAACTAACCGGAATCTTCCGGTCTTCGCTGAGGCCTTCTTCGAACACCTTCCTTAATTCCCCCTAGGTGTCATCGAAAGAGACCGCCTCCACGACTCCACCAATCTCATCGTCGGGGCCTAGGACTCCGCACGCCCTGAGACGTCCCTCTGCCCATTTCTTCTCCCCGCTGTTAATGCTGGTTATCGTATGCCTCCATTGTCGGAGAACCAAAATTTCCTATCTACAGTACAGGGTTTCCTTCCTATGGTACACGTGTGGGGTGTTTCTGGGGTGTCTGGACTATCGCGGCCCGACGCCTTGATAGCCCTCTCTAAAAATCCCCTTGGCATTCGCCGCTAAGGGTCTTGTGGTTGCGCTCGTGGTTCGGTCACACCGTCTGAAATTGGATGAGTGTTGCCCATCTTGGCTCTTCACACGTGCGTACGCCGAACCGTTATCCAGCACCTTCGTCTCCATGCGTGCTGCCATAATGTACGGTTCTCCGAGTATCACCGGATAAGAGGATATCTCCTGCACGAAGAAGTGCTGGTCAAT
This sequence comes from Azolla caroliniana, assembly GCF_043228905.1. Lineage (NCBI taxonomy): Eukaryota > Viridiplantae > Streptophyta > Polypodiopsida > Salviniales > Salviniaceae > Azolla > Azolla caroliniana. The sequence goes on from NW_028230437.1 coordinate 21,180,506, forward strand.
CTCGACATCACAGTTTTTCACCCTTACATTTGGGCAGGCCCCGTGTAGCTCCTCCGTGGCGCACATCGCCACTCGTATTTTCCACCCGTGCTTGGTATTGATTGGCCACTTGCCCTTCTTGTAGAAGTCCATAGACATCAGGTTGATCTCTGAACCATGGTCTACCAACACCACCACCGGCTCCTAGACGTCTCCAATCCTAACCAGGGTCTCCGTAGTGGCTCTTGGCTAGTGTAGCTTTGAATAGTGGCTTTCTACCAACTCGTCCCTCCTTGCCTGTGCAATCTGGAGGTCTCGTACCATCTGCGTCAGCTCCTCTGGGCGGGCCCTTGACCACGCTGGTCGAAGTCGAGCCTATCTCAAGCCAATCCCAGGCTTCCTCCCTTCGCGCTGATGGGGGTCCCTCGAGCTTCTTTGCTGCAACCGCTCCTGCTTCCGATGAGGTCTTGTCGGCCCACTCACGCCGTTTGTCGAAACGGCCACAGACCCCTTTTACCATGGCCCAGTCGGCCATCAGCCCATCGTCCGTTTCCAGCAGGAGACCCACTTGCTCCCGATCCCGCTCGTCCACAGCTTTGATGAATAAAAGAACATGGCTCGTGTCCAATATGGTCCTATCCAATGCCGAAAGTCATGCAAAGCGTTCCTCAAACTCCCAGAGGAGCACCGACGCATTCCTCCCCTTCCCAGGCGTCTCTACCCAATCCACGAAGTCCCGCTTCGTTAACCGAAGCGCGTCATCAAGCCCATACAGTTCGAGGAGCCACACTTTGAATTCTCCCCAGGTCCGACATCCAACTTGCACCTCGAGCACCTCTGCGTGGATGCCTAGTGTCGCCCCAAGGGAACCCAACCAGACGCCTTTCCTCCGGGATGTCCCTCATCACCATTTCGGCTCGGTAGGCCACCAAATAACTCATGGCATCCTTCCCATCGAACCGGCCTATTGTGACGACAATTGCTTCAATGGCCCTGTCGAGGGCACCCATGCCCTCACAAGCACTTACTATCTGATCGACTGCTGCCGCCATGGCTTCGGCGAGCTCTGATCCCCTCATCTTCGATTCCTCTATCACCTTGTTTCATGTCGGGTTCACCAAATAATGTCGTGTTATTCTGCACGCGTAGGAGAAACCAAGGCGGAACTGCGGGGGCCCTAAACCTGGGAATAGCTGGACAGAAGGAGGAGCACACGAACATACGGCCCAACCGCGCACACACAGATTCACAGAGACCTCACAAACAAGGTCCAACAACGAGTGAGGCGAATGTGTATATATATATATAATCAAGATTACAGCCGGCTAGCCGGCAAGTGCCAACTTGCTGACACCAACTTACACAACGCACACAACAACAAGAGATGGACCCTCTGCTGGAAGCACTCGGGCTTTCCACGAAGCAGAGGCTACCTCCCCAAACCCTGCAGAAAATGATGAAAGATAGAGGAGAAGAGCTCGGTTCCAGTCCGATAGCACTTAGTCCTCGACAAAAGCGATCCCTCTCTCGGCCTTCATCATCTTTATTCTCTGTCATTTCGGACAAAGATACACTACCATTTCCTAAACAATAAATGTGTACTACCTACTATCTTCACATCAACTGAATTCCTCCTAAGTATGTACAAGTTATTTAATAACGTGCCCACACGTAAGGGCCAATTCTTGCGCATATTTCCCTGATTCCTCCTAGGGGCGGTTTTCTCCATGACAACGCTTTGACTCCTGCCGCTTGTGGAGGGTTTGGAACTGCTATCGGCACTATCTCTGTGCCTTGGGTTCTGCTCTTGTCGGCCGCTTGCATTGCTGCCGACCCACCTCATTCTCCACGCCCACAGGCCCAATCCGCCTTCGTGTAAAACAGCCGATTGTCCGATTGAGTGGTCCTTGACACACTTGTGTGGTTTTCTTTGAATTGACATATCCCTACCGTTGTGCTAGACCACTGAGGAAGATCTCGCCCTCGTCCAATGTCACGTTATTAGAACCGAGTGCGTCACACATCTCCTTGGTCTTGGTGGTGTAATCGGTAACCGACATGCCTTTTGTCAGATATTGTTGAGCTCTTGTCGGAGCTGCAACGTCTGAGCTATGGTACTTGCGACGAAAATCTTCTGAAGATTTTCCCAGGCCTCCTTCTGTGACTTTGCATCTTTGATGTAGCCTAGCATCTAGTCGTCCACATAGGACACGAGGCAATACAACACTCTGCTCGCTCCTTGCTCCCATACCGGGAAGTCCTTGTGTGCCGAATTCGGTGTATCTGAACAATCACTTCCCAAAGCTATGTCATCCCCTTTAGCCCCATCCAATGAACTAGAAGAGGTTTGTGAGGTCTCATCCTCATCATCACTAGCAACCAACACATTGTCTTCATCCAATTGCAAACCAACGTCACCGTGATTATGAGACATGCTCCTTGTTCTTCTTTGTCTCGTTGTGGGAGCTACATTTGGTATCTTCACGTTTATTATCTTGGTTATGGTTTGTCTTAGATGGTGTGTTTTGGTCAAGGAGAAGTCATACACTAATATGTCTACATTATCCAATGTGAGAGTAGACGTCCTCAGTACATTCTTTCTTCTCCGGTTTCTGTGTGTGCCTTCGACATCCTTAACCATCTCTAAAGAGTACTTCCCAGTAAATGCATCTGGGGAAGAGGTATGATACCAATAAACCACAATGGACATAACTTGATTGCCTTGTTCATCCTTAATCATTTCAAGAATTCTAGCAAACCAAAAGGGATGACCCAACTCATCACCCCCAGCTAATGTTGCAACCAACATACCAACTTGTAGCTCATGCAAATTGCCTTTCCATCTCGCCATTCAACATTCAACACCACCATTCAACATCCTAATCACCAGTGTACTTCTTGGTGCACTCAATATTTTTTTATTTCTCTTCCAAGCATCGCATCCAATATATCTTTTGCGCTTCAATCAAACTATCAAGAGTCAATCTTTTATCGTTGTCATACGAAATTTGTTCTGCACCATGGATTACCGCATCAGGAAAACGCAATAAAAGCCTACATCCCTCTTGTGGCTCTCATCGTGAACTAGATGAGTATTGCTCATAGAACTTCTTTTTATGAGGAAGATGTGGTTAAAATTGATATTATTAAGCGGGACAAGAACCCTACATAGAGCCCCATCACCATCCACGCAAAAGCATTTAAAATCATAAACTTCATCCAAATGATGTACTTCTTGCTTTGTGGTATAAGCTTCAACGATCAACTTTGACAGCGTAGGAAACATGAAAGCATCACATCTCGCTAATTTCTTTGAGAACCTACTAAATGTTTGATCTTTATGATCATATGTATGACCAACTAGTAAGAAGTTGACCTTCATCTTTTTTAATATGCCCCTCTCTACTAGCATTCTTAAATAACCAAACACAGCTGAGTTTTTGTTTTCTCCGGCCGTGTTGTCTAGTTGCACGTATAGTACTAGCGGGAGAATACCTTGTCAAGTCTATAAAATTTTTTGCATGACTGTCACTGTAAGATTAGGGTTATTGTAGATATTAGGATAAGTTAGGAAGACTTGAGGCCTTATTGTTTGACGTATTACCTACTAAATGCATTTGTAGAAGGCATTCATCTTCAATATCCTTTGGCAACCTTCGACATATTAAACATATTGGGTCACCGATAGAAGGCATTCATCTCTTTTTGAACATAGTACGGGTGATCGAATGGTTAGTGTGGTTGAACATCTTTTTGTGGGGTACTACGATGCAATTACGAAGAAGAAGGCTTGGGCTCATGTGAATGAAAGAAATATGTACATCTTGTGTCCAGCGGTGACAAAGAAGTTATGCCATGTATCTAGCGATAAGAGCCTGTTGGTGAACCCCTACCAAAAACCACAAAGATTAATCAACCGCCTCATCGACCTATTTGAATTTTAGATTTGTTTTCTGGCACATGTATATAATATAAAACTTGTCACATCAATTTAGATTAACGTATAGTCTATTCTTCAGTTTGTTTGAACATGTGTAATTTCATACTACTATTAGGTACTACCACAATATGCACATTAAAGATGTTCAAGAACTCTGTTCCATTAGAGAAGGACCCTGAGCAGGTTAACATCATCAAAATGAGGATCCAAGGTATCTAGGATTGTCCTTATCAAGACCAAGAAGTTGGGGCAAAGCAGATCAATGAAATAGATATGTTCTAGATGACTTCTAGAGAACCAATGGAACCTATAGATGAAAAAGCAAGGGATCTTGTGAACTTAGAAGGTGTGTCAAAGCCCTAACATACTAAAGATTCTATTGAGCTTATTGATGAAGCCAATGAGGACAATCCTGATCAAATAGCTAATCTTGAAGAGCCTCCCTTACCGGAGTTACTATTGGATTGAATGCATATGGCTTATTCTAAAGTTTGAACAATATTAATTGTTAATTTAAGTTTGGTGTAATATATAATTTGAGCTTATTTCTAATTTGCGAGTAACACTTATTGAACTTAGAGTTTAAGTATAATTTTTATGTGTATATGTTGGACTCTAAAGTCTACATTATCATTTGGGGTATTCACTTGATAAATTTATACTCTGTCATTTGTTCGTATGATTTGGAAGTTATTGCAACCTAGTTTATTTTTACATTAACAGTGTCATGTGTCACGTGTCAATGGAATATTTCTCTCAACATAGTAACATCTCTTAATTGTAACATTCACAAATTGCTTTAAGATTTATTATATATAAATATACACACAAAATTAGAAGAAGAAACTTATTTAGTGGGGTATGACTTTTAGATTATGCACAATGACTAGTGATACAATTTTACTTGCATTGACTTCCATACCATACACTAGATTTGGTAAAAAGCATGGTAGACAGAATATATGCTCGATGATTTTGTTGTCATGATATTATTTAGTTCTATTTTTCGTTATGTTTCACGAAACCATGTACACATGCATCGAGACTTTTTGAAATTCTACTAAAATAAGGCATTTTTTAACATCTCACCAACATATGAAAAAGAGAATGCGACATATTAGCTGTTTCAAATGACCTGGTGTTGCTAGGTTTATTGCAACTAAAATCACGATAATTGCATGTAAATTGGCTTACCAATTTGTTGATGAGTTGTTTCATTTTTAAGGGTTACCAATAGATATTGTGAATGATCACGATTGAAAGTGTAGTAGTGACTTTTGGACGAAAATCCTTAAGAAGTTAGAAAGAACCTTGAGCATGAGATCCACATATCATCTTCAATTAGATGCACAGAAGAAATGCATGAATAAAAATTTTAATGACATGCTTGGAGCATACATTCTTGCAAAGCGAACAAAATGGGAATGTTATCTCCCAACTTTTGTGTTTGCTTATAATAGCTCCAAGCATATATCAACGGGATCTAGTCCTTTTATATTTATGTATGTATTTGAGCCACATGCCCCTCTTGATACAAAACTTTCCAAGGGATATCCAAGATAATATTGCATATTTCTGGACATAATGTATAAAAACCTCAAGATACAATACGTTTTTATGCCAACTAGAATAGGCAACCCTGTGTATTCAGCCTTGGACATAATGTACTTCTATGTGTGCCTCAAGATTCAAAAACATTGTCTATGGGTCTATGCTAGTGTAATCACCCAGTCTTTCTTGTAAGTCATTTAAAAGAACTTAATGATTTTGGCAATAATCTACTTAAAATCAAAATTTCCATTATGAACTTTAGTGTTATATTTATTACAAACATATGTGACGAGGACAATTTTGATCTCACCAAGCTTAGATTACAAATGTTGTTATAACTCTGTTATTGCTTATTCCACTTTGTACACTAGCAAATTTGCTTTAAACTTTGATCTTCCCCAACTTAGATTACAAATGATGTTATTACTCTCTGTTGTTAATTATTCCACTTTGTACAATACCTTATAATATTCACCCCCTACAATTGTTTTTGCAACCTTGTCCCCTTCAACAATTAGTGATTTTGTGAGTATATTTGATTCAAGCATAAATGGCATAAGGATTTGCATTCATTCTCATTTCCATGTCAATGGGATGGTGAGGATCTGGTTTTCTATTCCTTCTGCATTGATTCACTTGGAACGATAAACATCTTAACAATATTATTCCAACATACGACACGGCTATGACAATGAATAGACCCCCGTAACTATGGAGAGACATTTTTACTGTGTCAGGAGAATTTGTAATGCAGACTCCAGAACCGAGCCACTTATCCTTGATCCTTTGAAGATCTCCGTTTTGTTGTAAAGATAGAATAGAAAGTGACATATCATTAGTTAAGGATGAGTTCTTTTGAAATGCCTGCAGGCGAGGGGGGAAATCCCTTAATAGACCACATCGATTGAAGAATATCCATATGGAAGTGGCAAGTTTAAATGCGATCAAGAATACTTACAAATGCAAATCCGCCAAAGTAGCCAATGTTCGAGTCAACGATTGTGTATTTGCATCCTAGGTTGGTAAGGAAGGTTGCCAAGTAAGGTGACTCATCAATAATTGCCGACACATTACCTGACGTCAATGCATTGTCATAATCTTCTTGCGTAATCAAGTTCATGAGTCGTTCTGATGAAATGAAGAGGTTATTCTTCAAGTAATTTACTTCGAATGAACCTTCTTGACATCCAATTTTTAGATGACTTTTTTGCAAGTCTGCGAAACTTCGAATGGTAGGACGTTGTTGTTGTTGTTGCGCTATTAATATAGATGACAAGCTTGCTATATAGCTCGATGAAAATATGAGTACAAAAACTAGCCAAACTAGTGTGAATGCTCGACCTGAGTGGGTTTTGGCGTCATCCCCTGCGAAGCATTCCCTTTGTTTAGTAAAATGTGTCGAACATTTTCAAGGACAATATTAATATATGATATCTAAAAAATTTTGAAAATAGGTTTTCTTATATTCAACAATATTTATCCACTCATCATGTATAATCTGAATGTGTACTTACTATGAGAGAAGAAGATGGCCATGGCTGTCAACCTGGCAAGATCAATAAATAATTGATGGAATACAAATTAGAAACGATGTATTCTATTAGAATTTAGATAATAAAGACAAGACTATAGAGATGGGTTTTGAATAATGAGGATAATGTTTGGTTAAAAACCAAACCATGGAATGAACATTTAACTAGCAAAGAGAAAGAGAAAGTTGTAATGCGTAGGTAATGCCACTACCCTTACTAACATAGATTTGATGAGGTAATAGGTCATACCAAACCATTGGGAATGTACATAGAACAATATAATCACATCTGTCACATTATTTACCATTCCACAAATCATATAGTTTCTGCTTCCTTTAATTAAGACTTTCCAATTACCAACATTTTGGGAAGGTCAAGTGAGACAATATGTTATTTACGTACTCAATTATATAATGAGTTCTAGGGGGGTTGTTAGGAATATGTCCCTCCTATGGGAGGAACCAACTGCTCAGGCCGAGAGCCGACAATCGATGTCACAAAGAGCGGACAATTGAAGACAAGGACTGGCCAACTGGTCGGGCCGAGAGGCAACAATCGATGTCATAGAGAGTCAACAACAAACGATCCAAGTCGAAGACAAGACCGACTAGTCAGACCGATCGGAGGGTCGACGACAAGGCCGATTAGTCGGGCCGACTAGACAATCGACACTGGAGTCGACTACTCGATCAGTCAGTTGATTAACTGCGATTATTGTTAGTATAATAATAGAAGTGAGAGTAGTACTAAGGAACTATATTTGTAAATAACCCATAGGTGTATAAGTATAAATACACTTAGGGCAAAACATCGTGTGATGCATTGTAGAAAAGAAAGAATAGAATAGCGTAGAGTTCCTATAGATGTGTGTTACAGAGTGAAGAGTGAGGGTGATAGTGAGAGTAGTACTAAGGAACTATATTTGTAAATAACCCATAATGTGTGTAAGTATAAATACACTTAGAGAAATCTCCATGATCGAAGACCAACAAACTGGTATCAGAGCTGGAGGTGCAAGCATGGAAGCATGCGTGAGTGGCTTCCTAGGCATGATAGTTCTACACTTTTAGAACTTTGCAGATTGGAAGATAAAGATGGAAGTCCTTATCATAATCAAAGACCTATACGAGCCCATCGACAGAGCATAAATACCCCCGGGACTATTAGAGTTTGAATGGAAAGTTCTGAACAGAAAGGCGGTGGCCACCATTAGATAGTGTGTCGATGTGAGTGTCCTTCAACATGTGGTGAACGTCACAAATGCCTATGAGATGTGCCAGAACTTGTCAGGTCTATATGAGAGGAAGAATGTCATCAATGAAACATCTTTGATGAGAAAGATTGTGAGGTTGAAGTATAGGGAAAGGGAAAGCACAGTCGAGCACGTAAGCACATTCATGTGGTATGTAAACCAAATTGCGGCAACTAAGTTTTCCCTTGAGGATACAATGCAGGCCATTCTGTCATTGTGTAGACTACCGGACAGGTGGGAGAACCTGGTGGTGACTCTCAACACCTCATTTCAAGAAGAGAACTTGTCCCTACAAACGGTAAAGATAAGCCTCTTTAACGAGGAGACAAGAAGGAAGGACAAGGGTTTCAAATCTGACTCAACATACATGTAGAGGAAGAAATCGGCAAAGAAGTTCACAAAGAAGGGACAAGTCCTAAGCCAGATCCAAGTCTAAAAGCAAGCTAACATGCTTCTATTGTGGATAGCCTAGACACTTCCAAAAGGACTGTGAACACATGAGGAAGGACAAAGGTGTCCGTAATAATGTCGAACCCAGGAAGATTCCTGATGAAAAGGGCACATTGGTCGTAGATACAAGTGTTAAGGAGATCTTGTTCATTTGTGAACAAGCAAGCACAAATCTTGCAAGTGAAGAGTGTACATGGGTAATCGACTCAGGTGGATCTTTCCACATAACTCCGTCGAGAGAGTGTTTCTCGACTTACATAGCTAGGGATCTTGGCTATCTAAAGATGGGAGATAATCGGGAGTGCAAGATAGCGGACATAGGAAGTGTAAGCCTAATGATGTCGATAGATTATCGATTTAATCTGAGGGAAGTTCTAGATGTCCCCGATATCAGATTGATTTGATATCGACTGGAAGGCTAGACGATGAAGGCTACAATGGTAGCTTTTGAAACGGCAAGTGGAAGTTCTATCAAGGAAACCTCATAGTGGCCCGAGCACAGAAAGAGGGCACATTGTATATGATGCATGCCGGACTGTACAAGTCGAAAGTGAACTTGGTAGCCAACTCGAGTGGAGAGTTATGGCATAAGAGGCTAGACCATATGAGTTAGAAGGGAATGCATCTACTAGCTGACCAGGAACTTCTCCCGGAAGTGAAAGGAGTACACTTGGAGAAGTGTGTCGGCTGCTTAGTCGGAAAGTAGAACAGAGCAGCATTCTACTCAAGACCACCAAGAAGAAGAGAAGTGCTCTTGGAACTAGTGCACACCAACGTGTGCTATGTGGCGGCTCCATCACATCGAGGCGGACAGTACTTCGTCACGTTCATCGATGACTACATTCGAAAATTGTGGACTTTAGTACTAAAATTGAAGGATCAAGTATTGTCGTTCTTCAAGGAGTTGCAAGCAAGGGCAAAAAGAGAGTCAAGTCAAAAGTTGAAGGAACTATATTTGTAAATAACCCATAATGTGATAGTGAGAGTAGTACTAAGGAACTATATTTGTAAATAACCCATAATGTGTATAAGTATAAATACACTTAGAGAAAAACATAGTGTGATGCATTGTAGAATAGAAAGAATAGAATAGCGTAGAGTTCCTATAGATGTGTGTTACAGAGTTAAGAGTGCGTGCGTGATAGTGAGAGTAGCGCCATAGTTGTGTGAGCTTAGTAACTGTGTGTTACAGAGTGAAGAGTGAGAGTGGCGCCATAGCTGTGTGAGCTTAGATGCCAAGAACCCTACATGGCGGATACACTCTATGTAGAGAGAGTGTTGTATACTATCTCCTTTGTATTCTCCATTGTATAGTGGATCTTTGTTCCCGTGGTTTGCCCCGTTTAGGGTTTCCACATTAAATTGTGTATTCTGTGCATTTGTTGTTTTTCTATTTCCGCATTATTGTGCATTTCACAATCAGATTTCCTCATAAATCTCCATGATCGAAGACCAACAAACTGGTATCAGAGCTGGAGGTGCAAGCATGGAAGCATGCGTGAGTGGCTTCCTAGGCATGATAGTTCTACACTTTTAGAACTTTGCAGATTGGAAGATAAAGATGGAAGTCCTTATCATAATCAAAGACCTATACGAGCCCATCGACAGAGCATAAATACCCCTGGGACTATTAGAGTTTGAATGGAAAGTTCTGAACAGAAAGGCGGTGGCCACCATCAGATAGTGTGTCGATGTGAGTTTCCTTCAACATGTGGTGAACGTCACAAATGCCTATGAGATGTGCCAGAACTTGTCAGGTCTATATGAGAGGAAGAATGTCATCAATGAAACATCTTTGATGAGAAAGATTGTGAGGTTGAAGTATAGGGAAAGGGAAAGCACAGTCGAGCATGTAAGCACATTCATGTGGTATGTAAACCAAATTGCGGCAACTAAGTTTCCCCTTGAGGATACAATGCAGGCCATTCTGTCATTGTGTAGACTACCGGACAGGTGGGAGAACCTGGTGGTTACTCTCAACACCTCATTTCAAGAAGAGAACTTGTCGCTACAAACGGTAAAGATAAGCCTCTTTAACGAGGAGACAAGAAGGAAGGACAAGGGTTTCAAATCTGACTCAACATACATGTAGAGGAAGAAATTGGCAAAGAAGTCCACAAAGAAGGGACAAGTCCTAAGCCAGATCCAAGTCCAAAAGCAAGCTAACATGCTTCTATTGTGGATAGCCTAGACACTTCCAAAAGGACTGTGAACACATGAGGAATGACAAAGGTGTCCGTAATAATGTCGAACCCAGGAAGATTCCTGATGAAAAGGGCACATTGGTCGTAGATACAAGTGTTAAGGAGATCTTGTTCATTTGTGAACAGGCAAGCACAAATCTTGCAAGTGAAGAGTGTACGTGGGTAATCGACTCAGGTGGATCTTTCCACATAACTCCGTCGAGAGTGTGTTTCTCGACTTAGGTAGGAATCATGGCTATCTAAAGATGGGAGATAATGGGGAGTGCAAGATAGTGGACATAGGAAGTGTAAGCCTAATGATGTCGATAGATTATCGATTTAATCTGAGGGAAGTTCTAGATGTCCCCGATATCAGATTGATTTGATATTGACTGGAAGGCTAGACGATGAAGGCTACAATGGTAGCTTTTGAAACGGCAAGTGGAAGTTCTATCGAGGAAACCTCATAGTGGCCCGAGCACAAAAAGAGGGCACATTGTATATGATGCATGCCGGACTATACAAGTCGAAAGTGAACTTGGTAGCCAACTCGAGTGGAGAGTTATGGCATAAGAGGCTAGACCATATGAGTTAGAAGGGAATGCATCTACTAGCTGACCAGGAACTTCTCCCGGAAGTGAAAGGAGTACACTTGGAGAAGTGTGTCGGCTGCTTAGTCGGAAAGTAGAACAGAGCAACATTCTACTCAAGACCACCAAGAAGAGAAGTGCTCTTGGAACTAGTGCACACCAACGTGTGCTATGTGGAGGCTCCATCACATCGAGGCGGACAGTACTTTGTCACGTTCATCGATGACTACAGTCGAAAATTGTGGACTTTAGTACTAAAATTGAAGGATCAAGTATTGTCGTTCTTCAAGGAGTTCCAAGCAAGGGCAAAAAGAGAGTCAAGTCAGAAATTGAAGGTGGTCCGAACCGACAATAGTGGCGAATATAGAGGGCATTTCGAAGAATACTGCAAGGCCCAAAGTATTCGAATCGAATACACAGTGCCAAAGACCCCAACAATAAACAAGCTTACAAAGAGGATGAATCAGATGATAATGGAAAGAGTAAGGAGCATGATGTTGCATGCTATGCTGGCGAAAATGTACTGGACTGAGGCGATGTACACAACTGTTTATTTGATCAATAGGTCTCCCTCAATACCATTGAAAGGTGATGTCCCACATTAGCCCAAAGTCTTTGCGAAGAAAGAGAAAGAGAACCTACTATGTCAACTAAAGAAAATCTTGTATGGTTCAAAACAAGCTCCATGCCAATGGTATAAGAAGTTTAAGTCCTTCATGTTGGAATATAGGTTCCAGAAAACACAAGTTGATCACTATGTGTACGTAAAGAGGTATGATGAAGGTTACTTCTTAATTCTCTTATTATATGTGGATGACATCTTGAGAGTCAGACAAGACATGAAGAGGATCTTGAGCTAAAAGAAAGCTCTAGGCAAGTTGTTTGCAATAAAAGATCTTGGACCCGCTAAACAGATTTTAGGGATGCACATAGTTTGGGACAGAACTAAGAAAGTGTTGTGGTTGTCACAAGAGAAGTATGTGACAAAGATCCTAGAAAGATTCAACATCTCGGAAGCAAAGCTAGTCGGCTCTATGTTACCGGCCAACTAAGTTGAATGTTAAGCAATGCCTAAGGGGTGAGAAAGAAAAGGTTGAGATGAGGAAAGTACGATATGCCTTAGCCGTCGGCAGTTTAATGTATGCTATGGTTTGTACGAGACCATACATAGCATTTGCTATGGGGACAATAAGCCGATATAGGAGTAATCTAGGAAGAGAACATTGGGCAACTATTAAATAAATACTCAAGTACTTGAAAGGCACCTTTGGGGTATGCCTAAGGTATGGTTGAAGGGTTTACCGACTCGGAAACATTGGGGGACACAAACTCAAGTTCATCCACTTCAGGGTACATGATGACTTATGCATGGGGAGTAATGTCATGGCAGTCACAACTTCAAAAAATATGTGGCCTTGTTGACCATAGAGGCAGAGTATATGGCAGCGGTAGAGGCCGGAAAAGAGCTGATCTGGATGAGAAATTTTCTCAGTGAGTTAGGAATGAAGCAAAGGGAGTCCTTGCTTCACTGTGATAGCCACAACCCCATACATCTAGCCAAGAACGCTATGTACCACTCCTGAACCAAGCACATATAGAGAAGGTATCACTGGTTACAGGAGAGAGTGGAAGATGGAGAGTTTACTCTTGTGAAGATCCATACTGACTAAAATGGATCCGACATGCTCACGAAGAACCTATCGATGGACAAACTCAAAGTAAGTCGACAAAGGACAGGGCTAACTAACTCCACCCATAGGAGTGAAGGGGGAGTTTGTTAGGGATATGTCCCTCCTATGGGAGGAGCCGATAGTCGAAGACAAGGAGTAGCTGACTGGTCGGGCCGGGAGACAACAGTCGATGTCAAGGAGAGTCGACAACAGAGGATCCAAGTCGAAAACTAGACCGACTAGTCGAGCCGACCGGACTGTCAACGACAAGGCCGATTAGTCGGGCGAACTGGACAGTCGACACTAGAGTCGACTAGTTGAATTGACTATTCAGTCAATCGGTTGATTATTTTCTATTATTATTAGTATAATAATAGAAGTAAGAGTAGTAGGAACAGAGTGAAGAGTGAGAGTGAGAGTGACGCCAAGACTCTGTGCAGAGAGAGTGTTTTATATTGTCTCCTTTGTATTCTCCATTGTATACTGGATCTCTATTCCCGTGGTTTTCCCTGTTTAGGACTTCCACGTAAAACTGTGTACTCTGTGCATTTCCTATTTTTTTGTTCCCGCATTATTGTGCATTTCATAATCGGATTTCCTCACGAATCTCAGTAATCGAAGACCAACACGTTTGTAGTTGAAGATTTGGGCAAGCATACTATTCTATTGTCATTTACTCAAGCAAAAGCTTTGTTGAAGGGTAGATGCTCCTAATGGGACAAGGATCTTCAAAGATGAGATGAGGCAAGGCGTAGTATGTTAGTTAGGTACTCAATTATATAATGCACACTAGTGAGGGCATAGTCTATAGTCCTTCAACACCCAAGTAACTCTCCGTCGAAGGTAACTAACTTGTAATTTTAGCTACTTGATATATTTATTTTCCTAATATATTTATTGTTATGATGAACTCTACCCATGGTTCACGTCTCTAGATTTTTCTCTTCTTCAACAACACATTGTCTTCCTACATTCCTCATGATATCTATCCCCTTCATGTCTTTCAGTTTATGCTTGTAACTAATCTCCCAACCAACTATGGCTAGCAATCAATCGTAAGATTGTTGTCTAAATAGCTCCTGGAAAACAATCTAGAGCAATTGGGTAGCAGTTACTATGAAACCCTAAACCCTATTAGGTGAGGGTTACTTGAGAAACCTAGACGTCTATCTTTGGGTTTGGGTTAACTTCATTTTGATATAAAGCGCGATATTACACATGTACTCCCAGCCCGGACCTCGTCCAATTCCATGTTCCTAAACCGTAAACCCTAGACATCTATCTTCAAGTTTGGGTTGTCTTCTTTTTGCTATAAACACTACCTCGACAAACCCTCCACCTAAGAGAGTCTTGTATCCCTTGTCAATGTCATAGTACCTGCTATTGAAAGTTGTTCCGCACCTTGTCAATTGCCATCAATGCCATATTATGACTCGAATTTAACATATTTATTATCAATATATACAATTAAATATTCGCATTCATATGTTGTGTGCGTTTAAATTACACACTAATATGAGGTGTTGAAAAATCTAGTTTGATACAAACAATATGATATGAGGTGATCATGAGTTCTTACCAAAACGATTTTGAGAAGGCCTTTCCCCAACCTCCATCGTGTTCATCAGCTCGGCCACACCATTCCACGAAGAAGATCAAAGACATTGTGACAATAAATAATGCTCCAATGGTTATCCAAAGTTGCCAAGAGAAAGGGGAAATGAATGTCCAGAATGAAATATTACTCCTAGATTGAAGTGGCGCGATCATTTGAAGACTTGATCCTATATATGGCTGGGTAAAGTCTACTAACTGTAACCGGTCACTAGTGATCGTCAAATCAGCAACTACTCCATCTACGTCCTATGACCATGCATGCATATAGTGAAAACCAATACGAACGTATTACTGGAGCACAGAATTAATTAAAACCTTATTAATCCAACTTGTTGTATGCTATGTAAATATCATTATCAAGCAGTGGAAATTCAAAGCACCGTGTGCTTGGCATTCAAAGATAACGCAATATCTTCATCAAATCGGCTTCCGTATGTCAAAATCGGACAACTCCCTCTCCATACGAAGCGATTCTACTGCATACATTTTTGGCTCTTACTCCATACACTTGTACTTGATTGCACATGTATTTCTTTGAGTAAAAATTTCAATCTTTGGTATTAAATTTGCTCAAACTATTCCTTGGACCATTCTACACAAGGATTACTAACAAAGTTACTTTATCTCTTCGAAGTGAGCACATCGTACTCTCTTGAGAGTAGCTTTTCCATACAATACAACAAAACCAATTATTCACCGAATAAGCCTCTCATATTTGACTTATTTGGCGCTAAGAAATATAGATCTTGCACAATTAATCAAATAGATCTTACAAGAATAACTAGAAAACATTACCTTGGCCAACCGATGCTTGAATAGTATATCATGGAATGTCAAAATAATTTTAGCGATGCTAAAAATTACTTTTAAAACACTCATATGTATTGGAGTTCAAACTCTTGTCCACTGGATCAAACCCTCAATTATAGATGGAATTATCAACAATTTGTTAGTGCCTATGTCAATCTTTGAACGAGATTCCATGGTAAGGGGTATGATATTAGGACAATCTTAGTAATTTGTTACATATAGTCTCGAGGTATTTTATGGACTTAGATATTAGTTTCTCCCTGTCTAGCCATGACATCCTACTTGAGGATTGCCACAATCCCTTATGTCTTTTCTATCATTAATGTGCACGTACAAATTCTTGCTAACATAGATATAAACACATTATCGAGGTCCATTTATCATAAATGATTAACCTTAAGCGATTGATTTTTATGAAAATTAAGTGTCATTACTACAACAAAAACAAAAAAAAATTACGTATAGCTAATGTAATACCTTAGAGACAAGCTTTTGCACAAGGTCATTATAGGTTGGGTCTACAAGGCCATCTCCATAGCCAATTAATGTGTAATTAATACGATAATTAAGCTTCTCAACGCATTCTTGAAACACATTGATGGCGAAGCCGGAGAAATTGACGACGGAGTTGGGCGTGACCGGTATCTCAGACGATTGCCAACTCACAAACTCCTCGAATCCAAGTTTGAGAGGAACAAGGATCTTCAAGTTGGAGGAATTGGTCGCGTGCGCAGTCGGAAATTCAGGGGAGAAGAAGATGGCAAGCACTAGGAGAGCCGTGATGAGGCCCATCGGAGCATACATGGTCGGGGGATGAGAATGACGGCCCCAACGGGTGGCCAAGTGTGAACTGAGGGGGTGGAAGGGACGAGGGAGAGAGAGAGAGAGAGGGGTTTATATATGTAATAATGTATGTATACATACACATATACATAATATATATCATGTATATGTAGTATATGTATATGTATATGTATATGTATATGTATATGTATATGTACAGAATGAGCAAGTCATGGTCTATTGCTCAGAGAGCATCATCTGCAGAGAATCATGCATTTTGGTCAATCCTTCGCTGTAAGGATGGATTGATGTGTCGCTGCTAGAACCAGGAGATTCTGATTGAGCTCTCCTCGTTCGTAAGGTCATCTAAAGGGGAGACCCACAGATCATGCATTGCTCAATCGCCATTCAACTCATTGAAAAATTTAATCTGCACAGACTCATTATATTCAAACCTCTTTTTCAGGAAATTATGTAGAGAGGAATTCTTTTGAACATCATCTGTGCGCACTACCCTCTGTATCTGTGTTGACCTTGAGGAGATTCCTACCCAGCATATTCTTCGTATTTTTTTGTTCTTTTTGGGGGGGTATTGTATCGTCTCCCATGATCCATCCTTTTTCCATAACTTCAATAACAACATAACATACAATATGCAATTTTATTTGTCTAATCTACGAAATCTAAATAACATAATTTGGATTAGGTTTTTTTTCCACATTTTTTATGGTTTTTTTTTTCATCATCTATCGTTTTGACCATATTTGCATTACTCTACTTAATATATATGGAAAATGAAGTATAAATCAAGCAAAATGTAATTTGCAATATAATGAGATAAATGTCAAAGGCCTACTCTACTTAATCTATCATTCATAAAGTAATGGAAAGCAACATTATCCGTAATATAGTTTAGGGGAGTACAACCCCTTTTATTTATAGTTCTTCATTTCCTTTTCTTGAAGTGTTCCTATTACTCCTCCGTTAGTAGTTACCATTAAAATTTGAGCTACATATAGAACTAGATGGTGAGGAATGTCAAATGGAAATAAAATGGCAAGTCGCAATGATGAAGAGCTTATGCCAATGTTTATATGTATATAAATTAATGCATTTATATTTCTATGATTGTATGCAAATGATTGTAAAAAATGTGCGTGTGTAATTGTTATATGCATGTGTAAATGAATGAATGTATGCATTTGTATAAATTAATGATTGTATGTGTATATATGTACAAAGTACAATTGTATGTATGTTTATGATTTTATGCATGTATTAAATGTTTCTATATGGCAAATGACTTCTCAAATTTGGCCTTTACATATTCTTTGTTCCCATATAACTTCATTGCTTCATAAAGTTACAAAGTATAGTGAAGCTTGGGGATGAAGTTTTGGAGAGGACATTCATGCCATCATCTAGACAACCTTCAACCTTCTTATTTCCATTATCGGGTATAGTAGTGCTCCAACTCAAAGCTTCTAAGGTGCATATTGTTGCACAATGCCAATGGTCCTCTCATATTTTCCAATGTAGTGTAGGCTAGGCTTGAAGCCTTGGAGATTTATGTCACGGCATTGTCCAAACTATTCCAAGGGATCTCGTTTTCACACATGTTCTTATCTTTAGCCTTATCATTGGGCACTTCACGATCAAATGATGCGAAGTTGTTCTACACCACACTTACACCCTTGTTATAATCTTCATGTCCCAATGCATGGACCATTGTATTGACCACCTTCTTTCCTTTTATATTATTATCAAGCATTCTAATTCATGAGAAAAATATATCCAATATCTCAAAGGTACTTGGGACTTCATTGTTACATTGTAATGTAAGTGTGTATGGTAATGGACACATGCACATTATTCAGGCTATTTATGATTTCATATATATGTACGCATTACCACAATCATATACAAACATCCATATAATAATTTATTCATTAACACATTCATGCACGTACATTTATACACTCGTACACATAGATACCTTACGTTTAACAATTCAATTATAAACTAGCATAAATATATTCAAACTAACATTTATACACAAGATTCTCATTCATACATACACATTCAGTCACACACATATAGCATACATAAATTGATGCACACATTCATTCCTACAATCAATCATTCATGCACACACATACATACTAAAATTGTTTATGTACGTGTTTTAGGTATTATGGAACTTATGTTGGAGAAATTACCATCAACCATCCCAGCACTTATATTCTCCATATAGTTGCACGATGGTATCGGGGTATACAGATGAGGATATAACATCACACTTGGCTCTCTTACAAACGCTTGAGTATGATGACCTCCGTAAGTGCTTCTCTGATGCCATTGCAAACACACACTAGGAGGACAACTCAAGTACAACCACCAGCACCAGAACCATCACCAAAACCAAGAACACGTATAGGCACCGTCAAGGGCACTTCCTACATTGTTATCATGTTGCAAATAATGCAATAAGGTTTGATTGAAAGATCCAACTAGACTGACTTGACAAGATGGAGGGTCTTGAAAGGTTTGTATGTCAAGAAACATTAGCCATATTTTAGTCCATAGTTTCTTGATTATCTTGCTTTATTTTGTAAGGACATACTAGAGGTGTACCAAAGGTCGTAACCAGCTTGACTTCTAGCATGGGCTGAAACCTACAACTGGTGGGTTTACAAATACATCATCAACTTCCACACGATCACGCGTGACTCTAAGAATTGATTGTAATCTTGACAAGAGCCTTGATGGGATTTCTCTAGGAGTTATGGTTTTGTTTAAAAGAGTTAGATGACTTTGTGGAGTCATACCTCCCTCAAATAGAGAGACCCATTGAAAGAGTTCATAAAGGTTTTGACATGCTCTCAATGTCATAACATGATCCTATAATAAACACGTTCGCGTTCAGAAGTGGAAGGATAGTGCATTCCATTTTTAGATTCTTTTTATAATTTTGCAAATTTATGCAATATATAGAAACTTGTTACATTAGTATCACATGTTCGTCAACCCATATAGAATTTGCTAAATTATTAATAGTTAACAAGTTTTAAAGTAAAAAACATGTATTCTTTGAATATTTATAAAGTTGATGATCTCTGAATACAAAATTTATTTAAAATTAAGAATATGACAATTGCTTATTCAATTGAAATGCTATATTATGTAATATGCAAAGTTGGTTGAAATATTGAGAAAATCATGACCTCTAGACATAAAATGTAATTAAATTACAGGTTACGGACATGGTGTATACAACATTTGATAGCTATAGTTAGTGATTATGCATTATGCACTCTAATACTTAGTGAATGCGGCCCGATATAATACCTTACTCTAATGTTAGTAAGAAAGAAGAAAATCAAACATATGGACACTATGGATATAAAGTCCATGTGAAATATCATCTAGAGTTTTCCCAATACACACACATGAATGAGGACATCCATACACACGTATCATATAGTGGATACACTTGGAGACTCATTATGGTCACACCCAAAAGTAAGGCTTACCAAACAAGGTTCTCTACACCATGACAACGAGATCTCAACGCTTGAGCCATAGAATATCTTTGGTCCATGCTATGAAAGACCACTATTCTCCACAAGCTCGTTTTGGTCAACTTTTGCGAAATCCTTCACCATTTTCTCCAATTGTTTGAACCTAAATGGTTAATCATCATAAGAAGATCCGACCATATATAAATCGTATGGAATATCCACAATGAGTAACGTGTACTGCTTCTTTGGCAACTTCTGGATCATCTTTGGCACATCACCATAGTACACATTATAATACAATTCTTGGGTGACATCATTTTTGTGGCTAAACTTCTTGAAAGTTCCGTAATCGTCCACATCGAATGCCTTCATTAAGCACCGATTGTTTTGTTTCTGTGCTCTTTCAAGATGGGCAAGAAAGGAAGCTGGAAAATCATGTTTGTCTTTGACTTCTCCAGGCTTCTTGCTATGACATGGTTTCTATGTGAAACAACAAAAGAAGTAACTCATACATTGTTCACATATGTAATAAACTAGAATGGAAAATTTCAAATATGTAATACTAACCCAATCCTTAAAAGCAATAAAATATTCCGATAACTCCTTGTATGAAGATGTAATCGAATACTCTTCAGTCACTTGTTCTCATGTTAAGCAACCAAGTGTTGCCGGTTAGGAACATGGCCTACCCTCAGTCCTTCGGGGTACGTATCAAGGTGATCGTGGTACAGGGTAGGAAATTGCATAGCGTGTGGAACGTAGTGAGTTAGAGCATTGTGGTGAAAATACGACGAGGATACGTGAACTTGAGGTAGGACACCAGGGCTTCCGACCAAAGGATATGAGATTCATGCGTTTATACTTTTAACAATTAATGGAAATGAGAAAATATTGTAATTTTTCATTAGCAAAGGAAAAGAAAATTACAATATTTCTCATTTTCGTTAATTGTTAAAAGTATAAACGCATGAATCTCATATCCTTTGGTCGGAGGACCCAGGGTCCTACCTCAAGTTCACGACACTCGTCGTATTTTCGCAACATCTTTGGTGAACCCAACGTGAAACAAGGCGGTAGGAGGATATCAAGTGCGATGATGGCTTCGACAAGCGGAACTCAAGGAGAGGAATTAACGAAAGGCATGGTGTTCGTCGTTGAATACATGCTGAAGGTGAGAGATCGGGAGGCTTTAATCGACAAAGATGTTGATTGAACGGTGGAGATAGTTGGATGGTTTGGTGGCAAGAATATCACAGATTTCCTTGCTACCTATCTAAACGAGATGTAGCAGAGGGATGTCAATGATCTAAAACAAATTTCTAGCTTTAAACGTGTGGTGGAACCAGGGATCTGTGAGCGCATAATGGAGATCTAAAATGAGCACACAACTTGGGCGGAGTTCGAAAATGTGGTTCTTGCTGAATACATGCTTGAAGATGCATCAAGGATGACTCGACATACACTAATGATTTGGATCGAGAAGAAAGGGAAGAATATGTGTGCGGCAGGAGTATATGCGGAATTTGACGAAAAGTACAACTGACTTCTGAGTGCGGATCAACGAGTTCTCGAAAGAGATAAAGTCTTGCTGTTCTTGAAGGTGGTGGATATGAAAGAACGGCGAGAATTGGGCAGCCTTTTGGAGGTTGAAACGCAACCAAATGGCTTGGTAGCGGATTGGGCGGCGGTGAAGAAGGCTTGTAGCCGTCTTGATAAGCATCGACAATGGTTAGAGGAGACTGATGTGGAGAATCCACAATCGTGGAGGACAATGCCTACAATGATCGAGCCGAGCAAGCTGATCAACAATTTTGACAAGAAAGCGATGGAGGAATCTATAATCGAAGAGCTCTCCAAGAAGTTTGAAGCTGTATCACTAGCCAACTTAGGTCGACGCGGGCCCAAGGGCAATATGATCCACTCGAGCGAGACCCGGAAGCCACTACGAGTGATCTTCGGAAGAGGCGGGATGAAAAGATTGTGGAAGAGGAAGACACAAGGCATGTGGAAGCCATCACTATGCTGCATCGGCCGGGATATGACTTGGAAGAGAGAATCTTAAAATGATCAAGCTAGGAGTTGGGTTTTGGCTGACGGTCTTCAAGTGCGAGAAAAAAGGAAAATCGATTTGGAGGATCTAAAACTTGCTAATCGGAACATGCGACAAGTTATGAGATGGTCTGATCTAATCGATGATAACACTAGCTTTGCGGAGGTTGTGTGCGATAACTATGAAGCTCTTGTCGAAGAATAGAGGAAAAGAACTGGAGAAGAAGATGGCACATCAAAGCGTTCCAATACGAGGTACGAGGTTCCAATAAGAAGAAGGGCAAGCCCAATGGACGCCACGAAGAGAGGTTGGAGAAACAAGCATGAAGCCCAATGGATTGAGCCAACCTGCTCAGATGGAAGTTGATGAATCAGCGAAGAAAGAAGAAGAATAAGTGGCACAGACTTACAAGTTAAGGTTGGACATAGAACAAACAACTAACTTGCAGAAGGTCCTTGAGAAGAAGGCTTTAGATAGTCATGTCGACCTTACTTTGAGAGAACTACTTGGGATCGCGAAGAAGGAGTTCCATGATACTATCGTGGACCTTATTAAGTGGAAGCGGCAACAATATGATGAAGGGGAGATGAAAACAAGTGCCATAACCATGACAAGATCGAAAGAGGAGGAGGAAGAAGAAGTGGTGGGAGATAGCCATTACTCTCAACCTCATTGGCCAAGAGCGACAACGGAGATGCCGGTGAAGATCGAGAAGAAGAAAGAGACCGTGGTGGCCTTGATTGACCATGGCTTGGAGATCAACCTCATGTCGACCGAGTTTTACAAGAAAGGAAGATGGCCGATTAATACAAACCACGGATGGAGGATTTCAGTGGCAACGAAGGCCACATGGACTTGTACGTAGCTTGCCCCAATGTTAAGGTCACGATCAGGGATGTGGAGATTGATCAACACTTCTTTGTGCAAGACTCGGCTTTGCATCCTGTCATCCTAGGACAACCGTATATAACATTGTCCCGGATGGAGACCAAGGTGTTCGATAATGGAGTAGCCTTTGCGTGAGTCAAGAGTCTTGATAGTGAAAGATCTGTTCAACTCCTGATGGTGCGAGCTAATCACGAAAGGAACTGAGATAGCCTTGGAGGTGAATCCTCAGATTTTTAAAGCGAACTATTGACGCATGGCCCACAAATAGTCTGAGCAATCAAAAATCTCCACAAGGAAGCAAAGACCGTGGATTGCAAGGAGAAGCAACATGCGTCACACCTAGGGCACATGTAAACTAACACTACTCAACCAGAAGGACAAGCATTGGATACAAGACTCCAAGAAGGTGCTAGACGAAGAAAGCATAATCGAAGAAGAAGAATTCCTATCTCATATTCTGGAGGAAGCCTCATTTAACAACACCATCGGCGAAATAGAGGAAGTCATGGACTTGAGCTATCCTCACAATCAACATGTGATTTCTGTTAACTCTGTCAACATGTATACTATCATTGATGAATATCATCGAGGCATCTTGATGGAGGAAGCTAAAGTCACCACAAAATATAAAATGGTGGATAGGAAGATGAAGCCAATTGCAATTCCGCTACCGGAAGATAGCTGGCAAAAGATGAAGGAAGTTGCAAGAGATCCAAGCTTAAGGAATCCAAAGACAATAGGTCACGTCTTCATTGAAGAGATGAAAGGAAAGGTACAAGTTGGAAGGGAGGATTTCCTCCCCCTTGAAGAGGAGCGAATGTTCTGCAGAATGCTTGAAAGAATTTGGAATGATGGAATCGGTCTGAGTGTGGATGAATTTGCCAAGGCGTTTGCGTGCCGGTCCATCTACTCCATTGCTGATCTCTACTCTGGATATGATCAATTCCAGTTGGCGATCAGCAGTCGTGACATTACAACCATGAGGACTCCGATCGGGCTTGTGCGGATGTGTACCTTACCTCAAGGTGCAATGAACTTGGTGGCTCATATGGTGAATGCCATGAACAAGGTCTTGAAGGATTGCATCCCAAGCATCACGATGCCATTCTTGGATGACAATCCGAGAAAAGGATGTTTGGATGAGGAGAAGGATGAATCGAAAGATAAGGATGGATGCAGAAAGTTCGTCATGGATCATATGAAAGATTGCGAGAAGGTGCTTCAAATGCTCAAAGATGCGAATTTGACATTTTCGGAAGAAAAAATCTCATTCGGGAAACTAGAGATCTTGGTGGTTGGTCACTTGTGTGGAGCATACAGTCAGAAGGCTTCACCATCCAAGGTGAATGCGATCCAAGACATGAAAGAAGAATGAGTAACCCAAACGGAGGTTCAAAGGTTCCTTGGAGCATGTGTGTTTTATCATATTTGGATTCCACACTACGCCCACATTGTTGAGCCATTGTATGGTCTACTAAAGAAGAAGTAGAGGTTCGAATGGATGAGCGAGCATACTTTCTCCGTCTGAAGGCTGAAGAAATTATTGATGGAGGCACCTGCATTATGGAAGGCAGACTATTCAAACGGCAAGCCCATTTTCGTGACCGTGGATACTAGTCCGACTGGAATTGGATGGGTTGTCAACCAAGAAGACGAAGATTGCAACCGATATGCAATTCAGTTTTGCGCAAAAGTGTTAAGTGATAGGCAAAGAAGGTATGCCCAAGTGAAGAGGAAGCTATGGGGAATTGTATCGGCAATCAAGTCTGATCGTGACTACCTTATTGGAGGAGAAGTCATAATCGAGACAGATTGCCTACCAATCTTGGGTATGATATGTAGTTGTAGTACACTAGATATTGCCATACTACGTTGGATTGCATATATCAAATCACTCAACCTAGAGATCCTTCATGTAGCTGGGAAGCGTAACGTCATTGCAGACATACTAGCACGAGAAAGATACGACGGAGAAGAAGATCGACATTCTAATGAAGAGGATGTTGGCTTGGATTTCTTTACAAGTTCCTATCCTCGGGTGCTGACTACTTTCATAGAAGAGGACTACGAAGGAGAATTCGTGGAGATCGGGAAATACTTGAGTTCTCTCCAAAAAGATGAATCATGGTTGACAGAAGACTTCCACCAAATTCGGAAGAAGGGGTACAAGTATTTCCTTAAGGATGGAGCTCTTTGGAGGCATGCAAAACAGAAGAATGGGACCCCAATGAGAGTTGTTTGCAAGCTGGAAGACCGACAAAAACTAATGTCTGAATTTCATGACAATGTTTTTGTAGGCCATCGAGGAATATGGGCTACATTCGCGAAGCTTAAGGAGAAATATTGGTGGTCGTGCATCTACAAAGATGTAGCAACTTATGTGGAAACATGTAAGGAATGCTAGATGTTTTCAAATGTTCGCCATCGAGATGAACTTCATCTGACTTACCCGTTGGCTATGCATGACAAGTGGATGGTGGACATCGTAATGATGCCAATGGGGCGATGGCAAATGAAGTATCTTGTGCTCGCGAGAGAGGATCTTACCAATCAAGTTGAAGGGCTAGCATTGAGAATTAAGAAGACATCATCAGTATGCAGATTCCTTCTTGGAGATGTTATTTGCAGATGTGGATGCGTCAGCAAGATAGTGGTTGATAGAGGCGAGTTGGATGCCAATGAAGCTAGAGAATTCTTGTCTAGGGATGGGAATCAAATTATCTCTTACCACGGCGTATAATCTGGAAGCGAATGGGAAAGTGGAATGTGGACATGGACTGATTGTGAAGGCTCTAGTGAGAGCTTGCCATGGGAAAATAGGAGAATGGCCATGTCTATTGCCATTTGCACTATGGGCTGACAGGACTACTCATCGCACGGTGATGGGATACATGCTGGAAGATCTTATATTCGGTCAGAAGCCGATAATGCCAGTGGAACAGAGTATTACAGTTTCATGGTTTGCATTGCCATGGCAAGATGAGATAAGTAGAGAAGATCTTCTAGCATTGAAGATTCACTAGTTGGAGCGGAAGTTGGAAGATATAGAAGTGGCTAAAGCGTGGCAAAAGAATGCAAGGCTGAAAAACAAGAAAGACTTCGACAAACGACATTGACTTTGTTCGAGGAAAATCGTTGAAGGAGATTGGGTGCTGGTCTACGACAGTAGCCTAGACAACCAACATAGTACGGCTCGAAAATTTTCACAACGATGGTTTGGACCATGTGCTGAAGAAAGTGGAAAATAATGCAACATATCGTTTAGTAGAACTGGATGGTACACCACTTGCTTTGCCAATTGCAAGAAACAGAATCAAGATCTTTAAGAGAAGAGAGGCCCCAAATCTTGAAATCAAAGCTCTAAACGATGTAGCCTCGACCATCGAGGTTGAAAAAGAGTAATCAAAAGAGGAACCTCACCACAATTGGCACATATTGGTGGATGTGCAGGTTTGGTGGGGGTGAATGTCATGTAGTTCTTCACACACGATGTCAAAAAATAGTAAATAATTGTTTTAGATTAATTTAAATGTCTTAGTACAAAAAGATGGACGTCTTCAAGATATCCCACATAGATAGGACAACATCGGATCCAATAGTATATAAGGAGGGTCAGAACATATTTGTTATATCAATGTGTGGAGCATAGAATGTTCAAGGTGATTTGGGCTAGATTGTGTTGATGAATGGTTAGAACGACGCACGGGCGCATGCACCGTTCGGAAGGATGCGTGGCTCGACAGTTTGTGACGTACGGCTTGGCGTCTGAATCGCGGGATGGGTGCACAGTTCAAAAGGACGTGGGCTCGACGGTTCATTACACACGGGCGCATGCACGGTTCGGAAGGACGCGTGGGTCGGCAATTTGTGACGTACGGCTTGGCGGCTGAAGTGCGGGATGCGTGCATAGTTCAAAAGGACGTGGGCTCGACGGTTCATTACACACGGCTTGGTGTGGCTCAATTGCGGGATGCACGCACGGCTCGGTCAGGACAATTGCACGGCTCGAGTCGGTCGGGACGCAAGTACGAATCATGCACGGGCTGAACTTTATGGATGATTGATGCAACTAAAAGTAAAGGCCATGCAACTAAAAGTAACGGTCATGCAACTAAAAGTGGGCATGCAAAGGAACATCAAAGGCAAAGATCAACAAAGAACCCCATATATATTTTACTCTCTTCTTTTCTCCATGGGGGTTGCTCCCTTATCTTATCAAAGCCATAACACTCAAAAACCCTAATTTTTTTATCAGGGCCATAAACCGTAATTTTCTTTACAGAAGCCCGACGTGGGCTCGACGGTTCATTACACACGGGCGCATGCACGGTTCGGAAGGACACGTGGGTCGGCAATTTGTGACGTACGGCTTGGCGGCTGAAGTGCGGGATGCGTGCATAGTTCAAAAGGACGTGGGCTCGACGGTTCATTACACACGGCTTGGTGTGGCTCAATTGCGGGATGCACGCACGGCTCGGTCAGGACAATTGCACGGCTCGAGTCGGTCGGGACGCAAGTACGAATCATGCACGGGCTGAACTTTATGGATGATTGATGCAACTAAAAGTAAAGGCCATGCAACTAAAAGTAACGGTCATGCAACTAAAAGTGGGCATGCAAAGGAACATCAAAGGCAAAGATCAACAAAGAACCCCATATATATTTTACTCTCTTCTTTTCTCCATGGGGGTTGCTCCCTTATCTTATCAAAGCCATAACACTCAAAAACCCTAATTTTTTTATCAGGGCCATAAACCGTAATTTTCTTTACAGAAGCCATATCTCTCAAAAACCCTAATTTTTCTTTTTTTCTATTAATCTCAGTAAACCTAAAACTTCTGAATCCCAATCTTGGGACATATTGGAATTTTCTTTCCCTTTGCTAATGAAAAATTACTAAATTTTCTCATTCCCATTAATTGTTAAAAGTATAAACGCACGAATCTAATATCTTCTGTTTGGAGGCCCCGAGGTCTTGCGTCAAGTTCATGTATCCTCATCATATTTTCACGACAATGTGTTTACTAACGGCGTAACACTTGAGACGGCTACAACCGAGCTCCTAGTGTGCGTAACCACGCAACTTGTATTCACCTTACACACTTACGTTGATACAGTCACACAGAGACAACAGAGAAGAGACAAGAGATAAGAGACAGAACTTAGAGAAGACCAAAACTATATTAAACGATTGTGCTTAGTATTGCGCTAGCTCTTTATAATGTTCATATGCCCTTTATATACACAGGGCCTAGTCGGTTACGCTTCCCGCCTAAACCGTTAAACGCGTTACTTCAACGCTTCTATTATAATTAATACGCTTCTTTATCATGAGTTATTTACGTGTGTCCTCTTACGGCAAACAACACCTAGCACGCCTGTGGGACAATGCCTTGGCATGTCGGACCCCTCCTCCCTTTACTCGTCTTCCAAAATATCGAGGATATTTGGCGTTCATCGTTACTTGTTGTGATTGGTGGCACCGTAACGTGGTTAGGCTCGTCGCTTTGTGGCTCAACCGGCGCTTCCGTCTGTAGTCTCTCCGTGGGTGGCTCCGACCGTATCTCTTCTTGTACTGCTTCCTCTGTAGTGCCTATCGTGCCTGGGACTGTGTCGTTGGGTATGGTCGTCGTAGTCACCTCTGGAGTGCTTGCATGTTTGGTTGGTGTCTCGTTCTGTTCCGCGGATTCACTATCCTGCGGGATTGTGTCGTTGGGTACGGTCATCGTAGTCACCTCCGGAGTGCCTGCATGTTCGGTCGGGGTCTCATCTTGCTCCGCGGAGTCACTATCCTATAAGGTGATGGCTTCCGACTTCTCCATCTCTTCCGTCCTTTGATGTTCACTTCGTTGTCGCACAACTAGTGTAACACTTCTTCTTGACTTTCACTAAAGTCTTCCAATAGTTGTGCCATTTCTTCAGTGTGACGATCGGCCACTGTTTGGTAATCCTGCGTAAGGTCCTCGCGCACCGTAGCGATGCTTTCCTCGCTTAGTTTATAAAAACCTTTCCCTTCCTTACGCCAAATTTCCCAGTCTACTCTATAAGTGTGAAGTTCTGCTTCCTACGCCGCCCATGCGGCCCATCCTTTATCTAATGCGGCTTGTGGCTGGGCCGTAAACTGTTCATGCTTTATTTGGAGGAGGGTGCGTATACGAACTTTTGTCACGAAAATCCTCGCCTGCAGGTCGGTCGAACGGGACCACCGGGGGCTTTGACCAAGCAAGATGAATCTGGTGACTTGTGCTTGTAAGGGATCGACCATCGTTTAGGTTTACAATCAGGTTGTTCTTGTTGTCAAAGATGCTTGTGTGGGTTGACTGAGAGAGAGAGAGAGAGAGAGAGAGAGAGAGAGAGAGAGAGATTAAGAAAATATTTACCGCACCACCAAGATGTCGTGAAGCACGTGACACATGTGCCAAACGTCACGATGTGTGTAGACAAGCACCAGCCTCTATCCGCAAGTGGTGATGGAGGATCGAAAGGATCGTTTATGACAATAAAGCAGAACCGTCAGTGTTCTGGACTGGTCATTGTTCTAGACCGGAAGGACTAGTGCAAGCGAGAAAGTATTAAAGATAGATGGTAGATAGATAGATACAGACGAGAATTCCAATTCCCAGATTGAACCTTTGACTTAAAAAATGTGAGATAAGACACATTGCCAATGAGACAACTATTATTATGCTATTGATTTCATACATTGCTTAATTTCCTTTCCCTTGCTTTCCTTTCCTTTCCTTCTTATATAGATGCCCCCATGCATATGATGCATGTGAGGGTGTACGACATCCATATAATGCGTGAAATGCATGTGATGCATGATCGCCATTTGGCGCTCATGCATCACATGTGATGCATGATGACCATGTCCCTCATTCAAGCTCTCATGTAGGAGCAGTTGCATGTGAAAAGTACAATGAAAAAATTTAAAGAAAACAACCTAGCCTTAATGGTATATGAATTGCCTCCTATCTTGGAGGTATAAGGTTCAAAACCTTACTTGCACCTCATTGTATGTCATTAAGCCCTAGGCTTATTTTTATATTTTGTGTAATGAACACCTAAACACACATCACACATGCACATTAATGTGCTAACATACATGTGTAACCATCGATTCTTTCATACGTGTGCACATTGCACCTTCTCGATTTTCCTCATTCCACGTGATTTTCACACTGTTGCCGAAAATCTTCACGACATCCACCCCCACCAAACCGCACGTCCTCTGGTACGTGCCAAGAAATGAGTGAGATTTTGGCTACGATGATTAATCAATTTCCTCCATGTCCTCATTGAATTCGCTCACGTTTGTGGGTCCCGCCGTACTATCTTCATTGTTGAGGTCATTGAGGTTAGGACCCTCATCTTGTCTTTTCTTGAATATCTTTACTCTTTTCCCCGCAATGGGTATGGCCAACCTTGATCCATCTAGCTCCACGAGGTGGTAGGTGGTGTTGTCGTTGGCACTCATCACCACATACTGTCCGAACCACCTTCTTGCGAACTTCCTTGTTGTCCTATTTTGGTTGTCAAGGTTGTTGTCATAGACCAATACCTAATCTCCTTCTTCGATCTTCTTTGGACGCAGTCGGTGTTTCTTATCGAGTCGCATCTTATTCTTCACTCGGGCTGTCTCCATTATCTTTCGCACGTTCTCTAGATCTTCGGGTCTTGTTTTGAGCTGCCTTATCCATTCCGCCAATAATTCATCCCGGCTAATGTCATTCTCCCATGGTATTGCTACCCATGAGGCGATCATCCTCTCGATGGGCATTACTGATTTTTGTCCATACATGAGCTTTGCTGGCATATAGCCTGTCACATGACTGTGTGTAGTTCTATCAGCCCACAATGCATAGGGCAATAATCGTGGCCAATTCCCAACTCGACCATCGCATGCTCGTATGATGGCTTTGACTATTGGCCCATGCCCTCAATCGATCTTCCCATTTGATTCCGGATTATAGGCAGTTGTGAGAGAGAGCTTTATGCCTAGTCGCTCGAAGAGCTCCATTGCTTCGTGTGAATCTAACTCCCCTTGGTCGGCCACAAATAGAATAGAATAAATGAACCTTCCCACAAATAACATCGGGTCATTTGAAACAGGTAATATGTCGCATTCTCTTTTTCATATCTTAGTGAGATGTTAAAAAATGCCTTATTTAAGCAGAATTTCAACAAGGCACGACGCATGTGTATGTGGTTTATGAACACATAGCGAAAAAAAGAACTAATTAATATCACGTCAACAAAATCATCCGACGTATATTCTATCTACCATGTTTTTGTCCAAATCTTAGACAGGGGTGTATTTGTCAACACAAGTATAATAGTAACACGGGTCCTTGTGCATATTCTAAAAAGCATGCCCCATTGAATAAGTGACTTCTTCTAATTATGTGTGTATATTTAAATATAATACATCTTAAAGCAAATTGTGAACCTTGCAATTAAGAGATACTACTATGTCAAGAGAAAATTTCCATTGACACGTGATACATGACACTGTCAATGTATAAATAAACTAGTCTACAATAACATTCCAATCATACGAGTAAATGATAGAGTATAAACTTATCTCCGATATACCCCAAATGATAAAGGAGAGTTTAGATAACATGTACACATACAAGTATACTTAATTTCTAAGTTCAATGATTGTTACACGAAAATTATAAGTAAGCTCAACTTATATATTACGTCAAAATTTAACAATTCATATTGTTCAAAATTTACAATAAGCCATAACCATTCAATCGAATAATAAGTCTGGTAAAGCCGTCTACTCAGGATTAGCTCTTTCATCAGGATTGTCCTCATTGGCTTCGTCAGTACGCTAAGTTGAATTGTTAGTATGTTCAGACTCTGAAACGTCTTCTAATTCAACAAGTTGCCCTGCGTCTTCATCTATAGTTCCACAAGTTTTCTAAAAGTCATCTGGAACATCTAAGTTTTATTGATATGCTTTGCCCCAACTTCTTGGTCTTGATCAGGACAACCCCAGATACCTTGGATCCTCATTTTGATGACATTAACTTGCTCAAGGTCCTTCTCTAATGCAACAGAGTTCCTGATAATCTTTAAGGCGTATGTCTTAGTAGTACATGACAGTAGAATGAAATTGCACAGGTAACATCAAACTGAAGAATAGAATATAACATTAATCTAAAATGATGTAAGTTTTATATTATATACCTGTGTCAGAAAACTAATCTAAAACCCATTGAAAATTTGAAACAATAAAATTTGAAAAAATAAAAAATCTTGGATTTTTAATTGGAATCCAATGCGATGCACTAGATTTCAGTTGAAAATCCAAGTTTTTTTTTTTTTTGTAATTTTTAAAATATTTTCCATTAAAAAATAAAAAATGGATTTTCAGCTAAAATACTATGCACTACATTATATTTTAGTATATATAGCTAGAATCTAATGCAATGAGTTGGATTAGAGTCGAAAATCCTTTTTTCTTTTTTCTTTTTCCAATGTTATTTATTTTCCATATAAAAAAATAATAAACGGCTTTTCAATTGAAATCTGATACACTACATCAGATCGTAGTCTATACAGCTAGACATTGATGCATTGCATCAGATTTTAGCTGGCAATCCTCTTTCTTTTCAATTGTTTTTCATTTTTTCAAAAAATAAATAAAAATATATTAAAAAAGTGGATTTCCAACTGAAATCTAATGCACTACATCGAATTTCAATTAAAAATCCAAATTTCTTTTAGGTTTTTCATAAAACAATGAGATAATAAAAAAATATTACATTTTCAACAAAATCTAAACCATTGAGTCGGATTTCAATTGCATATTAATGTTTTATGAAAAAACATAAGAAAAATATTGGACTTTCAACGAAACTCAGTGATTTTGAACGGAAATCCGATGCAATGCATCGGATTTTCATTGAAAATCCTGTTGAAAATGATCTGTTTTCAACGGGAATCCGATGCACTACATCGGATTCCCGTTGAAAACACATCATTTTAAATGGAAAAAATCACAATTTGTTTATTTTTAAAATTTTTTTAGAGAAAAATATAAACAAATAAGAAAATTTTTAAACAAACAATAAAAAGTGGACTTTCAATGGAAATCCGATGCAGTGCATCAGATTTCCGTTGAAAATCCATTTTTTTCAATTCCTATATATTTATTTATGATAAAAACAAAAACAATTCAAAACAAATACAAAAACAAATTCAAAATATCTGAAAAATTGGAAACAAATAAGACAAAATGGATTTTCAATAGAAATCCGATGTAGTGCATCGGATTTCTGTTGAAAACCCATTTTTTGCAATTTTATTTTATTTATTTATGGGAAAAAATGAGAAAAAATTTAAAAAATACAAAAAAATATTTTAAAATATGAAAATTTGGTAACAAATAGCAAAAAGTGGACTTTCAATAGAAATCCGATGCAATGCATTGGATTTCCTTTGAAAATTCATTTTCTCAATTTCTATATAGTTATTTATGAGAAAATAGACAAACAAAATAAAGAAACAAAAAGTGGATTTTCTACGGAAATCCGATGTAGTGCATCGGATTTCCATTGAAAATCTATTTTTTCAATATTTATTTATTTTTTATAGAAAAAATTCAAAAAAATTCAAAAAAATTCAAAAAAAAAAAGGAAATTTGGAAAAAAATACGTAAAAGTGGACTTTCAACCAAAATCCGATGCAGTGCATCGGATTTCCGTTGAAAATCCATTTTTTCAATTTTTATTTATTTTTTTATGGGAAAAATAAAAACAAATTCAAAAACAATTCAAAAAATAAGAAAATTTTCAAAAAAATAAGAGAAATTGGATTTTCAATTGAATCCGATGCACGGAATTGGATTTCCATTGAAATCTAATTTGTCAATTTTTATTTATTTATTTACGAGTAAAATAAAAAATGTTTATTTATTTATTTATGGGAAAATGTTTTATTTTTTCAATTTGTATTTATTTATGTATTTTCGGGAAATCCATGCAATGTATCATATTTTAGTCTATGTAGCTAGAATTCAATGCAATGCATTAAAATGCAAGAGTATTTTTTTAATGGAAATTTTTAAAAAATTCCAAGACTTACAGGCATCTGATGCATTATATCCAATTCTAGATGTATAGATTAAAATTCGACATGTTGCATTAAATCTAGATGGAATGAATCAGATTTCTGTACGACATCAAAGGCTTACTATGAGAATCTAAGAAAAATGGAAAACATCTTTAAGACATTTTTTAGATTCTAATGATTTTGGTAGAAAGCTTCTCTCACATAATCTAATCTTGTAAATGGAAAGTACATAATGAAATATCATAACCAAAAAGTGAGGAGGAAAGATGCATCAAGCACATCTACTCTTACATTGGATAATGTTTATATATTAGTGTATGACTTATCTTTGACCAAAACAAGTTATCTGTGACAGACCACAATGAAGATACTAAAAGAGGATCTGGAATGTGGCTTCAGACACAACACAAAGACAAAGAAGAAGCATGGCTCATAAACTCGATGAGGTTGGATTGCAATTGGATCAACACAATGCATTAGTTGCCATTGATGATGAGGATGAGACCTCATAAACTCATACTAGTTCATCTAATGGGTATGAAGATGATGACATAAACTTGAAAAATGATTGTCCTGATACGTTAACTATAAATATTGTATTGCACATCAAGATTTGGATTCAGAATTTCTATAAATATTGGGGTTAGTCATTTTGGACATTCATTTGTAAGTTTGGCATGTCCATTATTTAGGCATTTTTTTGAACACCTAAATTTCTGTACATGTTAAAAATCAATATATTTTTGGGTCATTTTTAAAATTCCTTTACGCATGCGGCACCCCTTATTGTGAATCACCCTAATTTGTGTCATTTTTTGATGGACAGTTCTCAAAATGGGACATATTACCTGTTTCAAATGTCCTGGTGTTAAATGCTTCTGCAAACTCATTGATACTTAGACCAATCCTAGCATTGCGGATCGTAACTTTATTCACTGGTTGAAGATCTTGTATAAACCTTAAGGTTCCATTCTTCTTTGGTACCGTGAACCAGTTATTCGAGTAAGGGGCATTTGATGGCTCCAGAATTCCCATCTCAACCTTCTCTTTCAAGAGCTTGATTAATTTTGGAATGTTCGCTCTTGGGACTGGTATTGGCTTCAAGTTCCACGACACATGTGGTATTGTGAATACCATAATCGGTTTTATCATCCTTGGATTGGTGCATCCTATTTCATTTGGATGGAATGCAAATGCTTTCCCATGTCTTTTGAGCATTTCCCAAAATGCGACTTCCTCTTCTAGCAACAAAAAATCATCTTTCTCGGCACGAAACTTTTCTCTTGTCTCTTTACTGAAGGCATGTCTGATTCCTCTCGGATCCCATAGGCTTGGATCTTGTGCAACTTCATTCATCCTTTGACAACTATCCTCAAATAGTGGAATAGCAACATGCTTTACTTTCTTGTCCACTGTTTTGTATTTCGTATTAGCTTCGACATTCTCTGCCATGATACTTTGATTATACTCGTCAATGGCGACATACATCTCGATGGAGTTTATCTGAATTGATCGCTAGCTACGAGGGCCCAAGTTCACGAAATTCTCCATTCCTCCAATGGTGTTGTTAAATGAGGCTTCCTCCATAACCCATTCGATGCTTTCATCACTTTCCAATATTTGTTCTTCTCGTAAAGCTTCCTTGAAGCTTTGCATCGGAGACTTCTCTTCTTTGTCAAACGTGTTGATTTTGCACACTCCATTAGGGGCTACGTACAACCCTCCTTTTGCAAATTCGAACTTTTCTTTCTTCTTGGGGCATACACTTCTTTGGACTATTCACACTCCGCTTGCAACCTGAAGCATCTTCTCCGAGACTATCCCGATTCCTTTCATGATTGGCACGTATAGTCAAGAACTGTACGGCCTTCTTCCCATCAAGACTCCTTATTCGAGAAAATGCCGCACCATTATCGAACACTTTGGTTTCCATACGGGATGATATTATGTAGAATTTCCCAAGAATGATAGGATGGGATGTTGAATCTTGAACAAAAAAATGTTGATCTATCTCGACGTTGCCAATCATCATGGGGATATTAGGACATGCACCATAGAGGTCTTCGGTAGATTTCGTTGCCGCATGGATCTTCCACCCATGATTCGTATTTATGGGCCATCTTCCCTTTTTGTAGACCTCAGTCGATATAAGGTTGATCTTGTACCCATGGTCTATTAAAGCTACGACTGTATCTTTTCTCTCTCCCAACTTTACTAACATCTCCGTCGTCGCTCGTGCCCAATGAGGCCGAGTATAATGGTTGTCCACCATATCATTATTGACTTCATCCCCTGCCATCGTTATGGATTTTTCTTTTGCTTCTTATGGCTTCTCTTCTTCCCCATCTGACTTTCGCCTTTTTCTCCTTCAAGGTCCACGATCATACCATGAAATTCCTTCTTCCTAATGCCAAACAATTCCCTCAAGGACAAGGTCACATGGCTATCAAGAACACGGTCCTTGAGAATTTTCTTCAAATTTGTCATTTGTGCTATGTCCGACCATAGGTTATAGGTAGGCATAGTTCTTGTCTTCCGAGCGAGGTCTTCGACGTCAACCCTCATGAGCCGAACCATTTCTTCGACTCGTTTGCTCGACTCCCCTTTCCGGCTTGAGTCTCCATCCTTCGTTCGTAAAGCTCGACTTGCCTCTGCATCTTCTTTCTTTTCTGTGCTCCTTGTTTCATGTCTTTTTGATGGGTTTTCTTGCTCTTCCATTCTTTTTCTCTTTTCATCCACGAGCACCTCGTGCTTGTGACACATCACTTTTGCAAGTATGGTGTTGTCATCTAATGGATCTGACCATCCAGTTATCTTTGCACACTTTGGTCCACAAGCTCTACATCGTCTGAAGTAACTTTGCCCTTTTTCTTACACTCTAGAACAGAAGACCAAAACTTTCCCAACTCTTATTCCGGTCAATGCAGCATAGTGCATCGCATCCACATGAGTCGCGTCGGCATCTTACATAACTTTCTTCATTCCCCCTCTTCCGAAATTCACCCTCAAGGGTCTTCTGGTTTCATTCGAGCAGATCATGTTGCCATCCATGTATAGGATATTTTGTCGAATGGCCTCTCGAAGGGTCGAACAGACCCTTCTCATGTGGTCCATGTTGTCGCACCACACACATCTAAAGGGTTCTTTTCCTTTCGGGCCTCGACGATTCATGTTCGCTAGTGTGACTGTCTCGAACTTCTTCTCTCCAATTCTTCAATGATGTCATCATCAAACTTCTTTTCATCTGAGTTGCTTTGTTTGGGCGACTCAATCACCTTTGGTTATCTCATTTCCCCCCCCCCCCCCCCTCAATCCTGCCAAGTCAGTGTCATGAACCCATTGACGACGCTTGTCAAGCCTGTTGCATGCTCACTTCACTGCAATCCAGTCTGCCACAAGCCCCTTCTCTTGGGTATCATCTTCGAGGAGAGTCTAGAATTCTCGTCTATCCTTCATATCCACAACTTTCAAGAAGTAAAAAGTCTTGTCCTCCTCAAGCAGCACTTCGTTCGTGGCGGGGAGATGATTAAACATCTGGTCAAACTCGTCGTATAACTTTGTTATCCATGGGACAAAAAGATAAATTAGTTAAATATAATACGACGGTAGGTAAGGTTAGTAGGTGAGGAAGGTAGAGTTTAGGAAAACGCCGAGCTTCGAGCCTCACAGTCAGTCGATGGTTCGGCTTTGTATGAACAAAAAGTATATAAACCGAGGTCTGCATACCTCGGCAAGGGGGGCTACCTAGATCATTCTGAGCGAGGGTAATATCATAGGAGCAAGCTCTGTACATATTGTTTCCAGTTGAGGCGGAGTATTGTAATCGCTGTAAGCTTTATCATGAAATATAAGTTTCGTCTTTTCTAAACTTCTATCTGTGTATTCTCCCCGTACTCGTAAATCGGGCTACGTTCATACTTAACGGGTTGTAGCCCGTGTACGATCCATGTTCTCCATTTTTTCCCCCGTGTAGAAGAAGCTTCCACGTAACACGATCCCTTGACATCGATAGCTTGTGGGCTCATCGAAGGTGTTTTCCAAAGGAACGGATAACAACCCTCCAAAGGTGTTCTCCACCAAGGAAACAAAGGGAGAAGATTTTGGCGCTCTAATGGGTGAAATCGAACCTCACGAGGATCAAGCCTTACAAAAGATAGGACGGAAGAAGCAAGCATAGAATGCTTCGCTCCTCATGGAACTACCAGATCTGAACACGGCCTTACTTGAGGCATATCGCAATCTACACCACACTACTCAGGCAGCCAAGGACATGGCCTGACTTATCAAAACGGTCCATCAGCAAGCCAAACGGGCTACCGAGCTATGGCAAACTGCCGAGGAGAAACTTGCGACATTCAAGCAGCTACAACCGCCCTTAAGCCTCCTTGCGCAGAGTGACGTTGTCTCACCAGCCACTCTTCCAAACCTGAGCCCGAGTGCTGAAGGTACCGCACACCCCAGGGTAGCCACGGTCGAGGCCAGCACAATGAAGGACTCGGTACAGACAAGTGAACCATTGTCACGAGCAGATATGAGCCTGCACCCCCAAACCAGCCAAGCCTCTACGCAAACGCCACCACCCTCCGTTGTCATGGAACGATCTACACAGATACACAGGGAGCCCTCGCCCCAAATCCAGCAAGCGGAAACCTAGACAGGGCCTTCTCTCCAGGACTACCAGGAGGAGCTTCAAGCCCAGATCGCTCTGGCCGAGTTGGCAGAAAAGAACCACAATAACATTCTTGGCCAGCTAAGGGAACAAGCCACAAGCCGCGAAGTGAACCTCAAGCGACTGCTTGCTGAAAGGTCGGGCGCGCTTGAAACATGAGAATGAGAGGTGATGAGCCTTCAGGTCTCTATCATTGAGGCCAAAGAATGTTTCCTCAAAGAAGCCGAGTGGAATAGCCAACGGGAACAAGAGCTCTTGGAGAACAACCAAGAATTACGACGTCATCAAAGAGCCTTACAAGACATGGCCAACGAACATATGCAAAAATGGAGGATTTCAGAAGAGCAAAGGGAAAAAATTTCCGATGCCTATCACCAGTTGCAAACCGAGCACCTCGCCGCTAAAGAACAACATCGGGATGCTTGGCGACAGGACATGGACGAAATTGTAGCTCAGATCACCACACGCTATGAGCAGACAATCACGCTCATCACCGAGAAAGCAAAGGATAATCAAACTACTTTAGCTACTTTAGCACTCCTCATCTGCAAAAGCTAAGCAAAAGCCAGCATGGAAGGCAATGGAAGTTCACCACGGTAGCATCAACATGGATGATACTAAAATCAAGATCCTAATCAACAAGTATCGCCAACAATTCACCATGAAGATCAAAGAAATGCTTGACCATGTCTGGCAGGGGTGGTCAACCCAAGCCGCGGACCTACACATACTACGCGCGGATGCCGAGAACCGATGGAAGGAGGGCCGAGGTTTTTACAAGATGGATGACACCAGCATCCAGACCCTCCGCGAGGACTTAACGGAGGAATATCATGCCTTAGCAGCTTCCCACACCGCGGCCATGGAGCAACTCTTAGAGGAATTCAACGACGATCTAATGGTGTTTCGCTTAGAAGCCGAAGCGTACAAGGAGGAATGACTCGATACAGTGATTAACAGAGCTCCCACAACCATCAGAACCAAACATGGGAGTTGGTAGAACTACTAGCCGGAAGGAAACCGCTACCCTGCAAATGGTTTTTTAGATAAAAATATGTATTTGATTCAGAGAAGCCCAAATACAAAGTTCCGCTCCTCGCAAAGGGATTCAAACAAGAACACGGTGTCGTGTGGTTTTCCACACACAATATGAAAACTAGTAAAATAAGTATTTAAGATTAGCTTAATGGCTTGATATGGAAAGATAGATGTCTTGAAAAGCTTCATAACGCATTTTACTACACATGAAACGGATAAGTAAGTATTAAGTTATGTGAATATAGAGTTTGAGAAGATAAGGAAAATAGAATTGTGAAATATCCCACATAGATCTATCTATATAAGCAGATTGAGAACCATTAGTTTCCATCTATGTGTTGAGAGCACAAAAGGAATAGTTGGACTTGGACCAATTTGTCTACATGGACAAATGTGGCTAAAGAAACGGCGACTGAATAGAGCCGACAATCGGATAGAACCGGCAACAAAGCCGAGAATTGAAAACTATATGGAGCCGGCAACTGGATAGAACCGACAACAAAGCTGGGAACCGGAAACTAGATAGAACCGACAACTAGATAGAACCGGCAACAAAGTCGGGAACTGGAAACCGAAAACCGAAAACCGGATAGAGCCGGCAATCGGAAACTGGCAATCGGACGTAGTCGGCAATCATCAATCGGACGACGACGGAACGGAAACCGGATGCGGACCGGACAGATCGGATGGGCGACGGTCGAGATGGACGAATGATAGGATCATGCGGCGAATTAAAGTAAAGTAAACTAAAGGCGAAGCAACTAAATAAAAAGAGGCCATGCAACTAAAAAAAAAGGCCAAGCAACTAAAAATGGAGGCCATGCAACTAAAAGCGGATGCATGCAAAGGATCATGGGAGGCTATGATCAACGGAGAACTCCATGTATATTCCATTCTTTTCCTCCACTTTATCCTCTCTCCATTTTTTTTTCTTTTCTTTCTCAGCTTCCTTATCTTATCAAAGCCATAACACTCAAAAACCCTAATTTTCCCTACGGAAGCGATATCTCTCATATAACCTAATTCTAATTTTCCCTACGGAAGCCATAACACTCAAAAACCCTAATTTTCCCTACGGAAGCCATATCTCTCAAAACCCCTAATTTTTCTTTTCTATTAATCTCAGTAAACCTAAAACTTCGGAATCCCAATCTTGGGACATATTGTAATTTCTTTTACTTTGTTAATGAAAATTATTAAATTTCATATTTCCGTTCATTGTTAAAAATATAAACGCACGAATGTGATATCCTTTATCGAAGGCCCCAAGGTCCTGCCTCAAGTTCACGTATCCTCGTCGTATTTTCGCAACAACGGGGTTGACTATGATGAGATATTCTCTCCAATAGTCAAGATGACCACCCTTCGGTTCCTACTCGGGGTCATGGTGGCAAAGAATGTAGAGCAAGAGCAGATGGACGTAAAGACTACATTTGTACACAGAGATTTGGAAGAAGATATTTACATGTCTCAACCGACAGGCTTCATTGGACAGTGGGAGATTTAACCCCAAATCATTTGTATACATACGAAAGAGTAGTCCTTTTATGGGGGAGTTTGTTGGCATAAAAGGTCGACTCCTTCCACTTTGAATCTATAAGTGTGAACACGTCCGATAGTTAGGGCTTGACTACATAAGCTCTAACCTAACTTTGTATAAGTGAGTGTCTTGAGTCTTGGAGTGAAAGAGTTAGAGAGAGAAATAAGAACTTCCATTCATGCTTGAAGTATGTCTATAATCATCTTCTTATTCCTATATATGTGGCATTTGTTGTGCATATATCAACAGGTTCTCACACATATTCTTCCGCGCATTCTTTCAT
Source organism: Azolla caroliniana (assembly GCF_043228905.1). NCBI lineage: Eukaryota > Viridiplantae > Streptophyta > Polypodiopsida > Salviniales > Salviniaceae > Azolla > Azolla caroliniana. Next base: position 21,221,940 of record NW_028230437.1, read on the forward strand.
TCATCATCCATCAATTCAGACACAGATGATTTTGGCTCAGCGAATTTGGCTATAGTTTTTCAAGCCAACCAATTTCGACTTATATCTTTTAGCCCAGCCGACTCGACTTTAATTCTTTGGCCCAAGCTGATTCGGCAACTTAAGACAAAACTTAAGTGAAACCATGCCTTAATGGTTTAAACGGCTTGGTTCAGTTCAGTTCGATTTTAATGGTTTGAAATTGCGGTTAAAATGGTTTAACGGTTTGTAAAAAAAAATTATTTCAAAAATATTACTTGTTTTAAACAACCATTTAATTTTAAGCCTAATTCTCACATTTTAGGAAAAATATTTAAAATTTTGAAAAATTAAAATTAGAAATAATGAAATCATTTTTAAATTTTAAATTGTAAAATTTGAATTGTGACCTACGTTGAAACGATGTCGTGAAAATCCACCACTACGTGCGGATCGTGAGGCGGAACCACCAGGGTTATGGATTGGAAGGAATTAGGGCTCATACGCATAACACAAGGAAGATTTACACATAACACATGTAGATGAAAGAAAAAATTAGTTTATGTCAAAATAATAGATTCTTTTAGTATAAGAATCATATTACAACGGTTTGGATGTGAATATAAAGGATTGTTTATAAAGGAATGGGGGAAGACAAGTGGAGAAAAGAAGAGACTGGAATATAGAAGGAGTTCCTTTGTTGATGACACCTCTTGATGTTGTTGACCCTTCTCCTTCTGCTCTCCAATTTAGTAGAGCTTCCACATCCCTTCTCCCTTCCCCCTTCTTCTTAAATGGAGCTCTTATTATAGGTTTAGGATTTCTTGCTTCCCTTCTTTTGTTTTCCCTCAAAGTTTGTCTATATGAATTGAGTTTCTTTTTATCACTATTTCTGTTTCGTAACATCAAATCTGACATGCAAGATATTCTTAGAAAGCTCTTTATGTTAGCTTTCTTATGCATATTTCCTTTTCTGATTTGGAAATTGGACGAGGAAATTAATAGCTTTTTACTCGACCTTGCTCCTCATATCGACGCCTAGCTTTTCTTTTCCCATCTTTTTCTCTACTTTTCTCTACTTTTGAAAACAACGTCTAACTTTTTATCCTTTCATTTATTACTATAGTTGATTTAACAACATTAGTTTATTTGGACTACTATTTTATTCTCTTTTGAGGGTGGTTTCACACTATGTGTCGAAAACATCATGACAACGGTTTAATGGTTTAACGGTTTGGACTTTGCCCTAATGGTTTTAGTTGAACGGTTTTGTGGTTCGGTTCAGTTTGGTTGAGGTCTCGAAATTTTTAAATGGTTTGGTTTGGATAGTCTTGAGCTTAATTGAACTAAACCGAACCTTTGTTGATTTTTATTGAATATAGGGATATAATGGCCATATTCACATTACCCCATTGGAAAAATTAGGATAGGTTATTTATGTAAATAACATAAAGGGTAATTGCCCTAGTCTAGTTTGTATATAACCAGTTTGTAAGATGATGTTGCCATTGGTTTGTAACTAACTATTGAATTATATAGAGTATTGTTTGTGTGCCTCTCTCTCTCTCTCCCTTTACTTGTTCAGCTTGATCTTGAAGTTTGTCTATGTCTAATCTTGTTCAATCTACTTTGATCCCTCATCGTGTTAGTTTATTGACACATTTTGTTGGAGTTGTATCTACATCTTGACGACCTTATTCCCAACAAAAATGAAAGTTATTTTCTAATGCCATGATGCGCTCTTAGGAGCAGCCTAGAATACATCTGACACTTGTTCGCATGGCACCAATGTCAATTCAACAAAGTTGAGTGACTTAAAGATGTGGGACTTTTATGTCCCTTGGACATTCCCAACAATAAATGCAAAACTATATATCCTTGGATTTTATTGTTAGCCTTCCTCGCACCCAAAAAGGCCATGATGCCAGTTGGGTATTTGTTGATAGACAAACTAAAATGACCAGAACCCCGGGTCATTTGAAATAGGTAATGTCACATTCTAAGAATTTTCCGTCATAAAAAGGCACAAAATAGGTCATTTCAGAAAAAGGGATGCCGCATGCGTAAAGGTTTTTCAAAATTGAATCAAAATATATTGATTTTTAGCATGTCCGAAAGTTTAGGACTTTCCTCAAATGCCTAAATAATCGACACGCAAAACTTACAAAAGAATGTACAAAATTTACAAAAGGACTACCACCTATATTTATACATATTCGTGAATCGACAATTTGTTGTAAAATACATTTTTTATAGTTCATGTATCTGAACAATCACTTCCCAAAGCTATGTCATCCCCTTTAGACCCATCCAATGAACTAGAAGAGCTTTGTGAGGTCTCATCCTCATCATCACTAGCAACCAACGCATTGTCTTCATCCAATTGCAATCCAACGTCACCGTGATTATGAGACATGCTCCTCGTTCTTCTTTGTGTCATTGTGGGATCTACATTTGGTATCTTCACGTTTATTATCTTGGTTGTGGTTTATCTTAGATGGTGTGTTTTGGTCAAGGAGAAGTCATACACTAGTATGTCTACATTATCCAATGTGAGAGTAGACGTGCTTGGTACATTCTTTCTTCTCCGGTTTCTGTGTGTGCGTTCGACATCCTTAACCATCTCTAAAGAGTACTTCCCAGTAAATGCATCTGGGGAAGAGGTATGATACCAATGAACCACAATGGACATAACTTGATTGCCTTGTTCATCCTTAATCATTTCAAGAATTCTAGCAATCCAAAAGGGAGGCCCCAACTCATCACCCCTAGCTAATATTGCAACCAACATACCAACTTGTAGCTCATGCAAACTGCCTTTCCATCTCGCCATTCAACATTCAACACCACCATTCAACATCCTGATCACCAACGTACTTCCTGGTGCACTCAATATTTTTTTATTTCTCTTCCAGGCATCGCATCCAATATATCTTTTTCTCTTCAATCAAACTACCAAGAGTCAATCTTTTATAGTTATCATACGACATTTGTTCTGCACCATGGATTACCGCATAAGGAAAACGCAATAGGAGCCTACATCCCTCTTGTGGCTCTCATTGTGAACTAGATGAGTATTGTTTGGCATACAACAATATTTGTTTGTGGCTCATAGAACTTCTTTTTATGAGGAAGATGTGGTTAAAATTGATATTATTAAGCGGTACAAGAACCCTACATAGAGCCCCATCACCATCCACGCAAAAGTGTTTAAAATCATAAACTTCATCCAAATGTTGTACTTCTTGCTTTGCGGTATAAGGTTCAAGGATCAACTTTGACAGCGTAGGAAGCATGAAAGCATCACATCTCGCTAATTTCTTTGAGAACCTACTAAACGTTTGATCTTTATGATCATGTGTATGATCTTTTTGAAAAACTAGAGAGGAAGAGAGAAGAGGAGAGAGAGAGAGATGATGATAACAGATTATATATTATAAGAAGAGTAAGTACAAAAGGGTTATGAGGCTAAAGACTGGCATTGGACCAATTTGGTTCAACATAATGCCTAGTGCCCTCTTTTATAGTGTTCTCAGGAGTAATCCTGAAGCTTCTAGAATGTTCCAGAAAAATCTGGAATATACATTAATTTTTTATAATAAAATGTAAATGAAAATAATATTCTACGTAGTACAATAAATGATATAATGGTCAAGAGCTCGACCCATATAACTTAAGGTCATGGGCTCGAGTCTTGCCATATCATGACATTATCCTCCCTTTAAAACGACGAGTGTCACCAGTCGTTTTGGATGGAGGACCCGGTTTGTGTGGATATTGACGATGGAAGTCTTCAAGAAGCGCACGAGCATTGGTCACATTCTCGATTGGTTCCCAAGTACGTTCGTTGGGACTATAGCCTAGCTAATCGACTAGATAGTAGAGCTTGCTACGAACAATCTTGGAATCAAGGATGACGGCAACCTCGTACTCTGCTCCATCTTCAAGCTCGATCGGGGGTGGAGGTTGTATAATACGTCCTGGGATGGTGCTCTCGTGATAGCGTTCGAGGAGAGAACTATGAAACACTGGATGTATCCAAAGTTGAGGAGGTAGATCGAGGCGAAAAGCGACATCATTAATCTTTTCGATAATACGGAAAGGACTTAATCGCTGATAATCCAACTTCTCACATGGGCGAGTAGTCTTGATGGGTCGTCGTAGCAGCCACACCTGATCTCCAATGTTAAAACTAGATGGAAGTCGATGACGATCCGCATAGACCTTGTGTGTTTGTTGAGCTTGCTGGAGATGAGTAGATAAATCCACTTGTATCTTGCGTAACTGCTCCAGTCGATCCTCCGCGCAAGGATTTGTGGACACCTCTAGGGTTTCAAGTACACTCCACCGAGGGTGACATCCCGTATAAGCATAAAATGGCGTAACTTTAGTGGAGAATATCTACCCAGTTATCTTGATGATAGCTGAGAAAGCACCGCAGATACTGCTCCAACGTTTGATTTGTTCATTCGGCTTGGCCGTCGGTTTGTGGGTGGTAGCTAGAGGAGAGGTTATAAGTGATCTTGAGCATTTTAAAAAGGTGCTTCCAGAATTTTGACACGAACTGGGGTCCACGGTCGCTGACGATACTATCGGGAAGTCCATGATGCCGACATACTTCACGCATGACAATTTCGGCGGTGTCTTCCCTGGAGATTTCCTTAGTACATGGCAAAAAATGAGCCATCTTCGTATATCGATCTACCACTGTTAGAATTGCATTGAACCCTTTAGAGACTGGAAGATCTGTGATGAAGTCTAGAGCAATGGATTGCCACAGCTTGCTTGGAATTGGTAATGGTTCTAATAAACCATATGGATGATGCCTTGGCATTTTCACTCTGTAGCATGTATCACAAGTCCGAACAAAATCTTCGACAAATTGTCACATACGGGGCCACCAGAATGATCGTTGTACTAAATGTAATGTTTTAGTACTACCAAAATGCCCAGTTGTATATGTGTCATGACAGTTTTGTACTACTCGAAGGCGGCAAGAACCATTAGGACCATACAAAAATTCTTTAAAGAAGAGTAATCCATCATGGTATTTGAATTGCCGATAGTCCGTACCTGGTGGTTGCGATTGTGAACACGGCGCTCGAGAGGGATCAATTTGTGCTATTATAGCTTGGGTACAAGCATCTGTCTTCAGGTTTGCATGTATGACATTAATAACGTGGGAATCCATGGGCATGCCAAAAACCTGTGTTGCTTGCAGTCGTGCCGGTCCCAAGATTACTTGCTTTTGGTTATCAAAAGTTGGCTCGCCAAGACGCGGTGTTAGATACGAATGTCGTGATAATGCATTTGCCTTCCCTTGGTGCTTCCCCAGACGATATGTAATTTTGAAGTCGAAACGCGTGAGGAGGTGGGCCCACCGAGCTTGACGTCGATTTAACACACGAGCATCCTGAAAGTAGGCAAGGTTTTTATGGTCACTGAATACGGTGACTTGATGAGAGGATCCCTCTAAAAAATGCCTCCATTGCATAAACGAGTCCATTATTGCCAATAGCTCCTTATCATGAATTTCGTAGTTGATTTCGGCGGCGTCAAACTTGCGTGAGTGAAAATCCACAGGATGTAGCTTCTCATCATTACCCCGTTGTGACAAAATGCTCCCCAATGCGAAATCCGATGCGTCAGCTTCGATAATGAATGGTTTTTCTGGATCGACATGAGCTAGAATTGGAGCCAATGTAAATGCTTTTTTAAGACTCTCGAAAGCCATATCTGCTTCTTCAGACCAAAAGAACGATTGTCCCTTCCTGGTAAGTGTGTGAGAGGCAGAACAAGCTTTGAGTAATCTTGTATAAACTTCCGGTAAAAATTGGCAAAGCCTAAAAAGCATTGCACATCCCACACCGAGCGCGGAGTCTGCCATTCTACCACCGTCTTGACCTTAGTTGGGTCCATGGAGATGCCTTCTGATGAAATGGCGTAGCCGAGAAATTCCACGTGGTTGCACCCGAAACTACATTTTTCTAGCTTTGCGTAAAGACCATGTTCTCGAAGTCGTTTTAGTACTAACAGTACATGAGAATCGTGCTCTTCTTTGGTCTTTGAGTAAACTAGTAGGTCATCCAAGAGATCTCGGAATATATCATTTGCCATGTGCTGGAAGACTGTTGGCGCATTAGTGAGGCCTAACGTCATGACTGTATACTCGAAGTGCCCATATCTAGTGCGGAACGCGGTTTTCCATTCATCTCCTGATCGGATCCGTACGAGGCTATAGGCCCCCTGTAAGTCGATTTTTGTGAAGAACCTGGCACCATTGCTCCATTCTAAAAGACTTGAGTTAAGGGGAAGTGCATACCTATTGCGGATTGCAACTTTATTCAACCCACAGTAATCTACCACCAGACGAAGTGAGCCATCCTTTTTCTTGAAGAAGAAAATGGGTGCGTCGGTTGGAGATTTTGAATGTCAAATGAATCCATTCTCCAAATTCTCCTCTATATAGGCTCGAAGGACTTCTAGCTCGGTTGGTGACAAATTGTAGATCGGTCCCTATGGTGGCTCTTTCCCCGGTTGTAAATCGATGGGGCAATCATATGGTCGATGGTGAGGAAGCGTATTGGCTCGTACTTTATCGAATACATCGGCATAATGATGATACTTCTTTGGAAGTTGAACGGTGGACTCCTCTTTAATGGTGTCGGAGGGTTTTAGTGATATTGCGAAGAGAAACATTTCTTCCTTTCGTCCTTCTTCCCGCAACTGATGTAGTGAAATGGTGGCAATCTTCTGAGTAGATCCTTGGGTTTGTCGACACCGTATTTCTCTTGTTCTCCAATCTATGTCTAGGTTATGTAACTCGAACCATGGTAATCCCAAAACGATGGGATGTTCTGGGATACTAATTATGTTAAATGATACTACACATTCTAAGTTATCTAGGACAATATTAACGGGTTTTGACTCTTCTATGATATTTCCGGAAGCAATGGGACGACCATCAATGACGACTACAGAGGCTGGACACGGGAGTTTTCTAAGAGATATCTGATGAGCTTGGGCAAAATTCCTATCCATAAAGCAAGAATTAGCTCCGGAGTCTAGAAGTGCTAAGACGTGTATTGGAGGGGTACTTTTAGTACTAACTGTTACTTGGGCTACGAACACATTGCTAACTTACTTAGAGGGAATGGAACCACTAATGGGTTGCACAGATCTAGGGCTATCCAACCAAACAACTCCTATTTTGGCTGGACTTAGTCGTTTAACTCTTCTTCTAACTGACTAAGGACATCAAATTTGTTCGCTAGATCTAGGCTATTAGTACTATTAGTACTATCAGATATCCCTATTGTAATAGGCTCAGGCTTAATACAATTAGAACTAGCAACTATTTGGTTTACCTGTCTTCTTTGGCATATGGGGACAATTTATTGCAATGTGTCCTGGTCCACCATAGTAGAGACATAGTCGATTTGTTCGGTGTCGTTGCTTTTCTTCTTCGGATAATGGCCCTCGACGACGTGTAGTGTCAATCTCCATCAGAGTCGGCGTATTCACTGGAGAGGCATTATAGGACTCCCTCGGTAAAGGTTTTGCTACCATTGAAGTGTAGGTGGGCTTTGCTCTTGCCCTCAGCATCTGTAGTTGTCGTTCCGAACGTCGCTCAAAGAGGCGGTTGTCACATCTCACAGCGCGACTGCTTGCTTCTGTTAAGGACTTTGGCTCTTCAGGGAAGGTCAAGAGTAAATCCTTGACATCGTTGCGTAAACCATAATGAAATTGCTCCATCAACGCTTAATCATCCCAAGGGATGTGAACGGTGAGTAGGCAGAAATTTGCAGCATATGCGGAGGCTGGACGGTCTCCTTGGTGTAATCGCCGGATTTTGTTGATTGCGGTCCTTATGTTGTCAGTATCTCCAAAGCATGCTTTAAACTCACCTATAAACTCTTCAAAGTTGTTCAGTAATGGAGACTCCTTTTCCAACAGTGGAGCGAACCATGCCAACGCTGAGCCACTTAACAGCGTCCCTACTAAACCCACTCGTGATGCATCGGTAGGATATCGGGAAGGATGCATTTGAATAACTAATCGTACTTGATTAAGGAACGCTATAAACTGCGATCGTGTTCCATCGAACTTCGTGGGAAGGCCAATCTTGGGTTCCTTATGAATCCCTTGTGTTCTGAGGCCTTGTTGTTGCATCGCTGCGATGGTTGCTTCGAGTTGTTGCACGCGTAATGCAAGTTCCCCATGTTGTTGTTGCGTTTGCTGCTTTTCTAAGGAGATTTGTTGAAGATCCCCCAGCAACCATTGATTTTCTTGTTCCAAAGCAAGGAACTTCTCTTTCAAGCATTGAAACACTGAGAAAACAGATTGATATTCCTGAGCGCTACCAATGGCCATGGGATGAAAAGAAAAGAGGAATAAGAGATTAGTATGAAGGGAGAGAGATAGAAGGAAAATTGGTTCAAACAGTTAGGAATAGTACTAAACAGAGAGAGAATTAGTACTAGAGAAGGGAAATATGATTAGTACTAAGAGGACGGGACTGCGTAAGACTCCCGAGAGAGGAAGAGAGAAGAGGAGAGAGAGATAGAGAGTATGAGAGAGAGAGAGAGATGATGATGATAACAGATTATATACTATAAGAAGAGTAAGTACAAAAGGGCTATGAGGATAAAGACTGGCGTTGAACCAATTTGGTTCAACATAATGCCTAGTGCCCTCTTTTATAGTGTTCTCAGGAGTAATCCTGAAGCTTCTAGAATGTTCCAGAGAAATCTGGAATATACATTAATTTCCTATAATAAAATGTAAATGAAAATAATATTTTATGTATTACAATAGATGATATAATGGTCAAGAGCTCGACCCATATAACCTAAGGTCATGGGTTCGAGTCTTGCCATATCATGACAGATAATCGCTTCTAAATTGGTTTACCAATTTGTTGATGAGTGGTTTCATTTTTAAGGGTTACCAATAGATTTTGTGAATGATCACGATTGAAGGTGTAGTAGTGACTTTTGGACGAAAATCCCTAAGAAGTTAGAAAGAACCTTGACCATGAGATCCACGGAACATCTTCAATCGAATGCACGGACGAAACACATGAATAAAATTTTTAAGGACATGCTTGGAGCATACATTCTTGCAAAGCGAACAAAATGGGAATGTTATCTCCCAACTTTTGAGTTTGCTTATAATAGCTCCAAGCATACATCAACGGGATATAGTCCTTTTATATTTATGTATGTATTTGAGCCAAATGCCCCTCTTGATACAAAACTTTCCAAGGGATATCCAAGATAATATTGCATATTTCTGGACATAATGTATAAAAACCTCAAGATAGAAGACGTTTTTATGCCAACTAGAATAGGCAACCCTGTGTATTCAGCCTTGCACATAATGTACTTCTATGTGTGCCTCAAGATTCTAAAACATTGTCTATGGGTCTATGCTAGTCTAATCACATTCTGTTTCTTGTAAGTCATTTAAAAGAACTTAATGATTTTGGCAATAATATACTTAAAATGAAAATTTCCATTATGACCTTAAGTGTTATATTTATTACAAACATATGTGAGGAGGACAATTTTGATCTCACCAAGCTTAGATTACAAATGTTGTTCTAACTCTGTTATTGCTTATTCCACTTTGTACACCAGCAAATTTGATTTAAACTTTGATCTTCCCCAACTTAGATTACAAATGATGTTATTACTCTATGTTGTTAATTATTCCACTTTGTACAATACCTTATAATATTCACCCCCTACATTTGTTTTTACAACCTTGTCCCCTTCAACAATTAGTGATTTTGTGAGTATATTTGATTCAAGCATAAATGGCATAAGGATTTCCATTCATTCTCATTTCCATGTCAATGGGATGGCGAGGATTTGATTCTCTATTACTTATGCATTGATTCACTGGGAACCATAAACATCTTAACAATATTATTCCAACATACGACACGGCTATGACAATGAATAGACCCCCGTAACTATGGAGAGACATTTTTACTGTGTCAGGAGAACTTGTAATGCAGACTCCGGAACCAAGCCACTTATCCTTGATCCTTTGAAGATCTCCGTTTTGTTGTAAAGATAGAATAGAAAGTGACATATCATTAGTTAAGGGTGAGTTCTTTTGAAATGCCTGCAGGCGAGGGGGGAAATCCCTTAATAGACCACATCGATTGAAGAATATCCATATGGAAGTGGCAAGTTTAAATGCGATCAAGAATACTTACAAATGCAAATCCGCCAAAGTAGCCAATGTTCGAGTCAACGATTGTGTATTTGCATCCTAGGTTGGTAAGGAAGGTTGCCAAGTAAGGTGACTCATCAATAATTGCCGACACATTACCTGACGTCAATGCATTGTCATAATCTTCTTGAGTAATCAAGTTCATGAGTCGTTCTGATGAAATGTTGAGGTTATTCTTCAAGTAATTTACTTCGAATGAACCTTCTTGACATCCTATTTTTAGATGACTTTTTTGCAAGTCTGCGAAACTTCGAATGGTTGGACGTTGTTGTTGTTGTTGCGCTATTAATATAGATGACAAGCTTGCTATATAGCTCGATGAAAATATGAGTACAAAAACTAGCCAAACTAGTGTGAATGCTCGACCTGAGTGGGTTTTGGCGTCATCCCCTGCGAAGCATTCCCTTTGTTTAGTAAAATGTGTTGAACATTTTCAAGGACAATATTAATATATGATATCTAAAAAATTTTGAACTTTGGTTTTCTTATATTCAACAGTATTTATCCACTCATCATGTATAATCTGAATGTGTACTTACTATGAGAGAAGAAGATGGCCATGGCTGTCAACCTAGCAAGATCAATAAATAATTGATGGAATACAAATTAGAAACGATGTATTCTATTAGAATTTAGAGAATAAAAACAAGACTATAGAGATGGGTTTTGAATAATGAGGATAATGTTTGGTTAAAAACCAAACCATGGAATGAACATTTAACTAGCAAAGAGAAAGAGAGAGTTGTAATGCGTAGGTAATGCCACTACCCTTACTAGCATAGATTTGATGAGGTAATAGGTCATACCAAACCATTGGGAATGTACATAGAACAATATAATCACATCTGTCACATTATTTACCATTCCATAATTCATATAGTTTCTTCTTCCTTTAATTAAGACTTTCTAATTACCAACATTTTGGGAAGGACAAGTGAGACAATATGTTATTTAGTTACCCAATTATATAATGAGTTCTAGGGGGTTCGTTAGGAATATGTCCCTCCTATGGGAGGAACCAATTGGTCGGGCCGAGAGCCGACAATCGATGTCACAGAGAGCGGACAATTGTAGACAAGGACTAGCCGACTAGTCGGGCCGAGACGCAACAGTCAATGTCATAGAGAGTCGACAACAGACGATCTAAGTCGAAGACAAGACCGACTAGTCGGACCGACCAGAGGGTCGACGACAAGGCCGATTAGTCGGGCCGACTAGACAATCGACACTGGAGTCGACTACTCGATCAGTCAGTTGATTAACTGCGATTATTGTTAGTATAATAATAGAAGTGAGAGTAGTACTAAGGAACTATATATGTAAATAACCCATAAGGTGTATAAGTATAAATACACTTAGGGCAAAACATCGTGTGATGCATTGTAGAATAGAAAGAATAGAATAGCGTAGAGTTCCTATAGATGTGTGTTACAGAGTGAAGAGTGAGTGTGTGATAGTGAGAGTAGTACTAAGGAACTATATTTGTAAATAACCCATAATGTGTGTAAGTATAAATACACTTAGGCAAAAACATAGTGTGATGCATTGTAGAATAGAAAGAATAGAATAGCGTAGAGTTCCTATAGATGTGTGTTACAGAGTGAAGAGTGAGTGCGTGATAGTGAGAGTAGCGCCATAGTTGTGTGAGCTTAGTAACTGTGTGTTACAGAGTGAAGAGTGAGAGTGGCGCCATAGCTGTGTGAGCTTGGACGCCAAGAACCCTACATGGCGAATACACTCTGTGCAGAGAGAGTGTTGTATACTATCTCCTTTGTATTGTCCATTGTATAGTGGATCTTTGTTCCCGTGGTTTGCCCCGTTTAGGGTTTCCACATTAAATTGTGTATTCAGTGCATTTGTTGTTTTTCTATTTCCGCATTATTGTGCATTTCATAATCGGATTTCCTCACAAATCTCCATGATCGAAGACCAACAAACTGGTATCAGAGCTTGAGGTGCAAGCATGGAAGCATGTGTGAGTGGCTTCCTAGGCATGATAGTTCTACACTTTCAAAACTTTGCAGACTGGAAGATAAAGATGGAAGGCCTTCTCTTAGTCAAAGACCTATACGAGCCCATCGATAGAGCATAAATACCCACGGGACTATTACAGTCTGAATGGAAAGTTCTGAACAGAAAGGTGGTGGCCACCATTAGATAGTGTGTTGATGTGAGTGTCCTTCAGCATGTGGTGAATGACACAAATGCGTACGAGAAACATCTTGTCAGGTCTATATGAGTGGAAGAATGCCATCAATGAAACATCTTTGATGAGAAAGATTGTGAGGTTGAAGTATAGGGACGGGGAAAGCATAGTCGAGCATGTAAGCACATTCATGGGGTATGTAATCCAAATTGTGGCAACTAAACTTTTCCTTAAGGATGCAATGCAAGCCATCCTGCCACTGTGTAGACTACCGGACAAGTGGGAGAACCTGGTGGTGACTCTCAACACCATGTTTGAAGAAGAGAACTTGTCTCTACAAATGGTACAGACAAGCATCTTTAGTGAGGAGACAAGAAGGAAGGACAAGGGTGTCCTATCCCAGTCGGAGTCAAACCTGACTCAACATACATGTAGGGGAAGAAATCGGCAAAGAAGTCCACAAAGAACGGAGAAGTCCTAAGACAAATCCAAGTCTAGAGTCAAGCTAGCATGCTTCTATTGTGGAAAGCCTAGACACTTCGAGAAGGACTGACAACACATGATGAAGGACAAAGGTGTCTATAATAATGTCGAACCCAGGAAGATTCCTGATGAAAAGGGCACATTGGTCGTAGATACAAGTGTTAAGGAGATTTTGTTCATTTGTGAATAGGCAAGCACAAATCTTGCAAGTGAAGAGTATACTTGGGTAATCGATTGGGGCAGATCTTTCCACATAACTCCATCGAGAGAGTGTTTCTTAACTTGCATAGCCGGAGATCATGGCTATGTAAAGATGGGAGATAATGAGGAGTGCAAGATAGCGGACATAGGAAGTGTAAGCCTGATGACGTCGACAGATTATCGATTTAATATGAGGGAAGTTCGAGATGTCCTCGATATCATATTGATTTGATATCGACTGGAAGGCTAGATGATGAAGGCTACAATGGTAGCTTTTGAAATGGCAAGTGGAAGTTCTATCGAGGAAACCTCATAGTGGCCCGAGCACAGAAACAGGGCACATTGTATATGATGCATGTCCGACTGTGCAAGTCGAAAATGAACGTGGCAGCCAACTCGAGTGGAGAGTTAGGGCATAAGAGGCTAGACCATATGAGTTAGAAAGGAATGCATCTACTAGCTGAACAGGAACTTCTCCCAGAAGTGAAAGGCGTACACTTGGAGAAGTGTGTCGGGTGCTTAGTCGGAAAGCAGAACAGAACAACATTCCACTCAAGACCACCGAAAAGAAGAGAAATGCTCTTGGAACTAGTGCACACCAATGTGTGCTATGTGGAGGCTCCATCACATCGAGGCGGACAGTACTTAGTCACGTTCATCGATGACTACTGTCAAAAATTGTGGGCTTTAGTACTAATATCGAAGGATCAAGTATTGTCGTTCTTCAAGGAGTTCCAAGCAACGACAGAAAGAGAGTCAAGTTAGAAGTTGAAGGTGGTCCGAACCGACAACGGTGGCGAATATAGAGGGCATTTCGAAGAATACTGCGAGGCCCAAGGTATTCGAATCGAATACATAGTGCGAAAGACCCCAGCATTGAACGGGCTTGTAGAGAGGATGAATCAGACTGTAATGGAAAGAGTAAGGAGCATGATGTTGCATGCTATGCTGGCGAAAATGTATTGGAATGAGACGATGTACACAACTATTTATTTGATCAATAGGTCTCCCTCAATACCATTGAAAGGTGATGTCCCACATTAGCCCAAAGTCTTTGCGGAGAAAGAGAAAGAGAACCTACTATGTCAACTAAAGAAAATCTTGTATGGTTCGAAACAAGCTCCATGCCAATGGTATAAGAAGTTCGAGTCCTTCATGTTGGAATATAGGTTCCAGAAAACACAAGTTGATCAGTATGTGTACGTAAAGAGGTATGATGAGGGTTACTTCTTAATTCTCTTATTATATGTGGATGACATCTTGATAGTCAGACAAGACACGAAGAGGATCGTGAGCTTAAAGAAAGCTCTAGGCAAGTCGTTTGCAATAAAAGAACTTGGACCCGCTAAACAGATTTTAGGGATGCACATAGTTTGGGACAGAACTAAGAAAGTGTTGTGGTTGTCACAAGAGAAGTATGTGACAAAGATCCTAGAAAGATTCAACATGTCGGGAGCAAAGCTAGTCGGCTCTATGTCACTGACCAACTAAGCTAAATGTTAAGCAATGCCTAAGGGGTGAGAAAGAAAAGGTTGAGATGAGGAAAGTACGATATGCCCTTAAAGCCGTCGGCAGTTTAATGTATGTTATGGTTTGTACGAGACCATACATAACATTTGCTATGGGGACAGTAAGCCGATATAGGAGTAATCCAGGAAGAGAACATTGGGCAACTATTAAATAGATACTCAGGTACTTGAAAGCCACCTTTGGGGTATGCCTAAGGTATGGTTGAAGGGTTTACCGACTCGGAAACATTGGGGGACACAAACTCAACTTCATCTACTTCAGGGTACATGATGACTTATGCATGGGGAGTAATGTCGTGGCAATCACAACTTCAAAAATATGTGGCCTCGTTGACCATAGAGGCAGAGTATATGGCAGCGGTAGAGGCTGGCAAAGAGCTGATCTGGCTGAGAAATTTTCTCAGTGAGTTAGGAATGAAGCAAAGGGAATCCTTGCTTCACTGTGATAGCCACAACCCCATACATCTAGCCAAGAACGCTATGTACCACTCCTGAACCAAGCACATATAGAGAAGGTATCACTGGTTATGGGAGAGAGTGGAAGATGAAGAGTTTACTCTTGCGAAGATCCATACTGACCAAAATGGATCCGACATGCTCACGAAGAACCTATCGATGGACAAACTCAAAGTAAGTCGACAAAGGACAAGGATCTCTATTCCCGTGGTTTTCCCTGTTTAGGGTTTCCACGTAAAACTGTGTACTCTGTGCATTGCCTATTTTTTTGTTCCCGCATTATTGTGCATTTCATAATCGGATTTCCTCACGAATCTCAGTAATCGAAGCCCAACACGTTTGTCGTTGAAGATTTGGGCAATCATACTATTCTATTGTCATTTACTCAAGCAAAAGCTTTGTTGAACGGTAGATGCTCCTAATGGGACAAGGATCTTCAAAGATGAGATGAGGCAAGGCGTAGTATGTTAGTTAGGTACTCAATTATATAATGCGCACTAGTGAGGGCATAGTCTATAGTCCTTCAACACCCAGGTGACTCTCCATCGAAGGTAACTAACTTGTAATTTTAGCTGCTTGATATATTTATTTTCCTAATATATTTATTGTTATGATGAACTCTACACATGGTTCACGTCTCTAGATTTTTCTCTTCTTCAACGACACATTGTCTTCCGGCATTCCTCATGATATCTATCCCTTTCATGTCTTTCAGTTTATGCTTGTAACTAATCTCCCAACCAACTATGGCTAGCAATCAATCGTAAGATTGGTGTCTAAATAGCTCCTGGAAAACAATCTAGAGCAATTGGGTAGCAGTTACTATGAAACCCTAAACCCTATTAGGTGAGGGTTACTTGAGAAACCTAGACATCTATCTTCGGGTTTGGGTTAACTTCCTTTCGATATAGAGCGCGATATTACACATGTACTCCCAGCCCGTACCTCCTTTAATTCCATGTTCCTAAACCCTAAACCGTAAACCCAAGACATGTGTCTTTGGGTTTGTCTTGACTTCTTTTTGCTATAAACACTACCTCGACAAATCCTCCACCTAAGAGAATATTGCATCCCTTGTCAATGTCATAGTACCTGTTATTGAAAGTTGTTCCACACCTTGTCAATTGCCATCAATGCCATATTATGACTCCAATTTAACATATTTATTATCAATATATACAATTAAATATTCGCATTCATATGTGGTGTGCGTTTATATTACACACTAATATGAGGTGTTGAAAAATGTGGTTTGATACAAACAATATGATATGAGGTGATCATGAGTTCTTACCAAAACGATTTTGAGAAGGCCTTTCTCCAATCTCCATTATGTTCATGAGCTTGGCCACACCATTCCACGAAGAAGATCAAAGACATTGTGACAATAAATAATGCTCCAATGGTTATCCAAAGTTGCCAAGAGAAAGGGGAAATGAATGTCCAGAATGAAATATTACTCCTAGGTTGAAGTGGCGCAATCATTTGAAGACTCGATTCTATATATGGCTGGGTAAAGTCTACTAACTTTAACCGGTCACTAGTGATCGTCAAATCAGCAACTACTCCATCTACGTCCTATGACCATGCATGCATACAGTGAAAACCAATACAAACGTATTACTGGAGCACATAATTAATTAAAACCTTATTAATCCAACTTGTTGTATGCTACGTAAATATCATTATCAAGCAGTGGAAATAATGAGTCGAATTATTCATGAGCTACATACCTTCGAGATTTACTCACACCGTTTACATCAAAGTTGCCAAGGTATGTCATGGTGCTACGATATTCATCACACTTATTATAGTGCATACATTTTTGGCTCTTACTCCATACACTTGTACTTGATTGCACATGTATTTCTTTGAGTAAAAATTTCAATCTTTGGTATTAAATTTGCTCAAAGTATTCCTTGGACCATTCTACACAATGATTACTAACAAAGTTACTTTATCTCTTCGAAGTGAGCACATCGTACTCTCTTGAGAATAGCTTTTCCATACAATACAACAAAACCAATTATTCACCAAATAAGCCTCTCATATCTGACTTATTTGGCACTAAGAAATAGATCTTGCACAATTAATCAAATAGATCTTACAAGAATAACTAGAAAACATTAACTTGGCCAACCGATGCTTGAATAGTATATCATGGAATGTCAAAATAATTTTAGCGATGCTAAAAATTACTTTTGAAACACTCAAATGTATTGGAGTTCAAACTCTTGTCCACTGGATCAAACCCTCAATTATAGATGGAATTATCGACAATTTGTTAGTGCCCATGTCAATCTTTGAACAAGATTCCATGGTAAGGGGTATGATATTAGGACAATCTTAGTAATTTGTTACATATATAGTCTTGAGGTATTTTATGGACTAAGATATTAGTTTCTCCCCGTCTAGCCATGACATCCTACTTGAGGATTGCCACAATCCCTTATCTCTTTTCTATCATTAATGTGAACATAGAAATTCTTGCTAACATAGATATAAACACATTATCGAGGTCCATTTATCATAAATGATTAACCTTAAGCGATTGATTTTTACGACAATTAAGTGTCATTACTACAACAAAAACAAAAAAAAATTACGTATAGCTAATGTAATACCTTAGAGACAAGCTTTTGCACAAGGTCATTATAGGTTGGGTCTACAAGGCCATCTCCATAGCCAATTAATGTGTAATTAATACGATAATTAAGCTTCTCAACGCATTCTTGAAACACATTGATGGCGAAGCCGGAGAAATTGAGGACGGAGTTGGGCGTGACCGGTATCTCAGACGATTGCCAACTCACAAACTCCTCGAATCCAAGTTTGAGAGGAACAAGGATCTTCAAGTTGGAGGAATTGGTCGAGTGCGCAGTCGGAAATTCAGGGGAGAAGAAGATGGCAAGCACTAGGAGAGCCGTGATGAGGCCCATCGGAGCATACATGGTCGGGGGATGAGAATGACGGCCCCAACGGGTGGCCAAGTGTGAACTGAGGGGGTGGAAGGGACGAGGGAGAGAGAGAGAGAGAGAGGGGTTTATATATGTAATAATGTATGTATACATACACATATACATAATATATATCATGTATATGTAGTATATGTATATGTATATGTATATGTATATGTATATGTACAGAATGAGCAAGTCATGGTCTATTGCTCAGAGAGGATCATCTGCAGAGAATCATGCATTTTGGTCAATCCTTCGTTGTAAGGATGGATTGATGTGTCGCTGCTAGAACCAGGAGATTCTGATTGAGCTCTCCTCGATTCGTAAGGTCATCTAAAGGGGAGACCCACAGATCATGCGCTGCTCAATCGCCATTCAACTCATTGAAAAATTTAATCTGCACAGACTCATTATATTCAAACCTCTTTTTCAGGAAATTATGTAGAGAGGAATTCTTTTGAACATCATCTGTGCGCACTACCCTCTGTATCTGTGTTGACCTTGAGGAGATTCCTACCCAGCATATTCTTCGTATTTTTTTGTTCTTTTTGGGGGGGTATTGTATCGTCTCCCATGATCCATCCTTTTTCCATAACTTCAATAACAACATAACATACAATATGCAATTTTATTTGTCTAATCTACAAAATCTAAATAACATAATTTGGATTAGGTTTTTTTTCCACATTTTTTATGGTTTTTTTTTTCATCATCTATCGTTTTGACCATATTTGCATTACTCTACTTAATATATATGGAAAATGAAGTATAAATCAAGCAAAATGTAATTTGCAATATAATGAGATAAATGTCAAAGGCCTACTCTACTTAATCTATCATTCATAAAGTAATGGAAAGCAACATTATCCGTAATATAGTTTAGGGGAGTACAACCCCTTTTATTTATAGTTCTTCATTTCCTTTTCTTGAAGTGTTCCTATTACTCCTCCGTTAGTAGTTACCATTAAAATTTGAGCTACATATAGAACTAGATGATGAGGAATGTCAAATGGAAATAAAATGACAAGTCGCAATGATGAAGAGCTTATGCGAATGTTTATATGTATATAAATTAATGCATTTATATTTCTATGATTGTATGCAAATGATTGTAAAAAATGTGCGTGTGTGATTGTTATATGCATGTGTAAATGAATGAATGTATGCATTTGTATAAATTAATGATTGTATGTTTATATATGTACAAAGTACAATTGTATGTATGTTTATGATTTTATGCATGTATTAAATGTTTCTATATGGCAAATGACTTCTCAAATTTGGCCTTTACATATTCTTTGTTCCCATATAACTTCATTGCTTCATAAAGTTACAAAGTATAGTGAAGCTTGGGGATGAAGTTTTGGAGAGGACATTCATGCCATCATCTAGACAACCTTCAACCTTCTTATTTCCATTACCGGGTATAGTAGTGCTCCAGCTCAAAGCTTCTAAGGTGCATATTGTTGCACAATGCCAATGGTCCTCTCATATTTTCCAATGTAGTGTAGGCTAGGCTTGAAGCCTTGGAGATTTATGTCACGGCATTGTCCAAACTATTCCAAGGGATCTCGTTTTCACACATGTTCTTATCTTTAGCCTTATCATTGGGCACTTCACGATCAAATGATGCGAAGTTGTTCTACACCACACTTACACCCTTGTTATAATCTTCATGTCCCAATGCATGGACCATTGTATTGACCACCTTCTTTCCTTTTATATTATCATCAAGCATTCTAATTCACGAGAAAAATATATCCAATATCTCAAAGGTACTTGGGACTTCATTGTTAAATTGTAATGTTTGTGTGTATGGTAATGGACACATGCACATTATACAGGCTATTTATGATTTCATATATATGTACTCATTACCACAATCATATACAAACATCCATATAATAATTTATTCATTAACACATTCATGCACGTACATTTATACACTCTTACACATAGATACCTTACGTTTAACAATTCAATTATAAACTAGCATAAATATATTCAAACTAACATTTATACACAAGATTCTCATTCATACATACACATTCAGTCACACACATATAGCATACATAAATTGATTGACACATTCATTCCTACAATCAATCATTCATGCACACACATACATACTAGAATTGTTTATGTACGTGTTTTAGGTATTATGGAACTTATGTTGGAGAAATTACCATCAACCATCCCAACACTTATATTCTCCATATAGTTGCACGATGGTATCGGGGTATACAGATGAGGATATAACATCACACTTGGCTCTCTTACAAACGCTCGAGTATGATGACCTCCGTAAGTGCTTCTCTAATGCCATTGCAAACACAAACTAGGAGGACAACTCAAGTACAACCACCAGCACCAGAACCATCACCAAAACCAAGAACACGTATAGGCACCGTCAAGGGCACTTCCGCCATTGTTATCATGTTGCAAATAATGCAATAAGGTTTGATTGAAAGATCCAACTAGACTGACTTGACAAGATGGAGGGTCTTGAAAGGTTTGTATGTCAAGAAACATTAGCCATATTTTAGTCCATAGTTTCTTGATTATCTTGCTTTATTTTGTTAGGACATACTAGAGGTGTACCAAAGGTCGTAACCAGCTTGACTTCTAGCATGGGCTGAAACCTAGAACTGGTGGGTTTACAAATACATCATCAACTTCCACACGATCACGCGTGACTCTAAGAATTTATTGTAATCTTGACAAGAGCCTTGATGGGATTTCTCTAGGAGTTAGGGTTTTGTTTAAAAGAGTTAGATGACCTTGTGGAGTCATACCTCCCTCAAATAGAGAGACCCATTGAAAGAGTTCATAAAGGTTTTGACATGCTCTCAATGTTATAACATGATCCTATAATTAACACGTTCGCGTTCAGAAGTGGAAGGATCGTGCATTCCACTTTTAGATTCTTTTTATAATTGTGCAAATTTATGCAGTATATAGAAACTTGTTACACTAGTATCACATGTTTGTCAACCCATATAGAATTTGCTAAATTATTAATAGTTAACAAGTTTTAAAGTAAACAACATGTATTCTTTGAATATTTATAAAGTTGATGATCTCTGAACACAAAATTTAATTAAAATTAAGAATATGACAATTGTTTATTCAATTGAAATGCTATATTATGTAATATGCAAAGTTGGTTGAAATATTGAGAAAATCATGACCTCTAGACATAAAATGTAATTAAATTACAAGTTATGAACATGGTGTATACAACATTTGATAGCTATAGTTAGTGATTATGCATTATGCACTCTAATACTTAGTGAATGTGTCCCGATATAATACCTTACCCTAATGTTAGTAAGAAAGATGAAAATCAAACATATGGACACTATGGACATAAAGTCCATGTTAAATATCATCTAGAGTTTCCCCGATACACACACATGAATGAGGACACCCATACACACGTATCATATAATGGATACACCTGGAGACTCATTATGGTCACACCCAAAAGTAAGATGGGTTTGAAATGTAGAAAATATTCGATGATCAAAAGTGAAGCTTAGATTAAAACGATTATAACATGTACGTCAATTAAAACATGTAGCTTAGTAAAGCTTAGTAATGTTATAATGTCGATTAATACATGTCGCTCAAGCTATAACGTTGATAGCAACTACACAAATGTAACAATATAAACAATTAAAGAAACAATATAAACAATGATACACATAAATTTTAAAGAAACAATATAAACATTGGTACACATAAATTTTAAAGAAACAATAAAAACATGGAATCAAACTTTGATTACAATGCTTTTGATAAAATACAAAATTCATTACAATGCTATAAGGTTATCTTTATCATTCTCTTTGTCTTCCTTTTGAGAACTGTCCTCAGAATTCTATGTATCGGCATCCACTCCAGATAGGTTGGCTATCGTGGGGTCCTCCAGAAACTCATCATCTAGCTCTATAAGCTCCCCAGGTTCACCAACCAAGGGAGGAATAGGCTCACGAGAGGCAGCTTGAAACCGTTCCGTATCTGCGATATGCTTTGCCCCTACCGTTCCGTATCGTCCACATCGAACGCCTTCATTAAGCGCCAATCCTTTTGTTTCTGTGCTCTTTCAAGATGGGCAAGAAAGGAAGCTGAAAAATCATGTATGACTTTGACTTCTCCAAGCTTCTTGCTACGACATGGTTTCTATGTGAAACAACAAAAGAAGTAACTCATACATTCTTCAAATATGTAATAAACTTGAATGGAAAATTTCAAATATGTAATACTAACCCAATCCTTAAAAGCAATAAAATATTCCGATAGCGCCTTGTATGAAGATGTAATCGAATACTCTTGAGTCACTTGTTCTCATGTTAATCAACCAAGTGTTTCAGGCTAGGAACATGGTCTACCCTCAGTCCTTCGGGGTATGTATCAAGGTGATCGTAGTACAAGGTAGGAATTTGCGTAGCGCGTGGAACGTAGTGACTTAGAGTGTTGTCGCGAAAATACGATGAGGATACGTGAACTTGAGGTAGGACCCCAAGGCCTCCGACCAAAGGATATCAGTTTCGTGCATTTATACTTTTAACAATTAACGGAAATGAGAAAATTTAGTAATTTTTCATTAGTAAAGGAAAAGAAAATTACAATATTTTCTCATTTCCGTTAATTGTTAAAAGTATAAACACATGAATATGATATCCTTTGGTCGGAGGCCCCGGGGTCTTGCCTCAAGTTCACATACGCTCGTCATATTTTCGCAACATCTTTGGTAAACCTGACGTGAAACGAGGCGGCAGGAGGATATCAAGTGCGATGATGGCTTTGACAAGTGGAACTCAAGGAGAGGAATTAACGGAAGGTATGGTGTCCATCGTGGAATACATGCTGAAGGTGAGAGATCGGGAGGCTTTAATTGACAAAGCTATTGATTGAACAGTCGAGATAATTGGACGTTTTGGTGGCAAGAACATCATGGATATCCTTGCTACCTATCAGAACGAGATGCATCAGAGGGATGTCAACGATCTCAAACAAATTTCTAGCTTTAAACGTGTGGTGGAACCAGGGCTCCGTGAGTGCATCATGGAGATTCAAAACGAGCACACAACTTGGGTGGAGTTCGGAATGGTGCTTCTTACTGAATACATGCTTGAAGATGCGTCAAGGATGACTCGACATACATAATGATTTGGATTGAGAAGAAAGGGAAGAATCTGTGTGCGTCGGGAGTATATGCAGAATTTGACCAAAAATACGACCGACTTCCGAGTGTGGATCAACGAGTTCTCAAAGGAGATAAAGCCCTGTTGTTCCTGAAGGTGGTGGATATGAAAGACCGGCGAGAATTGGGCAGCCTTTTGGAGGATGAAACACAACCAAATGGCTTGGTAGCGGACTGGACGGTGGTGAAGAAGGCTTGTAGCCATCTTGATAAGCATCGACAATGGCTAGAGGCGACTGATGTGGAGAAACCACAATCGTGGAGGAAGGCGCTTACAACGATCGAGCCTAGCAAGGCGATCAACAATTTCGACAGAAAGCGATGGACGAATCTATAATCGAAGAGCTCTCCAAGAAGTTTGAAGCGGTATCTCTAGCCAACTTAGGTCATCGCGAGCCCAAGGGAAAAGAAGCGTTTAGATGTGTGTGGTGTGACAACTTTGAGCACTCACGAAGGGAATGCACTTACTTACAAGATGCGATTTGCAAGAATGTCGTCTATTTGGACGGCAACATGATCCACGCGAGTGAGACCCAGAAGCCACTACGAGTGAACTTCGAAAGAGGCGGGCTGAAAAAAATTGTGGAAGAGGAAGACGCAAGGCATGTGGAAGTTATGCACTATGCTGCATCGGCCAAGATACGAGTTGGATGAGAGAATCTTAAAATGATCAAGCCAGGACCTGGGTTTTGGCCGATGGTCTTCGAGTGCGAGAAAAAAGGCAAAATTGATTCGGAGGATCTAAAACTTGCTGATCGGAACGTGTGACGAGTTACTAGATGGTCAGATCCAGTCGACGATAACACAAGCTTTGCGACAAGTATGGAGCTCTTGTCAAAGAAAAGAGGAAAACAACTGGAGAAGAAGATGGCACATCAAAGCATCCCAATAAGAAGTAAGCAGGGAAAGAAGGGCCAGCCCAACCTATGCCATGAAGAGAGGTTGGAGAAGCAAGGATGAAGCCTGGTGAATCAGCGAAGAAAGAACAAGAACGAGTGGCACCGACTCACAAGCTAAGGTAGGACATAGAACAAACAACTGACTTGCGGAAGGTCCTTGAGGAGAAGGTTTTAGACAGTCATGTCAACCTTACTTTGAGAGAACTACTTGGGATCGCGAAGGAGTTCCATGATACTATTGTGGACCTTATTAAGTGGAAGTGGCAACAATCTGATGAAGAGGAGGTGAAAACAAGTGCCATAACCATGGCAAGATCGGAAGAGGAGGAGGAAGAAGAAGTGGTGGCAGATAGCCATTACTCTCGACCTCATTGGGCAAGAGCGACAACTGAGATGCCGGTGAAGTTCGGGAGAAGAAAGAGACCGTGGTGGCCTTGATTGAACATGGCTCGGAGATCAACCTCATGTCGACCGAGTTCTACAAGAAAGGAAGATGACCGATTAATACAAACCACGGATGGCAGATTTGAGCGGCAACGAAGGCCACAGGGACTTGTACGGAGCTTGCCCCAATGTTAAAGTCACCATTGGAGATGTGGAGATTGATCAACACTTCTTTGTGCAAGACTCCGCTTCGCATCCTGTCATGCAAGGACAACTGTATATAACATCGTTCCAGATGGAGACCAAGGTGTTCGATAATGGAGTAGCCTTTGTGCGAGTCAAGAGTCTTGATAGTAAAAGATTTCTTCAATTCCTGATGGTGTGAGCTAATCACGAAAGGAACAGAGGTAGCCTTGGAGGTGAATCCTCATATATTTAAAGCGGACTTTTGAAGCATGGGGCACAAATAGTCCGAGCAATCATAAGTCCCCACAAGGAAGCAGAGAATGTGGATTGCAAGGAGAAGCAACATGCGTCACACCTAGCGGCGCATGTAAACTAACACTACTCAACCAGAAGGACAAGCGTTGGATACAAGACTTCAAGAAGGTGCTGAAAGAAGAAAGCATACTCGAAGAAGAAGAATTCATGTCTCATATTTTGGGGGAAGCCTCATTTAACGACACCATCAGCGAAATCGAGGAAGTCGTCGACTTGAGCTATCCTCACGATCAACATGTGATTTCGTCGGTTAACTCTGTCAACATGTATGCTACCATCGATGAATATCATTGCGGCATCTTGATGGAGGAAGTTGAAGTCAACACAAAATATAAAACGGTGGATAGGAAGATGATGTCGAACACGAGTGTATAATGGCTGTATTCACACTATCCCTTTGGACAACCCAAGTTTGGGTTATTTCTGTAAATAGGATAAAGGGCAGTTGCCCTAGGATAGTCACTATATAAAGTGACTTTGTAACCTTTAGTGAAGGTTGTTGTTGTCATTTTGTAACTGTTGCTATTAAGAAATAAACCGTTTCTTTGTGCCTATCTCTCTTTGTATGTGTGTGTGTGTATCTTGTTCCTTCGCATACACAGGTTCTTCACCATCCCGGATGTTGTTTGTTCTTCCGCACTGACGACCTTGTTCCCCAACATTTGGTATCAGATTGTTGGAGGTTCTTCAACCCGCTGTCGGCCGTCATAGTACACCACACAACATTTTGTAACTTCTTGAAGAACAAAGAACAGAGAAGTCTGCATCTCACTGTGTTAAATCACTAATTGGAGTAAGCTAGCCGGCTGTACTCTGTTTCTGTGATTCTAACCACTTGAGGTGAGCTCCTTGTGAAACACCCGACCCAATCGTGCTTCATCTGGTTAAACAACATCCGAATAGGTCACCAGACGCTATTCACCCGTTGTAGATTGGTCTCCAGGCAACAACCAAATTCGTGCTTCATTTGGCTGATTGACATTCAGGAGGATCAGTTGGATCCGTCCCTCTCATCGTTGCAGTCATCCGAAGTAGAATCGGCTTAAACAATCGGTTTCTTGTAATCGGTATTCGGCATACAATCAGAAGCTAACCGGGCTCACTCTGACTCGGCAACATTCGGGAAGACCAGCCGGTTCTGTCCCTAAAGTTACCAGAGTCACTCCGAGCAAGTTCAGCAACAAGTATCCGAAACCAAACCGACTCGGGTTCAAAACCGACTAGAACGATATCGGGTGAGCCGACCAGCTGCAACCCACTAAGGTTCCTAGTCAACTCCGTACAGAGTCTTACCAACCGATGCCGAATCAGATGGCATCAACATCCGGCTCATCGGAGATGAGTCTAAGGAGGTTCGACAGTTCGAGCTTCAACTTCTGGAAGGAACATATGTAGGATTATCTCATAGTCAAGGGTCAGATAGAACCGATTGAGAATGAAAATTCTCCAAAAGCAGGCAAGGCAAACGAGTGGCTAAAGCTAGACAGAATCGTCCACGCCACGATTCAGATGCACTTCTCGGAGTCAGTGTACTTCACAGTGCAATCATGCACGACAAATTTTGAGCTTTGGAAAACACTGTCGGAAACTTATGAAAAAATGTCGTCGCAACGATGATGTATCTGATCCAGCACCTCTACAATTTGTAGAGGAAAGAATCCGATTCGGTTCAGGCACACTTCAACGAGTACGAAAGCCTAAGCTCCCAAATATCTTCTCAGGGGACGACAATAGAGGATGAACTCAAAGCAATGATACTCATGAGCAGTCTCCCCTCTTCTTGGGAAACTTTCATCACAACCGTGTGCAATGCTTCAACAACTGCCATTAAGTACTCCGAAATCACGAGCGCAATCCTAATTGAAGCATCTCGGAGAAAGTCTTTCGCCAAAGACTCGGCAGATGAAGCTTACGTAGTAGAAGGTTCGACTGACTGATCGAACAATCGGGGAAGAAGCTCTTCCCAACCGCCGAACAATCAGCGAAGCCGGAGCAAGTCCTGGAACAATCGAATCTGCAACTATTGCAAGAAACCGGGACGCATCAAAGCTGACTGCCGGGCACTCAAAGCAAAAACCGACAAAGCTCAGAGAGCAGATCAAAAGAGTAGTCGGCCTGAGGAGGTCAACTATGTAGGCTCTTCAGCCGAAATTTTGACATACTGTCCATAGAGAACCCAGTCGAATCAGAAGTTCTGCTTATGATTGAGGAATCGAGCACATGGCTCCTGGACTCGGGCGCATCGTATCATGTGACACCTCACCGATCTCAGTTTCGGCAATACTTGAACCAGCACTCCAACTCAGTTCAAGTTGGGAGCTCGCAACACTGTGCCATAATCAGAATCGGCATCGTAGAGCTCAACCTTCTGGGTGGCTCTACACTCGTACTACACAACATCCAACACATTCCTGAGCTTTCAAGTCCCTTGATCTCAGTCGGACAACTTGATGAAGCCGGCATCCGTGCCAGGTTCTCATCAGGAGGGTGGACACTCCACAAAGGGAACCTCCTGCTTGCTCGAGGACCAAAGGTACATTCCTTGTACCCTTTATATGTCACACTCAAAGAGGGTGACCTATTTTTGGTTGATATCCCCCTGTCATCGTTATGGCACGGACGACTTGGACACCTCAGCAAGGTCGGCATAACGCACCTATCCAGAGCCGGTTACATCCCCAAACTCTCCTTCTCGGATCACCAATTCTATGAGCATTGCCAATACGGAAAACAGGTAGCCGCATCACACCCAACATCAGCACCAAGAGAATCGAGTCCCCTCGATTTGGTCCATTCGGATGTCTCTGGCCTGATGCCACATCAATCTCTCAGCGGTACTTCGTACTTCGTCAGTTTTATTGACGACTCGACTCGGAAGGTGTGGGCTTACCCCATTAGAACCAAAGATCGGGTGTTCTCGATCTTCTCCGAATGGCTTGCAATGGTAAAAAATCAGACCTGTCAGAAACTAAAATGTCTTCGAACTGATAATGGAGGAGAATTCAAGTCTGATGAATTCGTCAAATTTTTCCGGGAACGCGGCATTCGACGTGAATATACGGCACCCTAGAGTCCGGAATAGAACAGAATTCTTGAACGCATGAATCAGACGATTCAAGAACGCATACTATCCGGACTGTCGAATGGCTTCTGGGTGGAGGCTCTACTTATGACACACATAATAAATATGTCGCCAAGTAGACCTCTAGGACTTAAAATACCTCAGGAAACATGGACCGGCAGTAAGCTGAATTATGACAAGCTGAGGATTTTTGGCTACGAGGCGTATGCCCTCATACCGAAAGACGACCACCGGAAACTCGAACCAAGATCAAGGAAATGCGTTTTCCTTGGATATGGACCCGACGGCGAGATCGGATACCGACTATGGGACCCCAAGCACAAACAAATCGTCCGAAGTTCGGATGTCGTGTTCAACGAGTCGGCTATGCAAAAAACGGCCGAAAGGCCTATTGAATTCCGAAGGGTAATATTTTCCGAAGTGCCAACCCTTCATGAAGACCCAACCCACAACACGAGATCGGTTTCACGGGTAACTGACTCCTCTTGTCCTGAATCCACCGATTCAGCACAGTCGAATGGCTCAGCTTCCGACTATCCGACACCTATACCTGGTGCGACCAGTCCAATAATAGCTCAAATATCTGAGAGACTGTCGCAACCTCCGGAGAGGTACTCTCCCGGAATCTTCTTTACCGACGCCGGCGAATCAACGTCTTATGAAGAAGAAGCGGCATCTGTTGACTCAGTCACCTGGCATCTGGCGATGGAGTCGAAAATGCACTCCATTCGCGCAAACAAGACTTGGGACTTGGTCGAATTACCAAAGAATCTACGTGCTCTTCCGTGTAAGTGGGTCTATCGACTAAAAGAGACGTCCAACTCGACCAACCCAAACTACAAGGCTAGATTACTTGCGAAGGGATTTCGACAAGAATATGGCGTCGACTTCGACGAAATCTTTTCACAAGTGGTGAAAATGACCACTCTTCGTTTCATGCTCGGCGTCGTGGCCGCCGACAACTTGGAGCTGATTCAACTAGATGTAAAAACGGCATTAGTCCACGGTGAACCACAGGAAGAAATCTATTTGGAGCAGCCGAAAGGCTTTGTGGCATCCAGCCAGGAACATCTAGTCTGCCTACTCAGGAAAAATTTATACAGCCTGAAACAGGTACCTCGACAGTGGTACAAGAAGTTCGACGACTTCATTCAATCGGTCGGCTTTTCCAAGAGCGATGAGGACCACTGTCTCTTCACCAAAACAGCTCAAGACGGGTCTCCTGTCTTCCTCATCATTAACGTGGATGACATGCTACTCTCCAGCCAACATGCCGAAGAGCTCACCAAACTTGTTCGGAAACTGTGGTTGAAGTTTGCCATGAAGAACCTCAGTCTGGCAAGACACATACTTCGTATGAAGATTAGTCGGCATCGCGATACACGACAACTTTTCTTGTCTCAAACCGACTACATAAGACGTGTCTTGGAACGCATCAACATGCACTCGGCCAAGTCTGCTTCGATCCCGCTCCCCATTAACCTTCGGTTGTCTTAGCGAGACTGCCCGACATCCGGTCCGGAGGGGGAAGATATGAAGTCGGTACCGTATGCACGGGCAGTCGACTCCCTTATGTACGCGATGGTCATGACACGGCCTGGTATCTCTCACGCCATAGGAGTCGTCAGTAGATTCATGCACAACCCAGGCCGATCACACTGGAATGCAATCAAGCATGTGTTCAGATATCTAGCGGGCACAAAAGAGCACGACATTCTTTTTGGCCCGAACTCAACCTCAGGCGTAATCGGTTACACCGACTCGGACTTCACCGACTGCGTGGATAGTCGGAAATCAACAACCGGATATTGTTTCAAATTCGGCAATGGAGCAATCTCATGGAAGTCGAAACTTTAGGAGTGCACAACCACCTCAACGACTGAAGCGGAATATGTAGCTGCGTCCAATGTGGCAAAAGAAGCTTTATGGCTCGGTTGGCTGGCGCACACGTTTCGACAAGTCGACCTCGACTCGGCTCCAATTGTCTACAATGATAGTCAGGGTCCTGTTGCTTTGTCAAAAAATCCGGTTCGCCAGAACGCCTCCAAACATATCGACATTTGATATCACTTTGTTTGGGACTGCGTCATTTTAGGGAAAATCGGTCTCGAGAAGATATCCACAACCAATAATGTTGTAGATGGAATGACCAAGTGCCTTTCGGCAGATCGCTTCTAGTCCCTTCGGCACCAGATGGGCGTAACAAAAAATCAGTCCGGTCAAAGTCGGACACACAACACAGAATGGTTTCGGACAACCGACATCGGTCCCTTGACGATCGGCTTCAGCTTTTCCGACCCGACCAGTTCGGTCTTCTGTCTTCAGATCTTGCCGACTCGAACAAAACCGATCTGTCCGATAAACCTTGTATATACCTGTAATTTAAGATAACCCATGTATACGTCCATTATGGGGGAGTATCGAATACGAGTGTATAATGGCCTTATTCAAACTATCCCTTTGGACAGCTCAAGTTTGGGCTATTTCTGTAAATAGCATAAAGGGCAGTTGCCCTAGGATAGTCACTATATAAAGTGACTTTGTAACCTTTAGTGAAGGTTGTTGTTGTCCTTTTGTAACTGTTGCTATTAAGAAATAAACAGTTTCTTTGTGCCTATCTCTGTGTGTGAGTGTGTATCTTGTTCATTCGCATACACAGGTTCTTCACCATCCCGGATGTTGTTTGTTCTTCCGCACTGACGACCTTGTTCCCCAATAGATGAAGCCAGTTGCAGTTCTGCTACCGAAAGATAACTGGCAAAAGACGAAGGAAGTTGCAAGAGATCCAAGCTTAAGGAATCCAAAGACAATAGGTCACGTCTTCACTGAAGAGACGAAAGGAAATCTATGAGTTGGAAGGGAGGATTTCCTCCCCCGTGAAGTGGAGCGAATGTTCCGCGGAATGCTTGAAAGACATGGGAAGGCTTTCGCATTTTTCCCACAGGAAATCGGATGTGCTAATCCAAGGACGGTAGAACCAATGGTGATCTTCACGGTTCCGCATGTGCATTGGATTTTGAAACCAATATCGGTTCCCAGAGCACACCTACCGAAGTTGATTGAGCTCTTAAAGGAGAAGGTGAATATGGAAATTCTGGAACCATTGAATGCTCCTTATTCTAATTGGTGGTTCACGGTACCGAAGAAGAATGGATCATTGCGATTCATCCAAGATCTTCAACGTATCAACAAGGTGACAATTCGGAATGCTGGAATTGGTCTGAGTGTGGATGAATTTGCTGAGGCGTTTGCGGGCTGGTTCATCTACTCCATTGGAGATCTCTACTTTGGATACGATCAATTCCAGTTGGCGATCGATAATTGTGACATTACAACCATGAGGAATCCGATCGGGCTTGTGCGGATGTGTACCTTACCTCAAGGTGCAACAAACTTGGTGGCTCATATGGTGAATGCCATGAACAAGGTCTTGAAGGATTGCATCCCGGGCATCACGATGCCATTCTTGGATGACAATCCGATAAAAGGATGTTCGGATGAGGAGAAGGATGAATCGAAATATAAGGATAGATGCAGAAAGTTCATCATGGATCATATAAAAGATTGCGAGAAGGTGCTCCAAAGGCTCAAAGATGCGAATTTGACATTTTCGGGAGAAAAGTCCGCATTCGGGCAACTTGAGATCTTGGTGGTAGGTCACTTGTGTGGAGCATACGGTCAGAAGCCTTCACCATCCAAGGTGAATGCGATCCAAGACATGAAAGAAGAATGCGTAACCCAAACGGAGGTTCGAAGGTTCCTTGGAGCATGCACGTTTTATCATATTTGGATTCCAAACACGTTCGCGTTCACAAGTGGAAGGATCGCACATAAATGGAAGGATAAGGAAAATTTTGGTTGATTTGAGGGCTTTTTCAATGATTTTACAAAACACATTGATACCAATATCATACATGTTCAAACATACTACGAAAAAGGTTAAAAATCCACTATTTTTGTGATTTAGAAGTAACTAAAAAAAGAGGAATTTCAAAAAGTTACATTCTCAATTTATATCACAAACTTTACAACCAATGTTATTTTATAAGAAACGATTTTTTAGAAATCATAAGAATTCAAAACACATGCTTTTATATTACTTGATTTGTTACAAGTGGAATGTAGTTACACTTAACACCCAAATTGGATGTGATGTCATCCAATACGAATTGTGCAACTGGTCGAAGAAATCAAGAGTGTCTTCATTGCAGCCATGTTGGAAGCAATCTTTGATGATCCTGAATCTATCATGATATTTTTGGCCTGTATGTTATCATCAAGATTCACTTCTTCAATATGCCTGACATTGCCACCACTCTCAATCTTCAAATCGGTAAGCAGGTCAATATATTACCAGGACGACCATCAATAAAGGAACAGAGATTTATGATGACATTCTGAAGAAGGACATGTTGGAGGGATAAACTAAATATCACTATGTATGTGAAATGTGGAATGTGGGATAGGTCTTAAGAATTCGTTGATGAGCTTTTAGTTGGAATGTAGTCTCAAGAGCCCACTGTGGGCTGCATGAGTGTTCGATCGTTTGTTAGTTAATTATGTTGAGTTTTTTTAATACTGGACTGTTTTGTTGTATATTGCATTTGGCCACTTTATTTAATACCAATGGAGGATATTTTTATGGGGAAAAATACCCAAAAATATATTCATGATCATTCCTTTACGGAGAATCACTACTATAACTAATATACAATGACGATTCCTCCTCGTCATCCTCGGATGTACCAATCAGTGCATTATCTTTGTCATAAACCAAATGGTTTGACTCTAGATTATATGTAGCAAATCTCGTTTGCCTTTGACTCTAGCCACCTTGTAGACTTGGTAATTTTTCTTTTATTATATCGATTGTTGACTTCCTTAATCATCCGACTTTTGTAAGTGTGAAGTCGTACACGATGATATCCACATCAGAGATATCAAGGTCGAGGTGTTACGAATGTTTCACTTCCTCTTCCTACCTCCCCTTATTGTTGGGCATTCAATCATCTCCAATGTATACTTACCTGTAAAATCATTTGCACTTCTAGTGGTGTACCAATGAACGTTACAAACTTGATCGTGTTTTCTATTTCATGCATTAGCACTTCTAGAATTTTACCAACCCAAAATTGGTGGCCATGTGAGTTCTCATCAGCCGGCGTTGCAATCAACATCCCCGCCGTGACCTCTTGCAACTTGCCTTGCCATCTAGCTTCGGCTGCTTTGGTCATCCTTGGTCCCACATAAATGTCTCTTTGTTGTGGATGGACCAAACTGTCATTAATCACATTTGCTGGTTGCTCCGGAGTTCTATTTACACGATCATGTTGCAACGACCATGTGAATGGCATTTCCAAATTCCAATTATCACCAAATACACAATTATCTATAATTCCTTTCTTATCACTATAAAATACATCCCACCATGACGTGTCTTGTTGTGCGACATATTTCTTGGCGACCTCAATATGCTTTCTTTTTTTTTCTAAGGCTTGGAGCCATAACTGTTTTTGTTCTGATACCAAGTCACTCTACAACTGTCCTTTCTTCTTAATTGGCATTTGCTTAGCTCCATGGACAATTGTACTCGGCATACAAAGTAATAACTGGCAACCACCTTGAGGTTCCCATGTTGTAGAAGATGAATATTGTTTAGCATACAAAAGTACTTATTTCATTTTTCTTTATCATAAAAATGTGATTGAAGCTTATATTGTTTAACTGGGCAAGCACTTTAACATTCCCAACACCCCCATCTGATATATATCTCTTAAAGTCATATACCTCCTTCAAGTGTAACACTTTTGGGCGTGGTGTATATGCATCACAAATGACATAAAATAGTTTAGTTAATGTGAAAGCATCATGCCGAGACAACTGTCTGGAGAATGTGCTAAACATCTTATCCATATGATCATGTGTGTGGCCAACCAAAAGAAAATTGACTTTCACTTTTCTAAACAATCATTGGTTGACCAACATACTTAGATAGCCAAACACAGTTGAATTTTTGTTCTCTCTAGCAGTATTGTCCAATTGAATGTATAGAACAGGGGGGAAAGGTTGGCCCCAAGACATCAAAACTCGGTGAATCACTGTAACTGTTAGTTTAGGGTCATTGTGAACATTGGGGTATGTAATGAAGACGTGAGGTCCAACATACCTATTATAAGCCAAACATCCCACCAAGTGCATTTGAACAAGGCACTCATCATTGATGTCTTTGGGGAGCCTCCGCATATGCGGCAAGCACGTCTTCTTCTGGTCCATGCCATCTATCATTAAGCACATGTATTGTTCGGACCTCTTCAAACACTTCCCTCTATGATGCATCGCCTTCTTTCGTTCTAACGATTGTGCCTCACAATACTCTTGTAGTAACTTCTTACTCATATTCTGTTCCATTGATGTCTTTGCACCTTTAGCCAAACTTTTAAGATTTGCACAAATGGAGCAATACCCCATGCGTACTTTACGTGGAATGA
The DNA here is from genome assembly GCF_043228905.1 of Azolla caroliniana. NCBI lineage: Eukaryota > Viridiplantae > Streptophyta > Polypodiopsida > Salviniales > Salviniaceae > Azolla > Azolla caroliniana. The sequence continues at coordinate 21,256,520 of NW_028230437.1, forward strand.
TAACATTTGAAAACCGAGCTCTTCATAATCTTGTGAATTGGCTATATGTGACAGACTTATTACGTGAGCCCACCATATCAGATCGATAGACATCATAAACTTCCCGACGTTTGCAATTATCAGAGAGGTGCATCCTACCTGTACTGGGCATTACTTCACAATTTAACTGAAAGTAACTTTTCATCCAACCAATAACATGTCTTCCAATTGCACCTTTCATACTTGGAACCTCTTTGCGATTGAGCATCTAATCCCCACTAAGTAGACGTTGTTGTACTCTATGTAGCCGCATGTTACTAACACATAACGCAATTTTGAATGCAACTCTACATATCTGTTGCGCATGGAAGATATAATACTCGGATGATACTTTGATCCCCGTACAATTGTCAGACACTAGTTGCATATGTGACCCAAGGTAAGTGTCTTGCTCATCACCAGTAATCGAAAAATAGTATCGCCTTAATTCTCGCAACTTTGATTTTCCAATCATAGACATACAACCACGGGCACAACATAGTTTTTTTACATCAAATCCAATCTGTTTATCTGATGTCACCAAGTTAAATCTAGCCAAACGAATTCTTCGTGGGATTCTTCTAATATGCATCGGGCTTCCAGATTTGTCTTCCTAGATAGAAGTTGGTGTAATCTTGTTACTATCCAATTCTTTGTTGTGACCAACGCCCCTGATATTCGATGTTTCATTGGCACTACCTTCATTCTCCGTATCTTTATTAATATCGTATTCTTCAATAGAGAACTCTTCACATGTGTCATTATTCACATTCGTTATAGGTGAAGATGATCTCAGACAATACTCTTCGATAGAATATGGTGAGTCTGTCGACAGACAATAATCTTCAATAGAAAATGGTGAGTCTGTCGACAAACAATACTCTTCGGTAGAAAACGAAGAGTTTGATGACAAACAATATTCTTCAATCGAGAACGGTGAATCTTCACTCATGGCTTAAGGTCCACACAAAGCTCTTTAAGTTATGTGCTTAGGCTAAGGCAAAAAACTGATAAGCTCCTCTCTAAACAGAAGCTCCCTCAATATAATGTCTATATTATTTAATATTATATTAATACAATACATAAAAAATATTATTTTTAATATAATAATTGTATTTAACATATTAATAATTACTTAAACTGGTCTGTATGAAGTTAAATCAAGTATAATATAATTACAATCATTACCAAGCCATATATATGTTGGATTAAAGTTAAAATCATTGGTTAATTAATGGCACCCATTTTTAATATAGAACTTCTCAATCATTGGTTCATTCATGCCCACATCTTTAATACAGAGTAGTTATGAGTCATAAAAATATTGCTTTTAGTAATCAATCATTGGTTCATTCATGAACCTCTATCATTGTATTCTTCATGACCTTCAAAGTCATTGTAAGTTATTTTGACTATAAAATATTCATCAATATGTTAGTTTGACTTTGTAATCATTGATGCAATAATAAGTAACTCTGGTTAAAGTGACTGTGGTTGCTTTAACCATTGTGGTCAATCCCTATAAATAGTGCACACAGAGCAAAAAGAGCAAATAGATCACACAGAGCACAAAGCACGAAAGCGAGATCTCCGCCTAAAAATTGACAAATATCAAGCATGTCTTCAAAGAAAATCGAGAGCCAAGACTCCAGATAAGCCTCTAACACTGTCGACATTTTTGTAAATATGTTTTAGCATCAGGAACTCGATACGCCGTATCGAGTTCCTATATAAAACACAAACTTTATACAGGAACTCGATACGGGGTATCGAGTTCTTGTGTGAAGTTTAAGTTTTATAAAGGAACTCTATACAGCGTATCGAGTTCCTACTTAAAGTTTTTGTTTTAAAGAGGAACTCGATACGCCATATCGAGTTCTTGTATTATGTTTGCGTTTTAAACAGGAACTCGATACGGCGTATCGAGTTCCTGTATTATGTTTGCGTTCTAAACAGGAACTCGATACACAGTATCGTGTTCCTGTATAATGTTTGTGTTTTATATAGGAACTCAATACGCCATATCGAGTTCTTGTATAAAACTTAAACTTCACACAAGAACTAGATACGCCGTATCGAGTTCCTGTATAAAACTTAAACTTCACACAAGAACTCGATACGCCATATCGAGTTCTTGTTTAATGTTTGTGTTTTATACAAGAACTCGAGATGAACTCGATACGGCGTATCGAGTTCCTGTACATAGTTTGTATTTTCCTATACACCGTATCGAGTTCCTGTATTATGTACGTCTTTTATAGAGGAACTCGATACGGTGTATCGAGCTCCTGTATTATGTTTGTGTTTTATACAGGAACTTGATACGCCGTAACGAGTTCCTGTTTAAAGTTTACATTTTGTATAGTAACTCGATACGCCGTATCGAATTCCTGTGTAAAGTATGTGTTTGATACATGAACTCGATACCCTGCATCGATTTCATGTATATACAAGAACACAATACGGCGTATTGATTTCCTGTATAAAACAAGAACTTTAAAGAAGAATATTGTGTGTTTGGGATACCAAATTCAAGTCTATCATATGCAAATTCTCTAGAATATGGATATGGAATCAATATAAGCCATACCTACCCTTTAAGATAATATATATCCTTCTATACTTATTAAGATATATATTTTCTAAGTTGAATAGCCCTTACTAGAATGGATTTCTGAATAAAGGACTACCATGTTCACTCAATGCATGATTGATATTTATAGTTTACCACAACTCGCCTGCTAGTTTATGTCTTCATCTAATTATTTGTATTTTAATATACAACCTTAATGTACATGACCACCTAACTTATGTTTTCGCATGTCCTTTTTTAAATAGGTCGTTTGAGAACTTGTCTGACCGACTTGTGAAGAAGATAAAGCTCTGCATATAGGGTTCTCCAATTAAAACACAGACCCTAATAGCTCCCGAGAACATGAAGAGAGGAAAAAAGCTTCTCTTCAACGAGGAGACAAAATCTCAACCACCCATTGAGGTTAACGAAAAGAAACTATTAGCAGCTACTGGTGGTGAAGACCTTCCTGACCGTGATAAGTGACAAGGAATGGTGTATGCAATACGTTGACTCCAAGAAAAAAGTCGTATTGCATACAACAAAGAAGAAGGGTGATGGGTAGCTTGAAAATGAAACCCCATTTATGTATGGACGTATTCTACGATTTGACTATGAAGATGCAGATTCGGCCAACATACTTGTAATTATAGAGTGCTCTAAGGGGGCACATAAAGTGTTCCTTTCTGAAGATCTTCTAGTAAAGGAATCCTGTGGGCCAGAAGCTTTCAAAAAAGATCTAGAAAGCTCACAAAACCTTATTGTTACCTTGAGGCCTTATATACAAGGCCATGTAACTCTAAGGGAGGCATTGCTCTCCCCAGTGAAGGCCACAAAAAGGGCATCTAAAGTACAATCAAGAACACCAAAATGTCAGACTCTGACTCATCAAGTGAAAATGAAGATGAGGACACTAAGGGGACGCTAGGAGCTGAGCTGGCATCGGGTGTGTTGTCATCCGAGCAGAATAAGATATGGAGAGAGTTAATGTAGCGAGAGTTAGTGTTTAATTTGCCTATAACACACATCCATCGGCCCCCTATTGATGAAAAAACAAGACGAAGACCACTTGAGATTAGAGAGCCACACCGAATGCATGTTCAAAATCTCAAGAAAAAAATGAAAAATTATCCTCATGCTACCGTTGTGCCTTTTATTGTTATGGTGGATCCTGAAGAATGTGAAACCATTGAAGATTTTGATATAAGAAAGCATGATCAATATAATTACTTTGTCATTGGTGGATCGCATTCAGTAGAGGCAGGTCTACAACTTGTGAGAGAACATCCAATGACTTTCTTCTTCAAGTATGCCTAGTGCAAAATTTACGTGGGTCTCAGAACTGAAGAGGAAAAGCTGTTAGCATGGGACCACAATAACGACAATGACTATAGGCAGAAAATGTCATCGATTGAGCGTATAAGGTTCTTCCACCACGAGTATTTGGACGTCAAACAAAAGTTTGGTGTGAAGCTAAATCCAGGCCTACGACGTCAATGCTTGCATGAAGTCGGCATTGTGGTAGATGATAATGTTAAGTCCGATGGTCTTCAAAAATATGAGTCTTGGTTTCAACTGGCCTTTAGAGATGGAGAAGTATGGGACCTACAAGATCAAATCTTCTCAATGTGGGAGAATAAGGAGGTCAAGGGTCAACGACAAAAGAAATGTAAGGTTGACCCTCAACTAGAATTAAAGTCACAAGCGGCCAAGAAAATTGACTTCACAATTGAAGAAGCGGCTGACGACATGAGGCTGTCTCTGTGGAGAGCGATGCAAGGTATTAAGGACGAGCAGCTTCTTGTGTCTGTTTTGTCAAGGGTTGTGGCCAAAGATTTAAGCCTTGAAGAAATGGTCACTAAGTTCAATAAGTCTTTTAAATACTGATATTGAAGTCTATATGGTGCAATTGAAAGTTCTAATCTCGTTTTCTAATTTCACAGTCATAAGGTGTACATGAAGATCCAAGAAGTTATGATGAAACAACTTGGATGTATAACTTGGGAACAAGTGACCGAGGATTATCCTCTAACGTCTTCATATAAGGCACTATCGGAGTATTTATTGCATTCAAGGATTGGGTTAGTATTGGTGGTTTTTCATTAAGCTTTCATCATATGTAGAGTTTGTATAATAAAACTTGATGTCCTATGGCTTCTATTAGAAACCGTGTCGTGGCAAGAAACAAGGAGAAGTTAAGGATATACACGATTTCCTGACATCCTTCCTTGCACATCTCGAGAGATCCAGAAAAGAAAAGGATCGTCGCTTAGTCAAGGCGTACGAAATGGAGGAAGATGGCTCCTTCAAAAAATTTAGCCACAAAAAAGATATTACGAGAGATCTTTACTACAATGTGGTATGCGGCGATGTCGTTGACATGATCCAAAAAGTGCCAAAGAAGAAATATACGTTAATGATTGCGGATATTCCTTACGGATTTCGAATGGCAGGGTTATCATACGACGATGAACCGTTTAGGTTTAAACAGTTGGAGAAGATGGTCAAGGATTTTGCTGAGCTAACGACTGCATCCTTGTGGAGAATAGTTGTCTTTCATAGAATGGACCAACGGTACTCGGTAGCTCAAGCTTTGAGATCTCGTTGCCATGGCATCGAGAACCTTGCATGGTAAGGATTATTTATAGGTCTCATTCACTATATTGCCTTTCTTAAGATTGTTCGATGTAATCTTAACTCGATGTAATATTTTTTATAGGATAAAAACCAATGTAGATAGAGGGCCAACCTTTCGGTTCGTTAATGCTATTGAATACATCATGGTTGGCTACTTCAATGAAATTAAGAAACAAAGAATCAAAGAGCATTCTAATGAAGTGGGAGGTTCAAATCTGCTGGTATATCCAACAGTGACACGGAAATTACGACATGTCACCACAACAGAACGGGGACTTGTCAACCCATACCAAAAACCTCAACGACTTATGATGCGCTTGATCGAGATGTTTTCTATTGAAGGAGACTGGATATTAGATCTCTTTTCTGGCACAAGTATTCCTTGAACTAGGGTAACGATCTTGAGATAACCAATACTGAATCTTTTTTGTTTGACAACTAATTATTCTTGTTACTTTCTTCACAAGATCGACGTCTGCATGTGCATTGAAGCTCTTTAGAAACATAGTTGCATTGGAGAAGGACAAGGAGCAGGTTATATTTATAAACATGAGGATTAAGGCTTTGTGGGAGTGCCCAGACTAGGACGAGGAGGTCGGTGCAAAGAACCTCGCTGATACAGAAAGGTTTCAACTTGCTTCGCGAGAGCCTATTCCTCCGTTAGCCGGGGAACCGGGGGAGCTAATAGAGCTTGATGATGAGCTTATAGAAGATATTTCGTTGGCTCGGCTAATAGGGGAAGCCAATGCACGTATAGCCGAAGAGACTTCTATACAGGATGATGAAGAAAATGATATTGATGATTGGATTGCTATGTAATAGACTCTATGAAGAAAATGACATTGCCGATTTGTTTGGATTTCACATTATTAATACAAATTTGGGTTTTACTTGGTGGATTCTATTCTTTATAATCTTCTATATGTTTCAATTTTATTTTTATATACTTGGTTAGTAGACTTATGACATTGGTTTCACCGCGTGCATAGCTGACTACCAAATTTATGGAGAAACATGAGTTAGTTAAAATTGAGGCTGATTTTGGTCCAAGTTTACCTTAACATAACATGGTCGTAGAATTGTTGCCATGACTGTCCATGTTGTTATTATGGATTTTTGTCTTCTATTGTTAAAATTATTATGTTTCTATTCCATTGCTACTTAGATTGTGTAGTGTGTTGATAATGGTTCCGCTAGTGTTATCCACATGTTTTTATACGCTTGTAGTTCCACTAGCATTATCGTTCGGAGTTTGATCCCATGTGAATCACCTAAGCAATAGGGTAGATCAATTTTAAATACAAGTATGAAAGCCTTAATAGGTTTGTTATTTCCACCACATTATCCTAAAGTTCACTGTCTTACATTGTCCACAATTATATACATATGGTTTGATCCCATACGAACAAACTGAGGAATAGATTAGATCAACTTTAAATACAAGTATTGAATACTTTATTAAGTTAGTTATTCCAATCACATTATCCTAAAGTGCACTATCCTACATTGTCCACAATTATATACATGCACGTATGGGTCAAAGTATAAATTATAACTCATTTTATTAGTTTGGTTACAAGTAAACCTCCTATTTTTGTAAAACTTACCAAATTAATATAAGTCTTTAACTTAGTGTTTCCCATGTCGCACATTAGTGACATATTGAGCCATTGTTGAACTTTATTATGACTACATTAACTTATCAACACGTCCAAACTTGCATGATTTCTAATGATCTCCACTTGTAGACCTATCATGTATTTTTATATTTGCAAATTCTAATCAAGTTGAGGAACATGTGATACTAGTGCTGACTACTTTCATAGAAGAGGACTATGAAGGAGAATTCGTGGAGATCGGGAAATACTTGAGTTCTCTCCAAAAAGATGAATCATGGTTGACAGAAGACTTCCACCGAATTCGGAAGAAGGCGTACAAGTATTTCCTTAAGGATGGAGCTCTTTGGAGGCATGCAAAAAAGAAGAATGGGACTCCAATGAGAGTTGTTTGCAAACTGGAAGACTGACAAAAACTAATGTCTGAAATTCATGATAGTGTTTTTGCAGGCCATCGAGGAATATGGGCTCTGTTCGTGAAGCTTAAGGAGAAATATTGGTGGTCAGGCATCTACAAAGATGTAGCGACTTATGTGGAAACATGTAAGGAATGTCATTGAGATGAACTTCATCCGACTTACCCGTTGGCTATGCATGACAAGTGGATGGTGGATATCGTAATGATGCCAATGGGGCGATGGCAGATGAAGTATCTTGTGCTCGCGAGAGAGGATCTTACCAATTAAGTTGAAGGGCGAGCATTGAGAACTAAGGAGACATCATCAATATGCAGATTCCTTCTTGAAGATGTGGATGCGTCGGCAAGATAGTGGTTGATAGAGGCGAACTAGATGCCAACAAAGCTAGAGAATTTTTGTCTAGGATGGGAATCAAATTATCTCTTACCACGACGTATAATCCAGAAGCAAATGGGAAAGTGGAACGTGGACATGGACCGATTGTGAAGGCTCTAGGGAAAGCTTGTCATGGGAAAATAGGAGAATGGCCACGTCTATTTCCATTTGCACTATGAGCTGACAGGACTACTCATAGCACGGTGACGGGATACATGCCGGCAGAGCTCATATTTGGACAGAAGCCGATAATGCCAGTGGAACAAAGTATTGTTTCATGGTTTGCATTACCATAGCAATATGAGATAAGTAGAGAAGATCTTCTAGCATTGAGGATTCGCCAGTTGGAGCAGAAGTTGGAAGATATAGAAGTGGCTAAAGCACGACTAAAGAATGCAAGACTGAAGAACAAGAAAGACTTCAACAAACGACATCGACTTCGTCCGAGGAAAATCGTTGAAGGAGATTGGGTGCTGGTCTACAATAGTAACCTAGACAACCAACATAGTACGGCTCAAAAATTTTCACAACGATGGTTTGGACCATATGTGGTGAGGAAAGTGGAAAATAATGTAGCAGTTCGTTTAGTAGAACTGGATGGTACACCACTTGCTTTGCCAGTTGCAGGAAAGAGAATCAAGATCTTTAAGAGAAGAGAGTTCCCAAAGGTTGAAATTGAAGCTTTAGATGATGTAGACTCGACCATCGAGGTTGAAAAAAGAGTAATCAAAAGAGGAACCTCACCACAATTGGCACATACCGGTGGATGTGTAGGTTTGGTGGCGGTGAATGTCGTGTGGTTCTTCACATACGATATAAAAAAATAGTGAAATAATTGTTTTAGATTAGCTTAAATGTCTTAGTACAAAAAGATGGACGTCTTCAAGATATCCCACATAAATAGGACAACATTGGATCCCACAGTATATAAGGAGGGCCAAAACCTATTCGTTATATCAATGTGTGGAGCATAGAATATTCAATGTGATTTGAGCTAGATTGTGTGGATGAATGGCTCGGATAGTTTTGGGTCGTGGCTAGATCGGCCACGGCGCACGGGCGTGTGCACGGTTCGGAAGGACGCGTGGCTCGGTTGTTCATGATGCACAGCTTGGCGGTTCAATCGCGGGATGCATGCATGGTTTGGAAGGATGCGGGGTCGGCGGTTCATGACACTCGGCTTGGTGTGGCTCAATCGCGGGCTGTGCACACTGGTTGGTCATGATGCACGGCTCGGTTTGGACAGTCGCACGGCTTGGTGTGGCTCAATTGAGGGATGAACATACAGGTCAGTCAGAACAGTCGCACGGCTCGGTCGGGATGCAAGTACGAATCATGCACGGGCTGAACTTTATGGATTATTGATGCAACTAAAAGTAAAGTCCATGCAACTAAAAGTAGAGGTCATGCTACTAAAAGTGGGCATGCAAAGGAACATCAAGGGCAATGATCAACAAAGAACTCCATATATATTCTACTCTCTTCTTTTCTCCATGGGGGCTACACCCTTATCTTATCAAAGCCATAACACTGAAAAACCCTAATTTTTTGATCAAGGCCATCACGTCGGACCCCTCCTCCCTTTACTCATCTTCCAAAATATCGAGAATATTTGGCTATGGGAGCTCGTCGTTTCTTTTTGTGATTGGTGGCGCCGTAACGTGGTTGGGCTCGTCGCTTTGTGGCTCAACTGGCGCTTCCGCCTGTAGTCTCTCTGTGGGTGGCTTCGGTTGTATCTCTTCTTGTACTGCTTCCTCTACGGTGCATGCTGTTACGAGCATGACCATTTAATATCCCGTGGTGAGAATTTACCGTAGTATTCTATACACGTGGATAAGTGTGAGGGTTCAACGAGAGTGTAAAGAAGGGGAGGATTACTTTTAATCCTCAGGATTGAGACAACCCATTAGGTCAAGTGTGAACTTGCCTGGGGGCCTTGGGTATCGCTATAAATAAGAGGCCTAGCTACCCTCATTTGATCATCTTTGGACTACATTGAGACTCTGCTCTTGTGGTGGGTCAACTCTTGTAGCGAGCGCGCTAGCACCAGGTACGAGTCGACGCCACGATGGTGGTATGGGACACCGATCAAGGCTCGAGTTCGTCTCGATCCCTTCGCTTGGGGGTGGTCGGGTGGATCGGCACCCTTCTTTCTCTTTCTCCTTTCTATCTATCATTTGTTTATCCTTATCTTAAGCTTACTTTAGTACCTAGATCTCTAATCTTTGGTATCAGATTTATGTACTAATGTTTCTTTGTTTTTCATTTGTCGTTTGATTGATGGTGATCGATCGATGTGCAGTCGGCCTTGATCCAGACAACGATCAACAAAGAACTTTGGTAACTCCTTCCATAATTTTTTTTTCTATTCTCTCTTCTCCCATCTAATCATGTGTTTAGTTTATATGTCATTTTTTTTCATTAAGTCAATGATGTTGTAGTGGTCTTTAATTGATTATCTAAAACGTTTACATATGTGCACGAGGTCAATACCTCGTTTGACATATTAATAATATGTGATGAGTGTCGTATGCATACGAGGTTAATACCTCAATTACGTATTACGTTCACGAACATATGTTACGTTTGCGTATGAGTTTAATACCTTGATTTGTTGTAAATGATATGCGGTTGGTCTCGTATGCGTAAGAGGTCAATACCTCAATTGTGTATTATTAAGATGATCTCTTATTTGTGGATGTTTCGTGTGCGTAGAGGTATATACCTCGATTACGTATCTCGATCACATCATTTGTAGCTATTTAATATAACGATATGTTAATATAGGCATATGTGGTCACGTATATACGTATTTGATTGTATATATGTGATAAGTAAACATATGTGTATATTCGTTATTACGTGATTATATTGAAAGTTGTCCTTGTCGGGAAAAGGATGTTGGTGGCCGTCCTCACATTTTTGTGAGAATGGCGTTGTCACCATCCCTTTTTCAACAATTTTTTATTGTTGACAACCCCGTTGATAACCTCGATTTCGTTACGTAAAGAAACGCCTATAGCCATAATGATGTTGAGTACGTAGGGCTTGACCCACTTCAAGTGAGGTCGCTCCAATGACACACGTATCCAACATCCCTCCCTCGTTACATGGATACGATGCCACCATGAGCTCGGTCTTACGAGAGGCATTCGTAATGACGTGACCATGTGATGGGCCACGTGGGCCTACTACGAAATGAGCGCTCATTTGGCTTGACCATTAGGTTGCACTTTGGCGTATGCCATCGTAATTACGAGACTTGAGGTTAGGTAACGTACCAACATAGTTTGGTAAATGAGGGCGAAATAAGGACCCTTGACATATATGTTCTTTTAAAAAAAAACATATATGATCAAATGCCTCGCATATCTCTTATACGCATTAAACATTAAGCATTCGAGAAGAGCAACTCACTTGGTTGGCTCAAGTGTTTAATGTATTTGCTCTTGAGGTCTCGAGTTCAAATATGACCAAGACCATACAACATCCTTGATACATATGACTATAATACATGTTTAGACTTAAGGTCTAAGTGCACCTCGGGGTCCTCGTAATAGGACTTAAAGAGCCGAAACCACATATGTGGGCACCGAAACATAGTTTATTGTTAACATTTTTTTCGTGTATAAACTATTCATGACACGAACATACATGGTTGAGCCTCGGGGAGCCGCCATGAAAAATCGATATAGAGATCAGGGAAAGACATTAAATTGTCACCCCCATGGTTTTTAAAACACCTTTGTGTTACCATAGTAACTTGATCTTCAACCTCATCTCAGACGTCTAGAGGGGTATTGACGTGAGATCATGATATCGATTAATGTTTGCCCATGATATGTTTACATCACGACATGATGTTATGACTATCTCTCTAACCTTATCCTATTTCTTTTCCAGAAATAATCTTTAATGGCTCAAATTAACGACCCGATGTCATCCGCTCAAGCGGAAGGAACTCAAGGGAATCCTCCTGGACAAATGTCCACTGAGATGTATTTGGCACAAATAACCCAATACCTTAATTTCACCGCTCAACAAATGACCGAACTTCGGCAATCTCAAAGTGCTCTCGAGGCACGTGTCATTAGTCTACAACGTGAGACAAATAGACCTGATGAGTGACAAGGTGAACCATCATTTGTCGTTAAGCCATTTACGGGAGACAAAAAGGAAAGAACCGAAGAAGCAATCTGCACATGGTTGGGACGATGGGAGTCTCATTTTGAGCTCTATCCCATGCCAGATAGTACGAAGATTGCATATGTCGGTTGAGAACTCGGGGGTAAGGCCGCCGCTTGGTGGCGTGGGCTCCGTACTATGGGGAAATTGCCCGATACCTGGACAGATTTTGTCACGGTTTTTAAGGGCCAATTTCTGCAACCTCCCTCTCGAACCAAGGCAGCACAAGCTTTAATGAACCTCTCTAGCAGGAAATTTTCCTCGCTAGAAGACTATGTTCACCATGCTAGAACCCAAATCCAAAAATCGGGTCTAGAAGGGGACAATTGATTGATAGCTTGTTTTGTCAATGGCATCCCCAATTCGGACTATCACTGGATAGTGCACGATAAGGATCCAAAATCCTTCGAAGAGGCCGTTGAAATAGTTCTTCGCTATCAACGCACTTCGAAGAAGGACCACAACAAACCCAACGAAGCGCCCGGGACTAAGGAGTCGCAATTTGTTGGGAAACGCAAGACACCCAACGAATTCCTGGATCACAATTGTAAGCGACAACATCCTTTTTGCGTATTCTGCAAAAAGAAGGGTCATACAAAAGATCAATGTCGAAAGCTCCAACGGAAAGAGCACGAGAACAAAGCTAAAGCTGCAAACCATAAAGGTTAAATTCCTAATATCCTTCAGGTCTATACACATCATTTAAGTAATTGTCAATGTTCTTTCCCTCACTATGTATTGGGTCCCAATGATTTACTACGTGCAAACGGGTATATCAATGGATCTCCCGTACAATTTTTATTTGATTTGGGAAGCTCACACAATTTTGTGAATGATCGTTTGGTTCAGATATGGGGAATCCAACCCACCGTAAGTGATCACACCTACACGGTGCACTTGGCTGATGGAAGAGTACAATACATCAACGGGGCGATTCATTCATTAGGAATTTCTATTGATACTCATATAGAGGAAGTAGACTTCCATGTAATGAATATTTGTACCACCGATGTAATACTGGGTTATCCCTGGTTTTATAATAAAAACTCTTCTTTATTTATTGATTGGGTTCGTCATTCCATTTCTTTTGTACAGAACGATTGTACGCATTTTATTCAATGTGTAAAAAAACAATCCCTCTCGATTGTTTCCTCGTGTCCATCAATATCTGAGTTGCCTTGTTCTACTCTATTTTATTGTGTACTTGATCCGGACATTCACGTTTATAATATCGATAATGTCTCGGTTCAATTAACATATTTTCAACAACAACAACTTGATGAAATCTTAAATGATTTTCATGATGTTTTTCCAAGTGAACTACCTGATGGGTTACCTCCTAAACGAAATATAGACCATCGTATAGATATTGTACCTGGTGTTGCACCAATAAGTATACCTCCGTATCGCTTAAGTCGATCCGAAGAAGATGAGGTATCAAAGCAACTCAAGGACTATTTATGAATGGGTTATATACGTTATAGTAAATCTCCATGGGGTGCACTAGTTCTCTTGGTTAAAAAGAAAGAGGGCACATGGCGTATGTGTATTAATAACCGACGCTTGAATAAAGTGACGATCAAGAATTTGTATCCATTGCCTCGGGTTGACGATCTAATTGACCGTCTCCAGGGAGCTCGGTATTTTACGAAACTTGATCTCTGTACTGGCTACCATCAAATACGAATAAGTGTGGACGATGTTCCTAAAACGACATTTCGTACGCGCTATGGCCATTACGAGTTTTTGGTTATGCCTTTTGGTTTGACTAATGCTCCGGCTACATTTCAACAAGAAATGAATGACATTTTCCGAGGACAACTTGGAAAATTTGTCGTTATTTTCTTGGATGATATTTTAGTTTATAGCCGTACATTACAAGAACATGTGAAACATGTCCGCTTTGTTTTACAAACATTGCGTGACAAACAGTTTTATGCGAAGATCTCAAAATGTGAGTTCTTCAAGAAATCAATTACTTATCTTGGACATCTCATAACCGAACGAGGAGTTGAAATTGATCCTTCTCGCATTGAGAAAATCAAGCTTTGGCCCACTGTTCGGAATATTCGAGAAGTTCGATCATTCCTTGGTTTTGTCTGGTTTTTACGAAAGTCTCTTTGTAATTACTCCCAATTGACGACGTCGTTTACTGATCTTTTAAAAGGTCAAACGCGTAAGTCTACAAAACCTATTGTGTGGAATGCTACACTAAAGCTCGCCTTTAAGGAACTCAAGGACCTGGTTTGCAAGGCTCCTTCACTTCTTTTACCTAATCCTTCAAAACCTTTTGAGGTTGAAACCAATGCAAGCGATTATGCTATAGGTGTTGTCTTGTATCAAGATGGTAAACCAATAGCATTCGAGAGTAAGAAACTTGATTCTGCTCAATGTCGGTATATCGTTTATTTGCAGTTATACATGGCGCCATTATCTTTATGGAAATCAATTTGTGGTAACTACGGACCATGAGTTCTTGAAATATTTTTGTGACCAACAAGACCTGAAAGGTCGTAAGGCACGATGGGATGATCTCATCCAGGACTTTGATTTTTCCATACGATATCGTAAAGGTTCCATGAACACTGTCGCTGATGCACTAAGTCGCATCCGTGAAGTTAACATGCTTAGCTTCACTGAAATAACATCAGATCTTTATGATCACCTTCGAGGAAAGTATCCTGATGAAAATTATTTTGCAAAATATTGGGCAAGAGTTGAGTCTGGAATAGACACCACCACATCCTCGAAGGAATACTTCCACATTGCTAACGGTTTGCTCTACCGTAATGGGAAGGTTTGTGTTCCAGATTTACCTGAGGTCAAAAAGAGGATTCTTTTTGAATTCCATGATGCACCCTCAGCAAGGCACCCTCGAATACATCGTACACTCATTCTTATCTCCACTCAATTTTATTGGCCTAAGATGCGTCCTGACATACATAACTATGTGACTAAATGTCACCAGTGTCAGCTTAACAAAGCCGAGCGACTTAAAGCCGCAGGACTTTTACATCCCTTGGACATTCCCAATAATAAGTGGGAAAGCATATCCATGGATTTTATTGTTAGACTTCCTCGCACCCAAAAAGGCCATGATGCCATCTGGGTTGTCGTTGATCGACTAACTAAAATGGCCAGATTTATTGCTACTAAAACCACGGTAACAGCTCCTGAATTGGCTTACCAATTCGTTGACGAATTATTTCGTTTTTATGGGTTACCGATGGATATCATGAGTGATCGAGATCCAAAGTTTACTAGTGACTTCTGGACGCAAGTCTTTAAGAAGTTAGAAACTACGTTGAGCATGAGCTCCACGGATCATCCTCAATCCGATGGACAGACAGAACGAGTAAATCAAATTATTGAGGACATGCTTCGAGCATATGTTGGTGCAAAACCGACAAAATGGGAACGTTATCTCCCAATTTTAGAGTTTGCGTATAACAACTCCAAGCATACGTCGACGGGATATAGTCCTTTTATGTTGATGTATGGTTTTCAGCCACGAGCCCCGATTGATGTTAATATACATCATGATGAGTTGCGAAGTACGCAAAACTTTCTTCGGGATATGCAAGATATGTTGCATATTGCACGAGATAATATAAAAACAGCTCAAGATAGAGCACGTTTTTATGCCGACCATCATAGGCAACCTTGTGTATTCAACCCTGGAGAGAAGGTATTTTTACGTGTACCTCACAATTCTAAGACATTGTTTACGGGTAAGTGCACTAAGTTAGCCCCACGGTTTTGTGGACCTTTTACAGTCCTCAAACACATTGGGTCATCAGCCTATCGTCTTGCTCTTCCCGATGGTGTTGGAATTCATCCAGTCTTCCATGTGAGTCGTCTAAAAGAACTTCTAGGTTCTGGCGACAATACAGTTACAACTGAAACTCTGGTTACTTCTGAAGAATTATCTTCTAAACCACATGTTCCAGAAAGAATTCTCGATGTTAAAACAAAAAAATTACGTACTAAAGAAATCCAAGAATTTAAAATAAAATGGATGGATAAATCAATAAAAGATGCCACATGGGAACGCGAAAATACCCTTAGAACTAATTTCCCTAACTTTCCATTGCAAGAGTGCAATGTTTTAAAGAGGGGGAGTATGTTACGGGCATGACCATTTAATATCGCGTGGTGAGAATTTACCATAGTATTCTATACACGTGGATAAGTGTGAGGGTTCAACGAGAGTGTAAAGAAGGGGAGGATTACTTTTAATCCACGGGATTGAGACAACCCATTAGGTCAAGTGTGAACTTGCCTGGGGGCCTTGGGTATCGCTATAAATAAGAGGCCTAGCTACCCTCATTTGATCATCTTTGGACTACATTGAGACTCTGCTCTTGTGGTGGGTCAACTCTTGTAGCGAGCGCGCCAGCACCAGGTACGACTCAACGCCACGGCGGTGGTGTGGGACGCCGATCGAGGCTCAAGTCCGTCTCGATCCCTTCGCTCCGGGGTGGTCAGGTGGATCGGCACCCTTCTTTCTCTTTCTCCTTTCTATCTATCATTTGTTTATCCTTATCTTAAGCTTACTTTAGTACCTAGATCTCTAATACATGCCATGGCTGGGATTGTGTTGTTGTGTATGGTCATCGTAGTCACCTCCAGAGTGCCTTCTTGTTTCGCCGGCGTCTCGTTCTGCTCCACGGAGTCACTATCCTACGGGACTGTGTCGTTGGGTACGGTCATCGTAGTCACCTCCGGAGTGCCTGCCTGTTCGGTCGGGGTCTCGTCTTGCTCCGCGGAGTCACTATCCTGTAAGGTGATGGCTTCCGCCTTCTTGATCTCTTCGGTCCTTTGATGTTCCCTTTGTTGTCGCACAACTAGCGGAACACTTCTTCTTGACTTTCACCAAAGTCTTCCAATAGTTGTGCCATTTCTTCAGTGTGACAATCGGCCAATGTTTGCTAATCCTACGTAAGGTCCTCGCGCACCGTAACGATGCTTTCTTCGCTTAGTTTATAAAAACCTTTCCCTTTCCTTACGCTGATTTTCCCAATACCCTCTATAAGCATGAAGTTCCACTTCCTGCACCGCCCATCCGGCCCATCCTTTATCTAATGCGGCTTGTCGCTAGGCCGTAAACCTTTCGTGCTTCGTTTGGAGGGGTGTATACAATCCCGTCGAATACGAGTGTATAATGGCCGTACTCACACTCGAGTCCCCTCGATTTGGTCCACTCGGACGTCTGTGGCCCGATGCCACATTAGTCTCTCGGCGGCGCTTCGTACTTCGTCAGTTTTATTGACGACTCGACTCGGAAGGTGTGCGCTTACCCCATTAGAGCTAAAGATCGGGTGTTCCCGATCTTCTCCAAATGGCTTGCAATGGTCGAAAACTAGACCGGTCGGAAACTAAAATGTCTCTGAACCGATAATGGAGGAGAATTCAAGTCTGACGAATTCATCAAATTTTTCCGGGAACGCGACATTCAACGTGAATATACGGCACCCTATAGTCTGGAGCAGAATGGAATTGTAGAACGCATGAATTCAACAATTCAAGAACGTGTACTATCCATGCTCCAACATTCCGGACTGTCGGATGGCTTCTGGGCGGAGACTCTACTTACGACAGTACACATAATAAATATGTCGCCAAGTAGACCTCTAGGACTTCAAATACCTCAGGAAATATGGACCGGCCGTAAGCCGAATTATGACAAGCTGAGGATCTTCGACTGTGAGGCATACCCCCTCATACCGAAAGACGATCGCCGGAAACTCGAACCAAGATCAAGGAAATGCATTTTCCTTGGGTATGGACCCGACAACGAGATCGGATACCGACTCTGGGACCCCGAGCACAGACAAATCATCCGAAGTTCGGACGTCATGTTCAATGAGACGGTTATGCATAAAACGGCCGAAAGGCCTATTGAAGTCCGAAGGGTAATATTTTCCGAAGTGCCAACCCTTCATGACGACCCTGCCCATAACATGAGATCGGTTTCACGGGTAACCGACAACTCTCGCACTGAATCCACCGATTCGGCACAACCAAATGCCTCGGATCCCGACCATCCGACATCGCCACCCGGTGCGACCAGTTCAGTCATACCTCACAAATCCGAGAGACAGTCGCAACCTCCGGAGAGGTACTCTCCCAAAATTTTCTTCACCGACGCCGGTGAACCGACGTCTTATGAAGAAGCATTAGCATATGCCGATTCCACCACATGGCATCGAGCGATGGAGTCAGAAATGCACTTCAATCGGGCAAACAAGACTTGGGACTTAGTCGAATTACCGAAGAATCGACGTGCTCTTCCATGTAAGTGGGTCTATCGACTAAATGAGACGTACAAGGCTAGATTACTTGCGAAGGGATTCCAACAAGAATATGGCGTCGATTTCGATGAAATCTTTTCACCAGTGGTTAAAATGACCATCCTTCGCTTCATGCTCGGCGTCGTGGCTGTCGACAACTTGGAGCTGATTCAGCTAGATGTAAAAACGGCCTTCCTCCACGGTGACCTACAGGAGGAAATCTATATATCGGATGTGTCTTGGAACGCTTAAACATGCACTCAGCCAAGTCTACTTCAACCCCGCTCCCCATTAACCTTCGGCTGTCTCAACGAGACTACATGACATCTGGTCCAGAGGGGGAAGATATGAAGTCGGTACTGTATGCAGCGGCAGTCGGCTCCCTTATGCACGCGATGGTCGCGACACGGCCTGATATTTCTCACGTCGTAGGAGTCGTTAGCAAATTCATGCACAACCCCGGCCGATTGTACTGGAACGCAGTCAAGCATGTGTTCAGATATCTAGCTGGCACAAAAGACCACGGCATTCTCTTCAGCCTGAACTCAACCTCAGGTGTTGTCAATTACACTGACTCGGACTTCGCCGGCTATGTGGACAGTCGCAAATCAACAACCGGATACTGTTTCAAATTTGGCAATGGAGGGATCTCGTGGAAGTCGAAACTTCAGGAGTGCACAGCCACCTCAACGACCGAAGCGGAATATGTAGCTGCATCCGATGCGGCAAAAGAAGGTTTATGGCTCGGTTGGCTGGCGCACGCGTTTCGACAAGTCGACTCCGACTTGGCTCCAATTGTCTAAAGCGGCAGTTAGGGTGTTGTTGCTTTGTCAAAAAACCCGGTTCACCACAACGCCTCCAAGCATATCGACGTTCGATATCACTTCGTTCGAGACCGCGTCATTTCAGGGAAAATCGATCTAGAGAAGATATCCACAACCAATAATGTCGCTAATGGAATGACCAAGTGTCTTTCAGTGGATCGCTTCCGGTCCCTTCGGCACCAGATGGGCGTAACGAAAACTCGGTCTGGTTAAAGTCGGACACACAACACAGGATGGTTTTGGACCACCGACATCGGTTCTCTAAGGATCGGCTTTAGCTCTTTCGACCCGACCAGTTCGGTTTTCTGTCTTCGGATCTTGCCGACTCTAGCAAAACCGATCTGTCCGATAAACCTTGTATATATACATGTAATTCTTTAGATAACCCATGTACGCCCATTACGGGGGAGTGTTGAATACGAGTGTATAATGGCCGTATTCACACTGTCCCCTTGGACAACCCAAGTTTGGGCTATTTCTGTAAATAGCACAAAGGGCAGTTGCCCTAGGACAGTCACTATATAAAGTGACTTTGTAACCCGTTAGTGGTTGCTGTTTTTTGTAATTCTTGTAGTTGTTGCTATTGAGAAATAAAATACTATTTCTTTATGCCTATCTCTCTCTCTCTCTCTCTCTCTCTCTCTCTCTCACTCTCTCTCTCTGTATCTAGTGCTAACTCGCATACGCAGGTTCTTCACCATCACAGACTTTGTCTTCCTACGGGCCGGTCAAAAGGGACCACCGGGGGCTTTGACAAAGCAGGATGAATTAGGTGACTTGTGCTTGTAAGGAATCGACCATTGTTTAGGTTTCCAATCCGGTTGTTCTTGTTGTTGAAGATGCTTGTGTGGGTTGACTGAGAGAGAGAGAGAGAGAGAGCGAGAGAGCGAGAGAGCGAGAGAGAGATTAAGAAAATATTTACCGCACCACAAGATGTCGTGAAGCACACGACACATGTGCCAAACATCACGATGTGTGCAGACAAGCACCGGTCTCTATCTGCAAGTGGTGATGGAGGGACGAAAGGATCGTTTAAGACAATAAAGCGGAACTGTCAGTGTTCTGGACTTAAGGGACTAGTGCAAGCGAGAAAGTATTAAAGATAGATCGTAGATAGATAGATACGGACGGGAATTCCAATTCACGATTTGAACCTTTGACTTCAAAAATGTGAGACAAGACACATTGCCAATGAGACAACTATTATTATGTTGTTGATTTCATACATTGCTTAATTTCCTTTCCCTTCCTTTCCTTCTTATATAGATGCCCCCATGCATATGATGCATGTGAGGGTGTAAGACATGCATATAATGCGTGAAATGCATGTGATGCATGATCGCCATATGCGATTTTTACACTGTTGCCGAAAATCTTCACGACATCTACCCCCACCAAACCACACATCCTCCAATACGTTCCAATTTTGGCTACAATGATTAATCAATTTCCTCCACGTCCTCATTGAATTTGCTCACTTTTGTGGCTCCCGCCGTACTATCTTCATTGTTGAGGTCATTGAGGTTAAGACCCTCATCTTATCTTTTCTTGAATATCTTTACTCTTTTCCCCGCAATGGGTATGGCTAGCCTTGATCTATCTAGCTCCGCAAGGTGGTAGGTGGCGTTGTTGTTGGCACTCATCACCACATACTGTCTGAACCACCTTCATGTGAACTTCCTTGTTGGCCTGTGTTGGTTGTCAAGGTTATTGTCGTAGACCAATACCCAATCTCCTTCTTCAATCTTCTTCGGATGCAGTCAGTGTGTCTTATCAAGTCGAATCTTATGCTTCACTCGGGTTGTCTCCATTATCTTTCGCACGTTCTCTAGATCTTCGGGTCTTCTTTCAAGCTGCCTTATCCGTGCCGCCAATAATTCATCCCGGCTCATCTCATTCTCCCATGGTATTGCTACCCATGAGGCGATCGTCCTCTCGATGAGCATTATTGGTTTCTGTCCATACATAAGCTCTGTTGGCATATAGCCTGTCACAGAACTGTGCGAAGTTCTATCGGCCCACAATGCATAGGGCAATAATCGCGGCCAATTCCTAACTCGACCATCGCATGGTTGTACGATGGCTTTACCTATCGGCCCATGCCCTCGTTCGATCTTCCCATTTACTTCCGGATTATAGGCAGTTGTGAGGCAGAGCTTTACGCCTAGTCGCTCGAAGAGCTCCATTGCTTCGTGCGCATCTAACTCCCCTCGGTTGGCCACAAATAGAATAGAATAAATGAACCTACCCACAAATTCTTCTGCAAACTCATCGATACTTGAACCGATATTGGCATTGTGGATCGTAACTTTATTCGCTGGTTGAAGATCTTGTACGAACCTTAAGGTTCCATTCTTCTTTGGTACCGTGAACCACCTATTCGAGTAAGGAGCATTCGATGGCTCCAGAATTCCCATCTCGACCCTCTCTTTCAAGAGCTTGATTAATTTTGGAATGTGCACTCTTGGGACTGGTATCGGCTTCAGGTTCCACGACACATTTGGTATTGTGAATCTCATCATTGGTTTTATCATCCTTGGATCGGCGCATCCTATTTCATTTGGATGGAATGCAAATGCTTTCCCATGTCTTTCGAGCATTTCCCGAAATGTGACTTCCTCTTCTAGCAATAGAAATTCATCTTTCCCGACAATAAGCTTTTCTCTTGTCTCTTTAGTGAAGGCATTTCTGATTCTTCTCAGATCCCGTAGGCTTAGATCTTGTGCAACTTCATTCATCCTTTGACAACAGTCCTCAGGTTGTGGAATAGCAACAAGCTTTATTTTCTTGTCCACTGTTTTGTATTTCATATTACCTTCAACATTCTCTGCCATGATACTTCGATTATACTCGTCGATGGCAACATACATCTCGATGGAGTTTATCTGATTTGATCGCTAGCTACGAGGGTCCAAGTTCACGACATTCTCCATTCGGCCAATGGTGTCGTTAAATGAGGCTTCCTCCATAACCCATTCGATGCTTTCATCGCTTTCCAATATTTGTTCTTCTCTTAAAGCTTGCTCGAAGCTTTGCATGCGAGACTTCTCTTCTTTGTCAAACATGCTGATTTTGCACACTCCATTACGGGCTATGTACAACCCTCCTTTTGCAAATTCGAACTTTTCTTTCTTCTTCGGGCATACGCTTATTTGGACTATTCACGCTCTGCTTGCAAATAGCCCAACCTAAACATCCGAAGCACCTTCTCCGAGACTATGCCGATTCCTTTCGTGATTGGCACGTATAGTGAAGAACTGGACGGCTTTCTTCCCATCAAGACTCCTTACTCGAGCAAATACCGTACCATTGTCGAATACTTTGGTTTCCATACAGGATGATGTTATGTAGAATTTCCCAAGAATGATAGGATGGGATGCTGAATCTTGAACAAAAAAATGTTGATCTATCTCCACATCGCCAATCATGGTGGGGTTATTAAGACATGCACCATACAGGTCTTCCGTAGCTTTTGTTGGCGCATGGAGCTTCCACCCATGATTCGTATTTATGGACCACCTTCCCTTTTTGTAGACCTTAGTCGACATAAGATTGATCTCGGACCCATGGTCTATTAAAGCTATGACTGTCTCTTTTCTCTCTCCCAACTTTACTGACGTTTCCGTCGTCGCTCGTGCTCAATGAGGCCGAGTATAATGGTTGTCCACCATATCTTCATTGACTTCGTCCCTTGCCATCGTTATGGCATTTGCTTTTGCTTTTTATGGCTTCTCTTCTTCCCCATCTGACTTTTGCCTTTTTATCTTTACGAGGTCCACAATCGTACCATGGAATTCCTTCTTCGTAATGCCGAGCAATTCCCTCAAGGACAAGGTCACGTGGCTATCAAGAACACGTTCCTTGAGAATTTTCTTCAGATCTGTCATTTGTTCTATGTCTGACCTTAGGTTATAGGTATGCATAGTTCTTGCCTTCTGAGCGAAGTCTTCGACGTCAACCCTCATGGGCCGACCCGTTTCTTTGACTCGTTTGCTCGTCTCCCCTTTCCGGCTTGAGTCTCCATCTTCCGTTCGTAAAGCTCGACTTGTCTCCGCATCTTCTTTCTTTTTTGCGCTCCTTGTGTCATGTCTTTTTTATGGGTTGTCTTGCTTTTCCATTCTTTTTCTCTTTTCATCCATGAGCACCTCGTGGTTGTGGCACATCACTTCTGCGAGTATGGTGTATCCAATTATACTTTGCACACTTTGGTCCGCAAGCTATAAATCGTCCGAAGTAACTTTGCCCTTTTTCTTACACTCTAGAACAGAAGACCAAAGCATAGTGCATCGCATCCACATGAGTTGCCTCGGTATCTTCCCCCATAACTTTCTTCATTCCCGCTCTTCCGAAATTCACCCACGGGGGTCTTCTGGTTTCATTCGAGTAGATCATGTTGCCATCCATGTATAGGATATTTTATCGAATGGCTTCTCGAAGGCTCGAACAGTCCCTTCTCATGTGGTCCATGTTGTCGCACCACACACATCTAAAGGGTTCTTTTCCTTTCGAGCCCTGACAATTCATGTTCGCTAGTGTGACCATTCTCCAGTTCTTCAATGAAGTCATCATCAATCTTCTTTTCTTCCAGGTTGCTTTGTTTAGGCGGCTCAGTCACCTTCGGTTGTCTTGTTTTTTCCACGCTCAATCCTGCCAAGTCACTGTCATGCACCCATTGACGACACTTGTCGAGCCTGTTGCATGCTAGCTTCACGGCAATCCAGTCTGCCACAAGCCCCTTTGCTTGGGTATCATCTTTGCGGAGAGTCCCGAATTCTTGTCTATCCTTCATATCCACAACTTTCAAGAAGTAAAAGGTCTTGTCCTCCTCAAGCAACACTTAGTTCATGGCAGGGAGACGATTAAACATGTCGGGTCATCCTTAACAAATATTCTATCGCGAACTCCGCTAATATTTCTTTCTCGAACTCGGACCATGTTGTCTTCCCTTCTTGAAGCTCGATGACCCGCCTTTGGACGTTGTTGGCGACAACTCTCTTGAAACTTGAGATTTGACATGCTTCAGACACGTCCCTTTGATTCATCTCCCTTTTGTATAAATCCAAGAACTTTGTAATGTTCCTTCCATAAAATTGACCCTCGATCTCCACAACACGATCCACAATCTTCTCCACGCTTGCATCGTTGTCCCGAGATCTCATCATTTGCTGAATGATTACCATCATCCTTTCGAACTCTCCCAGTTGATTGCTTGATGATGCCATCTCCAAGTATCGGTCGATCCTCGTCTTGATCCTTCCCACCGCTTCTTCACGTCGGGTTCACTAATAAAGATGTCGAATAAATCCTCGCGTGTTTGTGAAATGAAGCGGGACCACCAGGGTCTTGAACCAGAAGGATTCGAAGTTTGTACTAGCTTTAGCAAGAAAGTATTTAAGATATATTGAGAGAGATTGAGAGACGGAGATTTTAATTATGAGATAGATTGAGAGAGAGAGAGATTGAGATAGAGATTGATTCCTTGATTTCAATTTTTAGAGACAAGATACATCACCAATAAGATAACTAGATCTTTTATTAGAAGTTTCTTCCTTCAATACATAGCTTACCCCCCACACAAGCCCAACTAGAGGCTTTTATAAGTCTCTCCATGGGCTAAAACCACGGGTTAAACCATTTGCTAAAACCATGGGTAACAATCGGCAACGGTTCGGTTCGGTTTGGTTTGGTTTGAGAGAGTCCAATCCGTTTAAAATTTTTTAAACTTGAACCAAACCGAACCGTTAACCATTTTTCAAACCATTAAACGATTAAACCGTAAAAACCGCGGTTTCGTGGTTCGGTTTTGGTTTTCAACATAGGCCAAATTTTTAATTTTTAATTTTTAATTTTTTAAAATTTATAATATTTCCTTTTTTAAAATTTAAAATTTTTTTAAGACGTTCCTAAAATGTGAGAATAAGGTCTAAAAACGAAAAGATTGTTTAAAAACAATTTTTAAAATTTTTTAGAATTTTTCTAAAAAAATAAAATAAAAAAATAACCGTTAAACCGTTTAAACTGCGGTTTTTAATTGCTGACACCAAACCGAAACCGAACCGGACTGTTTAAAAAACCCAAAACCTGAACCGAACCATTGAATTCGTGAAGCCGTTAAACCGCGGTTTCGCAGTTCGGTTCGGTTCAAACCGAACCGTTGCCGATTGTTAACCATGGGCTAAAGCCATGGTTTTGTGCAAATGGTTTTTATATGTTTGTTTCCTATGGAATACTAAATAGGAAAAGAAAATATACAAAATCAAAAGCAGTTAGTAGTAGCTTTAGTGGTAAGTCAATTTGTCTACTACCTTGGAGGTCTAGGGTTCAAACCTTGCTTGCACCCCTTTTGTTGGGAAATCGATCCCTCTGGATGGGATCCGGTGATGAATAAAGAGGACTCGGTGACAACCGGAAGAGAAGATATATCTGTAAATATGTTTTCTCTTGTAAGCCTATTGAGGCTATATTTGTAAATAACCCTAAGTTCATATAAGCATAAATATGACTTAGGGCAATCACTTTGTAAGGTTGTTGATATTGTTGTAGGTGTATAACTATTGTACAAAGAGTGACAGAGAGAGAGAGTGAGAGAGAGTGTGAGATACAAAGAAATACTTTGTTGTAACCGCCGGTTGGCTAAGAAACAGAGCTTGAGGTCGTTGCTTCCGAGTCTCTGATTGTACCCTCTTTTTTCTTCATAGTGATAGTTGGAGTCTGTGGGCTCCCCTGGTTTTTCCCATTCAGGGTTCATGAGCAATCTCGACAAAGAGCATTGGAATGCGGTCAAGTGGATACTCCAGTACCTAAAAGGCATTACGAGTATGTGTCTCCGGTTCGACTCCGGTAATCCCCAACTTGACGGATTCACTGATTCGGATATGTCGAGTGATCCGGATACCAGGCGGTCTACATCCGGATATGTCATGACCTATGCAGGGGGAGTTGTTTCTTGGCAACCGAGGCTGCAGAAGACGGTTGCATTGTCAACCACGGAGGCAGAGTACATGGTAGTTGTAGAAGCCGGCAAGGAGATAATCTGGATGAAGGAGTTCATCGGAGAGCTAGGGATCCAACAGGAGGAATACCGGCTCTACTGCGACATTCACCTTGCGAAGAACGCAGCCTACCATTCTCGGACGAAACATATCCAACGGAGGTACCACTGGATCCGGGAGAGAGTAGAAGATCAAGAGTTCATGCTGATGAAGATCCACACAGAGGAGAACGGGTCGGATATGCTGACCAAGGTGTTGACAATCGACAAGTTGGACGCGTGCCGAAGGCGGATCGGGCTGACAAGACATCCCATGCCAGAGTGAAGGGGGTGATTGTTGGGAAATCGGTCCCTCCGGATGAGATTCGGTGATGAATAAAGAGGATCTGGTGAGAACCGGAAGAGAGTCGGTGAGAACCGGAAGAGAGTCGGTGAGAACCGGAAGAGAAGACATATCTGTAAATATGTTTTCTCTTGTAAGCCTATTGAGGCTCCCGTGGTTTTTCCCATTCAGGGTTTTCCACGTAAACATCTTGTGTCATTTCTGTGTACTCTCTTGTTCTTTCCATTTTTGTGATTCAAGACTCGGTTGTGGCCGAGCAATATTCCGCGATTCTTTTCGCCTTTGTATGCACTCAAATGTTACCAGGCTTTAGTCTTATTTTTATATTTACAAATGTTTGAGCACACATCACACATGCACATGTTTAACCTTACATCTAGCCTTCCTTTTACGATTCTCCTTTCAGTCCTATTTACAACATGCTAGCATACGCGTGTGACCATCACCCCTTTTACACGTGCACATTGCACCTTCTCGATTTTGCCCGTTCCACACGATTTTCACATCATTGCTAAAAAAATTCACGACAACACATAGTTCAAGTGGAGCTGGTATGCATGTTTTAATAAATGTTGGACTAAAGTGATTATATATTGATTGCTTTGTGGCAAGAATGCGGGCATAATTAATGTTTATAAGCTCTAGGAAATTGTCAAGGACCTAATTGAAATTTGGACGCAATAGTCTTGAAAAAACATTCCTTGATCATCAACATTTTTCACAAAATCATGAGTAAGCATGCTAATTTGATCCTTGTGAATTAAATATCATGCTTACCATGAGCAATGAGAACATTACAATTTTTGGTCTATATAAAAAAAATCAAGCATGAATATTTATCTACATGATTGAGTTTACCATGTTATATATGTTTTTATTTGCTTCGCTTCAAGCTTCAACAATGAACATGGAAACATTAATTCATTTTCTTGTTTTTTTAAATTTTAAAATGTTGAGTGATTAGTAAAGTAAAGACGTGTGACACAATTAGTGGATGAAGTAAAGAACTCAACATTTATAAAGTAACTCAAAATCCACATTGTTTATTTTTGGTCATATTTTTTGTCTCATAGGTCATATTCGACCTCCAAAGACGAAAATATAATCAATCTATCTATCTATCTATCTCTATTTAGAAGGAAGAATTGCATTAATGTCTCCAAACATGGAAGAGGCCAATGTTGATAAAATTTTGGGAGAAAAGAGACATAAAATTATATATGTCTAAAATATATCCGAATACTAAAAGAGACAATTGTTTTCTTGTGTCAATAGAAATAAAAAAGCATTGAAAGCTTTTGAGTATTTTTGTCGACTTGTCGGTAAATGCTTTTGACAATTGTTCATTTCAAAAATCAATTTCGAAAATATTATAAGCATAGAGACCATTGAAGTACAATTTTATCGTATTTTCTTTGACCATCCTAATTTTTCCTCTTTCTTGACACCATATAAATTTCCATTCAAATCATGAACAAAAATTTGAAATCAATATTTGGCCTTTTAATCATTTGGAATATTCTCTTAACTAGTTGGAAAAGGAATTCCATTAAGAAACTCTTGGAGTTGACTTTGAGAAAAATGTCATGATTTATAAGTCTTGCCTCATACCCCATAACTCCAAATTAAGTGATCATTAGTTTTTGGTGTTCCCAACTTCCCACACTAATCTATTAGGTGATATGATGGCATACTTCATAACATTTCCAAAATATTTAGCTACCCTCTACACACAAGCACATTTATGACATGACATTTCTTTTAAAGCCCTGTCTATTTAGAGTCTAGATTTTTGCAATGCTAAAATTGAATGGTAATAATACAAAGACTTACAAATAGGACACAATAGAAAAATGAGTGGATTCGCAATGATGTAGTCAAGTTTCTGGATATGAGCTCGTTGCTTATCCTATAAACCTTGCTAAAAAAATCATTTTAATCATTGTGTAGTTTCCCCAATCCATATATTGAGCTCTTTTATTGTTAAGAATTAGGTAATTAATTACGTATTAATTAGTACCTCATTATGTGATTAAGGAGCGAAAGATTATGTGATGTGTGTGTATGTATGTGACAGTGTGATAGAAAGAGAGAAAGAACACTTATGAACAATGAGACAAGATGGGGGATGATTAACTATATTTAAAAAGTATCATCAAATACAAAAGTACCCACAATGAGGTATATATACATCTCACTTGCAAAGGTGCACATGTGTGAGTAAAATATAGGTACAAAGGTATAAGTTCTATATTAAATGATCATGGGAGTGGAGGATCTACAATGTATCCCATTGAAGTGCAAAATCCTATTTAAGGCTTTAAGGTCAACACACTAACTAGATTCTAAGTGACTACTAAATTACATGTGTTGACTAACTAACTAAATCTAGTTGAGCTTGATATCTCAACACACCCCCTCAAGCTCAAGTGTAAGGCGTCCAACGTCTACTTTAGCTTTCGTTGGCTTCATCAGCTTCCGTCCGGCCTTCAGCTTTTTGAGGCAGTCTCGGTTCCTCCCCCTCAAGCCGATGACGAACGCTTGTAGTGTGAAATGGTTGATGTCGAGTGCTTGCACCCATTGTGGGTTGTTGAGAATCAAGCTCAACTTGGTGTAGTGTGTGAACTCACCTTGAGAGTGAATAGACACTCCAACGGTCAAGAGTCACCATTAAGTCACCACTTTGTATTCTAGCATTTAGTATGAGTCATAGAATCATACTCTATGACACATAACTTATGAGCTTTCACATTCCCCATGCTCCATGAGCCTTGTAATTAATGAAGAGAGAGGGTGACTATATAAAGCACCCTCCTCCCACCTTGTATTGTGTTGAGTCTTTCTCCTTTGTTAATATACTTTTACCTTGCGTATTTTCTGTGTCTTATTCCTTGTCTCTCTCACTCTCTCTCACTCTCTCTCTCGTACACACACATAACTCATATCTCTTCCGCTTCACAAGAATCATATCCGATTTTTTACATGGTATCAGAGAGATTTGGTAGCTCGATCTAGCCCATTCGTCTCATTGTGATCGTGTGTTGTTCTCCACGCCGACGACCAAGAACTGGCTCATCGCTATCGTAGCTTCGCTACATAGCTCGCATTCGAAGAGAGAAGAAGAAGAAGAAGAATCAACATAATGAATACTCAAATGGGGAGCGATCTCCCTACCAAGAAGTTGGATCGAAACAACTTCACATCTTCGGAGTACAAGATGCACCAATACCTTGTTGGACAAGGCTATTGGAGCTACATCGAAGGAGCGCATGAAGACCGACCCGCCGAAGCAGCTCCCAGATACGCGACATGGGAGCAAGCTGCAAGCCGCATGATGTATTGCTTGGCGACATGTGTTCACGATCACATGCTCGGCTACATTGGCGAAGCCAAGACGCCGAAGGAGGCATGGAAAATCTACAAACGATTTTTGCGGCAAACACAACCGCAAGACGGCTTCAACTCCGCCAAGAGTTGAACAGCATTCAACAAAGGGACATGTCCATTATGACATACACCTCGAAGATCAAGGAGCTTTGCGATTCGCTCGGCTCAATAAGCGTAAATATCGATGATGATGAGATGGTTCAAATATGCTTCGGCGGCCTCGCACAATGGTTCGACGCGATGCGAACCGCCGTTCTAACACGGGAGAAATCTCCCTCCTTCTTCGAGCTCCAATCAATGCTATTGGTAGAAGAAAACCACGTGCGTACAAGGAGCAATGAGTCGGAAAGCCACATGCTCTACACGAACTCGAACAGAGGAACAGGACGCGGATGGTCGAGAGGCCGATTCGGCCAAGGACAAGGCGGACGAGGTCCGACCTACGATAACAACTCCCAATTTCGGCCGTAAAACGGAAGCCAACGAGGAACCTTCGCAAGAAGGGGGAGCTTCCAATCCGGCCCGAACCATCAAAACGCAACCGAATGCGGATATTGCGGAAAGCTCGGCCACCACGAAGAAGAGTGCCGAAAGAAGATGCGTGAATCGGCTTCCACAAGCCTACAACTCACGAATTACACGCACAACTCCGACTATGAAGATCATGACGGAATGTATGCACACAACTCCGACTACAAAGATTGTGGCGGAATGTATGCACATAACTCAGACTGTGGCGGAATGTTCATGATGAAACATAGAGCAAACTCCATGTCGGCCTCTACCTCAACTAGTGCCTCTAGTCTGGAAGACGTATGGTTCGTCGATTATGGTGCCTCGAACCATATGACATCGCATCAAGAATGGTTCCGAAAACTTCGAGAGCCAGACCAACCTGACTATGTCGAAACCGGAGACGACACTACGCACCCGATTTGACACATCGGCAATGTTCCTTTCGGAAAAGAAGGTAAGAAAAATTACATTAAAAATGTCTTGCATGTACCGACCATTACGAAGAATTTGGTCTCCATCGGCCAAATTGTAGAGCAAGGGATGCAAGTTCGATTTAATCAAGACGATTGCTTCATCGAAAAAGAGGGCTGACTCATCGCACGCGGATGAAGAGAGGGCCGAATGTTTATTCTCGACTCACACGAGATGAAATTGGCCATGTTCGCAAAGGGCATGAAAGCTGACTCCGACATAGAGTTATGGCACAAGTAGATTGGCCATATAAATCTCCAAAAACTCAAAGCAATGAAATTGAAAGGAGTCGTCATCGGACTCCCAACATTCAAAGAGAAGGAAATTGAAGGTGTATGCAAAGCGTGCCAATTCGGCAAGCAACACCGACACCCATTCCCGAAAGAGCGGAACGTGAGCAAAGGTCTACTTGACGTAGTCCATTCCGATGTATGGGGACCGGCGTAGACGGCTACATTTGGTGGATGCCAATATTACGTGCTCTTCATCGACGACTTTTCTAGGCACACTTGGATCTACCCGATGCGGAAAAAGAGCGAAGTGTTCGAACACTTCCAAAATTTCAAGTATGAAGTCGAGAAAGCCACGGGCCTACATGTACGATGCCTTCGATCGGATGGCGGCAAGGAGTACTTCTCGGACGATTTCACGGCGTATCTCCGAAAGGAAGGAATTTGGCGAGAATTCAGTTGCCGACACACTCCGCAACAAAACGGGGTAGCCAAGCGCAAAAATCGGCACATCCTCGAAGTAGCGCGGGCCATGATGAACGAGAAGCATATGCCCAAGTCATATTGCGCTGAAGCTGCAAATACGGCCGTCTACCTAATGAACCAGTGCACAACATCCGGCGTGCACGAGGTCACTCCACACGAAAAATACTTCAGAAAGAAGCCGGACTTATCGCACACCCAGATATTCGGCGTGATAGCGTACGTGCACATCCCTGACGAGAAGCGTCAAAAGCTTGACCCGAAGTCGGAGAAATGTATCCTCGTAGGATACTCACTGGAGCAAAAAGGGTACAAGTGCTACAACCCCTCAACTCGAAAATCTCGCGTAAGTCGAGACGTCATTTTCGACGAGTCCGCATCCTGGTACGCACCAGAGACAACCCTGACTCCGCTCGACCCGGAATGCGTCGAACAAGAGATAAACGATGAAGATCGCCCTATGCGCATGTTCGAAGAATGTGCGATCACGACCCGACTGAGCGGACCACAAGAGCCTTTGAGCAATCAAAGCATATCACGGCCTAGCCCGAAGATGGACAAAGGCAAGGCGAAAATGGCGGAATACGCAGACGATCGCTTCGACGACGATGAGTCGACTCACTCACTCGAAAGTGAGTTAGGCGGCTTCGATGTACCAATCAGAGCTAAGAAAGCCCTCATCTCTGCAAATGAAAAGCTTCATCGATCCACTCGTGAAAAGAACCCTGTAAACCGATTCGACTACAATGATGAAGGTAGCGACAATACGGGAGCCGGAAACCTTCTCCGAAGCTACAAAGGACCCGCGATGGATCGAAGCAATGAACGAGGAGATGCAGGCACTACGGAAGAACGAGACGTCGGATCTTGTTCCCATCTCACTACACAAAAAGGAAATCGGATGCAGATGGATTTACAAAGTGAAGTACAACGCCGACGGTTCCGTCAATCGCTACAAAGCGCGACTCGTAGCGAAAGGCTACGCCCAAACACACAGAGTTGACTACGAGGAGACCTTTGCCCCGGTGGCAAAGATGACGACGGTACGGACAGTAATTGCGCTGGCCGCAGCGAAAGGGTGGCACCTCCATCAAATGGACGTCAAGAACGCCTTTCTACAAGGCGAATTAGAAGAGGAGGTGTACATGATACAACCACCCGGCTTCAACTCGAGCACCCATCCGAAAGTTGTATGCTGACTCAAGAAGGCACTCTATGGCCTCAAGCAAGCACTGCGTGCTTGGCATTCGAAGATAACACAATATCTTCATCAAATCGGCTTCCGTATGTCAAAATCGGACAACTCCCTCTACATACGAAGCGATTCCGCCAGTACGATCGTCATCATCTTATATGTGGATGACCTAGTCATTGGAGGTGAGCATCTCGTCGAAATCAATAAGGTCAAATCCCTCCTTTCCGACATGTTCAAGATGACGGACATGAAGGAACTCCACTACTTCCTCGGCATCGAAGTAATTCGGACTCTGGCCGGAATCATGATTTCTCAACGACACTACATCCTTAACTTGTTATACAAGTTCGGTATGGCTAAGTGCAAATCCATGGCAACCCCGCTCGATCGTAATCTCAAACTAGATGCAAACTATGGCACCAAAGCATGTGAGCCGACTCAGTATCGGCAACTCATCGGGAGTCTCATCTACCTCACGATCACTTGACCCGATCTCAGTTATCCGGTCGGTCCCCTTAGTCAATTCATGCAAACACCGCATGATACTCACTTGGCTTGTGCTCAGCGAGTTCTACGATACGTAAGCGGCACAATGGATTGTGGCATCCTCTACAAGACCTCGATGCCAATACAACTCGAGGGGTACACAAATGTCGATCGGGCCGGCTACAAAGACGATAGAAGGTCAACCTCCAGATTTGTTTTCTCCCTCGGCAGCGGAGCAATATCCTGGAGTAGCAAGAAGCAACCGACCGTTGCTCTTTCCAGTACGGAGGCGGAATATAGGGGCGCAGTCGTAGCTGCGTGTGAAGCCGTATGGCTCAAGAGGATTTTGAAGGATCTGGGCGTACCCATCAAGGATCCGACCTCCCTTTACTGCGACAACATGAGTAGTATCTATTTGGCTCGGAACCCGGTGTTCCACGCGTAGACAAAGCACATCGAAGTGCATTATCACTTCATCCAAGAGCGCATTCTAGCTGGTGATGTCGACCTACAACACATTAGCACCAATCTTCAAATGGTCGACATCTTCACTAAAGCTTTAGGAGCCGACAAGCTATGGCAATTCATGAACGATCTCGGATTTACGATGCCTGACCTACCAAGCTTGAGGGGGAGTACTGAAGACATTACTCAATAATGCGTGGATTACGCAACCGCGCAACGAAGCCGCAAGGGGCCGATCTACCGCGCAAAGCCACGAAGAAAGACGCAAGCCAAGCACAGACTTTGCAACTATGCACAACACAAGCTGGAGCACAGATTCCGCAAACTTCGCATAAAGCAAGTCGACACGAGTTGATGCGGACTTCGGAACACGAGTCGAAGCGGATTTCAGATACCATCTGAAACCGACCTAACTTGAGCTTGAGGGGGCGTATTGAGAATCAAGCTCAACTTGGTGTAGTGTGTGAACTCACCTTGAGAGTGAATAGACACTCCAACGGTCAAGAGTCACCATTACGTCACCACTTTGTATTCTAGCATTTATTATGAGTCATAGAATCATATTCTATGACACATAACTTATGGGCTTTCACATTCCCCATGCTCCATGAGCCTTGTAGTTAATGAAGAGAGAGGGTGACTATATAAAGCATCCTCCCACCTTGTATTGTGTTGAGTCTTTCTCCTTTGTTAATATACTTTTACCTTGCATATTCTCTGTTTCTTATTCCTTGTCTCTCTCACTCTTTCTCACTCTCTCTCTCATACACACACATAACTCATATCTCTTCCGCTTCACAAGAATCATATCCGATTTTTTACATGGGTCATGAGCTACTTTTGTAGAGTTGTCAGGCTCTTGTTTGGCAGCTACTTTCATCGCAAAGGCATAATGATGGGCCATATACTCATTGTAGTCAAACCAAGTGACGGAGTTCTTCTCTCTAGATGAACGTCGAGGTTTTTTGCTTGCTGATGTGAGCACCTTCTTTACTTCAAGTGTCTACATGATGGGTACACCAAATGCACTGTCTAGTGAGAGAGCCGACACATCCGAATCATTGTCATCGGGATGGTCGACTTCGTATTCAAGTATCTTACCTTTGCCTTTGTCCAAGTTCGGACTTGGCCGTGACGTGCTTTGGTCACATGAAGGCTCATGTGGGCCACTAAGGTCGGTAGAGCTGGGATTATCCTTTGTTGAAGGACTTGGCCGAATATCGTCATCTGAGTTGACGTTCAACTCTTCCTCGATCGGGTTGGATGGAGCCAATTGGGCTTATACCAAGATGCCAATTTGTCGAAGACTACGTCTCGACTCACCTAAACCACTCGAGTCGAGGGGTTAAAGCACTTGTATGCCTTCTTCCAGGCGAGTATCCTACGAGGATACATTTCTCCGACTTCGTGTCAGGCTTCTGTCGGTTTTCGTTCAGGATGCCTACATTCGCAAAGCTTCCGAACACTTTGAGGTGCGACAGGATTGGTTTCCTTCCGACAAGGAGCTCGTATGGAGTTAGCTCATGTACTCCATTAGTGGTGCATCGATTCATGAGATAGATGTTCGTGGATGCCACTTCGGCCCAGTAGAAGTTCGGCATGTGCTTCTCATGCATCATGGCGCGTGCTACCTTGAGTATATGCCAATTCTTCCTTTCGGCTACTCCATTATGTTGGGGTGTGTGTCGGCATAAGAATCCTCTCCAAATGCCTTCACCTTGGAGGTAAGATATGAATTCTTCGGAGAAGTACTCATTTCCTCCATTCGATTGTAGGCATCAAATGTGCCAACCGGTTTCATTTTTGACATGGCTCTTGACCTTTAGAAAGTGGGAGAGCACTTCGCTCTTCTTCTTCATCGGGAAGATCTATGTGTAGTGTGAGTAGTCGTCGATGAAGGTGACATAGTATCGGCATCCGCCGATCGTCGGCATTTGAGCCGGTCCACATACATTCGAGTGTATGCGTCGAGGAGGCCTTTTCTTACGTAGCTCTCCTTTGGGAATGAGAGTTGATATTGTTTGCCGAGTTGACAGGCTTCGCACACTTGGTCGACTCGTTTCGACTCAAATGTTGAAAATCCGATGATGACTCCCTTTGATTGCATCGCTCGAAGCCGATGGAGGTTGATGTGGCCAATTCTCTTCTGCCACAACATGATGCTTGTATCAGTTTTGAGATCTTTGGCATACATGGCCGATTTCACCTCGTTTGAATCAAGAATGAACATTCGACCATCTCTCCATCCTTTAGCTATGAGTCGGCCATCTTTGTCGATGAAACATCCTTCGTTATTGAAACGAACTTGCATGCCTTGGTCCACAATTTGGCCGACCGAGACCAAATTCTTTGTTATTGTGGGCACGTGCAAGACATTTTTGATGCAATTGTTAAGTTTATGGTCGATTTTTAGATTCACGTAGGAAGCCTGAGCCGGATCAACATCCGGAAGGATGAGTCGTATCGGTATCCGGATGGTATCCAGAAACAACCGGCCGGATTGCGAAGATGGATTGGAGAGCCGAATTCGAACGGGAACCAGAAGCCTAGTAGTAGCCTAGACTACTAAGTAATCATTGTCTCGTAGTTAGTGTCAGTTGCACGTAGGAATATTTAAGTACCTATCAGTACTTTTGTCAGTCCTATATGGACTTGTATAAATAGTGTTGTTTAGCACGTTGTATGTACAGAGTTTTAGAGTTATTTTTTGAATAGAGTTTATGTTCTGCTCTCTCTGTCTCTCCCATATATGTCTCATTAGAGTTTTAGAGTTATTTTTAGAGTTGTATGTCTCTCTGTGTTAAGCTTCTCCATTACAAACCTTCATCTCATTTTCTATTGCTATCCGGTTGAGCCGGTTTTGTCTGACGCTTCCGCACATTAACATTTACATGGTATCAGAGTGTGAGGGTTGAGAACCTCTGTAGCCGACACTTGCTTCTGTAGATGAACCCTAGAACCTGGTAACAACAAAAAGAGAGAAGATATGGACAGAGGAATGGCGAGTTCACTTCCAATAGAGAAGCTCGACCGGAGCAACTACGCGTCCTAATCATATAAAATGCACCAGTACCTATTGGGGCATGGATATTGGAACAAATGAAGTAGCACCGGAGCCGTCACAAAAGGACTTCCCGGTATGGGAGCAGGGAGCAAACCCAGTATTGTACTGCCTCGCATCCTTTGTGCACGATCAGATGCTCAACTAGATCAAGGATGAAAAGACACCGAAGGAGGCCTAGGGAAATCTGAGGAAGATTTTCGCCGCAAGTACCATAGCCCGTAAGTTGTAGCTCTGACAAGAACTGAACCATATCCAGCAAAGAGACATGTCGTTTACGGATTACACCACCAAAATCAAGGAGATTTGAGACGCACTCAGGTCCGTCAACGTGACGGTGGAAGAAGACGAGATGGTACAAATCTGCCTCGGTGGTCTAGCGCAAATGTACGGGCCAATCCGGACTGCGATCTGCACTCGGGAGAAACCACTGTCTTTCTTCGACTTGCAATCGATGCTGATGGTCGAAGAAAACCACGCGAGTGGGTCAAGGACCACTCAATCGGACGGTCGGCTACTGTATGCGGAGACAGATCGGCCTCACGGACGTGGTGGACGAGGTGGGTTGGCACGCAATGGAGGTGGCTGGCAAGAGCAAGACCAGAGGCATAGAGGAGGTTCCGACAGCAGTTCTGAACCCTCCACAAGCAGGGGGAGTCAAAGCGGTGCCAGGAGCCGGCAAGGAAAGGCTGACACAGAATGTTGGTACTGTGGCAAAAAGGGCCACAGGGAAAGCGAGTGTTGGAAGAAGCGCGCCGATTCGGACAAATCTGGATCCGGCAAAACCGGTCGGGAGAACCGGCAAAGCTCGCACTACGCAGGAAGGATCGGAAGGATCCGGAACCGGGAAAACCGGTAAAGGGCTAGCCTTCGTGATGAAACACAAGGCTAACTCAATGAAGAAGACTACTTCCAAATCGGAGGAAGTATGGTACCTTGATTCCGGAGCGTCCAACCACATGACGAGCCATGAAGAGTGGTTCTCCTTTTTGGAGAAGACCGAACAACCGGGGATTGTCGAAACGGAGATGACACCCCTCACCTGATTGTGCATGTCGGAGAAGTCCCTTTAAGCCATGTCGGGCAAAAGGGGAAGCTGATGAACGTACCACACGTTCCGACTATCACAAAGAACCTGGTGTTAGTTGGACAAATCGTCGACCAAGGGATGCAGGTGCGGTTTACGCACCTAGGGTGCTTCATCGAGGAAGAAGGCCGGATACTTGTGCAAGGGCGTAGAGAAGGGACGATGTTCATCCTCAACACCAATGACGTTGGCACCGCCATGTTTGCCAAAGGGCAGAAGGTCGAGTCGAACATCGACCTGTGGCACAAGCGGATCGGCCACGTCAACTACCGAAGGCTTCAGGACCTGCAATCGAAACAGGTTGTCTTCGGTTTGCCAAAATTTAGCGACTAGAAGGCCAAAATTTGTGAGGCCTGCCAACTCGGGAAGCAACATAAGCTTCCATTCCCCACCGATCAAAACTGGAGGAATAACAAGCTCAATTTAATCCATTGGGATGTATGGGGACCAGCACAAAATGTTAGTCTTGCTGGGAGTCGGTATTTCGTCTCCTTCATCAACGACTACAGCCGGCACTCGTGGATCTACCTCATCGAGAGGAGGAGCGAAGTCTTCAGGTGTTTCCAGAACCTTCAAAGCTTGGTTGAACGGGAAATGGAGAGAAAGATCAAGTGCCTGCAGTCAGATAGCGGAAAGAATACTTTTCCGGCCAATTCAACAGTTATCTGCAATAGAACGGAATTCGGAGAAAATTTAGCTGCAGGTACACACCGGACCATAACGGTGTGGTCGAAAGGAAGAACCGGTCTATTGTCGACACGACAAGGGCAATGCTAGAGGAGAAGAGCATGCCCCATTTCTACTGGGCTGAGGCGGTCCGGACGACCGTCTACATCCAAAACCGGATTAGTCACAACGTGTCAGCACACGAGTTGTATTTCGGGCGCAACCTGAATTTGAGACACCTTCGGATATTCGGTAGCGTAGCATATGTGCATGTACCGGATGAGAAGCGGAAAAAGCTAGATCCGAAGTCGGAGAAGTGCATCCTAGTTGGTTACTTGCATGAGCGAAAGGGGTATAAGTGCTATAACCTTCTGAATAAGCAGGTCCGAGTAAGCCGAGATGTCGAGTTTGATGAGACGGCATCATGGTACTCCTTACCGATTCCAACTCCCCACGAAGACCCGATTCTGGAAGATGAGGCTAGTGAGCCCGAGGAGGTCCGAATAGACGATGAGAAGCTGGAGACTCTAGAAGAGAGTCCGGAATCATTTCAGTTGAGTGTATCAAATGAGCGATTGGGTCAAAGTGACCAGTTCGATGAAGAACCGGCGAGTAATGGAGATTTTGTCGTGCTCTCCTAGCGCAAGGAACCATAGAGACAATTCACGCACTGTCGTGAAGATTTCCGGCTACGGTGTGAAACCGGGGTGGAAAGGGCAAGTCGGTGGTGTGCAACATGTGCACATGTATGGTAGGAAAACGGTGTATGGAATAAGGGGGAGTATTTATCCCACATTCTAATGTCCCTCCCTCCTTGGGCTATAAAAGGAAGGGAGGGGTCTCTTGTGAAGGGTTGCCCATTTTGAGTCGTAAAGGTATACCATTTTGTCGAGGGTCATTTTGTTTTCTAGGGTTAGTAACTTCTTCTTCTTCTTCTTCTCCTCTTGAGAAGTGGGCGCTGCAGCCACGGCGACAAAGCTCTATTAGGGTTAACTTCTTCCGAGCATAGCCCGGCTCGAAGCCAGGGTCGTATCTTTTCACTTGTAATGTACATACGCATATATGTTCGTGCATATTGGCGTATTTGGTGGTGTCGGGAGCATAGCCCCCTTGTTTCCTGTGTATAAGAGTCGGTGTCGCACGCATGCTCTCTCTCTCTGTCTCTCTCTCTCGTGTTCGGTTGCCTCCGAGACGTGTCCGGAGTCGGTTTTATCGGCATCCCTTCTCCCTCGTCTGAGATCCCTGTGGTCCCGCCCATTCTACACGCACGCGTGTAATAACGCGACATCTTTGGTGAACCCGACATGAAGAGCGGCAAGGGAGGATGGAGTTGGAAGAAGATGACCTCACGCAACTTTTTCTCGAAGCGGTGAGGGAGTTTGGACAAGCAACAACAAGAAGAGAGACAGCACAACAAGCTATATAGTGAGTGGCCGAAAGAGTCAGTCATTTCAACAGGGACGAAGTCCCATTCTACTTGGAAGCCTACAACGCAGAAATGGAGGAGCGAGACGTAGACGAGGCGTTGAGGCTGGAGATCTTCTGTCGGGTCGTCACCGTCCGTATGCACGCGGAAGTGAAGGAACTCCGAGAAGCTCATAGTTCGTGGGAGGCCTTCGAAGAGGCGCTCCTGCAGGCATATGGAGGACGGCGGAAGAGCCGGGGACGACGCGGCTTCGACCAGTGGGTGGCATCGGCGAAGACCCACCGGGGCGCAACGAAGGTGTTCCGAGAGTTCGAGCGACGGCTTGCTCAGCTCCTAGAGCGGGAGCAAGGTTTGGTGGGGGCGGACAAAGTCCTGTTGTTCGTTAGGTCGATCGACCAAGCGGAACGGGAGGCCATCGGGATTGAGCTCGAAGATGAGGATGGAGTGAATGGCCTTACTGAGGACTGTTCGAAGGTCGGAAGGGTATGCCAACGGCTAGATGATGAGCGGGCCAAGAAGGTTAGAGGAAGGCACGCGATGGCACGCCATCATAGCGGGAAGAGGTCAAACGGCAAACAGAGTCAGCAAGGCTTGGCTTCAGGGCCAGGATTGCGGAGGCGTACGCAGCTCTCCAGGCAATGCTCGAGGAAGAGGAAAGATCGAGGCCGCAAGCTAACGCCGAGGAGATGGACTTGCTCCATGAGTTGGCAGAAGATCGGTACCACGGTACCACAGGAGAGGGTGCGGAACATAACGCCCTCTCGGCTTGCGGAGATATAACGGCCGAGGACAAGGCCGAGATGCCGATCGCAAAATCGGAATAGTGAAACCGGCGGTTTCGGGCACGTCAGCCCGAAACTCCGGACATTGGAAAAGAAAGGCCAAGTGGGGCTTGCGCAATCGGGAAGAGGACGACCACCGACCACGAGCAGCCGGTGGCTATGGAAAAGGGTGTAAATAGGACGGGCGATTCTACGCGTCTTCCCACACTTGCTCCCAAGATGATGGCAGTCGGGCCCGAGTGCCCACGTGAGTCCCAAGAGGAGAAAGGCGGTGGCGTGAGACCAAGAATCGTTGGCGAGACGATACAAGAAGGAACGGACAAAAGCCCTCGGATACAATCATTGGCGAGACGATACAATCGGTGGCGCAAATTGGCGTGCCACTATAGAAGAAGAAATGCGAGCACTCGATATGAATGACATATGGGACCTCGTTGACCCTCCCCGACACTGTAAACCGATCGGTTGCAAATGGGTGTACTAGGTAAAGTGTAATGCCGACAGTTGAGTTAACCGGTACAAGGCCCGGTTAGTGGCAAAGGGATACGCACAGACCCACGGAATCGATTACAACGAGACCTTCGCCCCGGTAGCGAAGTTGACGACAGTTCGTGTGGTACTGGTTGTTGTTGCGACAAGGGAGTGGCATTTTCACTAGATGGACGTGAAGAATGTGTTTCTTCAAGGTGACCTTGAAGAACGGATCTATATGATCCAACCTCTCAGTTTTCAGTCGGAGATGAACAAGTCGGCGGTGTGCCGGCTTAAGAAGTCACTTTACGGTCTGAAATAAGCCCCTCGAGCTTGGAATTCAAAGATTACGCACCAGTTGCATAAGATGGGGTTTGTGACCTCTAAATCCGACTCATCGTTGTTCATTCGGCAAGGTCCGGATGGTCCGGTTTGCATCTTGCTTTATGTAGATGTTTTGGTCATGACCGGACCCAGACTCAATGAAATCACTTGAGTAAAGTCCTAGCTATCTGGCGCATTTGAAATGAAGGACCTGGGGGATCATCTGGCTTCAGCGACTGCTGCAAGACCTGTGGATTGAGGTACCGACCCCGATCCTGATCTATTGTGACAACATGAGCAACATTTAGCTCACGAAGAACCCCGTGTTCCATGCTCGGAAAAAACACATAGAAGTGCATTATCACTTCGTGCGTGAGCGGGTTTTGAGCGGTGAAGTTGAATTGCGGTATGTTCAGACGGATCGGCAAGTTGCCGATATCTTCACCAAACCGCTCGGATCGGACAAGTTGCAGCACTTCACCGAAATGCTTGGTGTTCACCATCTTGACGTGCCTCACTTGAGGGGGAGAAGGAAAGGGAACGGAGGGCACCAGACAAGGAGCCGGAGAAGAAGAAAGAACCAACAAAGGGGGAGACAAAGGGAAAAAGGAAGCCAAGTCGACGAAGGAAGTCAGCAAATCAGAACGAGTCGGAACAAGTGGTAGCGGTGACATAGTCAAGAAGGATAGAGCCGACCAGAAGGAGAAGGCCAAGACCTGGACATGGTCTGATATGGTGAAGGGCCTGAAACCGGAAGACGAGTTGGAGAACACCGACTCGGACAAGAGCTGGAACGAATCGGGAGTGACCGATTCAAACAAGAGCTAGAACGAATCGAAGGAAACTGATTCGGTTCAAGATTCGGAGAAGCCAGATCAACTAAAGGCCAAACGGACACGGAAGCAACAGAAGTCGATGCCAACACGAAGAACCGATGGGTCGACAAGCGTCAAAGTCGCAGCAGTGAGGGAGCAAAAATGGGCCTGTTGAGCAGACAAGCCGAATGAGGAGGTCGAAGTGCGCAGAACCAGAAGGGTCGCGGCAAACAGGACCGGACCGGACAAGGAGCGCAAGCAAGGTGGAGCAACGCCAAAAGGAGCCACGTAGAGGAACCGGCTGCCAGGGACACCAACACCAAGATCCGACCTCAAGTTGAGCTTGAGGGGAAATTTTGAGCAAGCAAGCTCAACCAGATCCGGATCGGCTAAGGAAGCCTGAGTTGGATCGACATCCGAAAGGATGAGCCGGATCGGTATCCGGAAACAACCGTCCGGTTCGTGGAGACGGATCGGAGAGCCGGATTCGAGCAGAAACCAGAAGCCTAGTAGTAGCCTAGACTACTAGGTAATCATTGTCTCGTAGTTAGTGTCAATCACACGTAGGAATATTTAAGTACCTGTCAGTACTTCTGTCAGTCCTTTATGGACTTTTATAAATAGTGTTGTTTAGCACGTTGTAGGTACAGAGTTGGAGAGTTATTTTGAATAAACATTTTACGTTTTGCTCTCTCTGTCTCCCCTGTGTATACTCTCTCTCTCTCTCTCTCTATGTATTAAGCTTTTCCATTAAACCTCTTATTCTCTGTTGCTATCTGACTGAGCCGGTTCTGTCTAACGCTTCCTCACATTTACATTCACATGTTCTTTATCTCATCCTCAATCTTATGGTCAAACTAGATGAGCCAATCAAGCTATTGAAGATATGCTTCGAATTTATGTGGCAATGAAGCTTACAAAATTATAACAATATCCCTCCTTATTAGAGTCCACTTATAAGTTATAATGGCTCTAAACATATTGTAACTCTTTACTAGGCGTCTTGGCATCTCGAATGTGGCTAAGCATGTGGTCGTGGACACATGTTGCCAAGCAATACATTACCCGACTCACTCCTTGCTCCCACGTTCAGTAGTTGGCTTTTGTGATGTCAGGTTTGTTTTCGAGTGCACCGGTCATGTAGCTCCAATACCCTTGGCCGACTAGGTATTGGTTCATCTTGACTCCCAAGATGAGTAATTGCTTTGGTCTTGCTTTTCATTAGCGAGCGAGCTACTCATTTGTGTGTTCATGTTGATGTAGTGACTTCCTTTTTCGGTTTTTTTTATTCGGTCACGTACACATGCTACGTAACGACACTACGATAGCAGATGCCGGAATTTGTCGTCGGCGTTTCGAACACACAATCATGAAGACTTGGGTGATCTTAGTGGATGAGCTAAACCACACACTCCTATATCATGTTAAGAATTAGGTAATTAACTACGGGTTAATTAGTACCTAATTATGTGATTAAGGAGCGAAAGATTATGTGATGTGTGTGTATGTATGTGAGAGTGTGAGAGGAAGAGAGAAAGAACACTTATGAACAACAAGACAAGATGGAGGATGATTAACTATATTAAAAAAGCCTCATCATCAAATACAAAAGTACCCACAATGAGGTATATATACATCTGATGTGCAAAGGTGCACGTGTGTGAGTAGAATATAGGTACAAAGGTGTAAGTCCTATATGAAATGATAAGGGGAGTGGAGGATCTACAATGTATCCCACTCAAGTACAAAATCCTATTTAAGGATTTAAGGT
Organism: Azolla caroliniana; assembly: GCF_043228905.1. NCBI lineage: Eukaryota > Viridiplantae > Streptophyta > Polypodiopsida > Salviniales > Salviniaceae > Azolla > Azolla caroliniana. The sequence goes on from NW_028230437.1 coordinate 21,300,429, forward strand.
CAACACGCTAACTAGATTCTATCTACGTAACTACTAAGTTACATGTGTTTACTAACTAACTAAATCTAGTTGAGCTTGATATCTCAACATTTATCAAGGTAGTCTTAGGGAAAAAGCATAAAATTTTTGATGTAATCCATGTTATGTCTTGCATAACCTAAACAACTCATTCTAGAATCATACTCACACACCATGCCACTTTTAAGTGCTCAAATTTGCAATTTTCTTTGAGTTTCCATATTGGCTGGACACAAATTCTCATACAGTGATTTGACGAGAATAATCGGAGAAAATTCATTATATCCATAGTTGTCTTTTTTAGTTCAGAATATTAGTCAACAACTAGAGACATTGAGAACATGAACCAATGTAAATTGAATTTTAAAGGTGCAAACATTTCCAACATCTATAGTTATAAGAAATAGTGTGAAAAGTAGGCGACCCTTTTTATAATGGATGTTTGGAGGTAGTTCCTAAATTAACAACTAAACTCAAGAAAACATTAAGACATGTTCATATCCATATGCATATTTGTATAATGAGATTTCTAATAACGAACACTTTGGGCACTTATTGAAGGGTTGTTAAATAAAAAGGGAGTCTTTTTCACAAAAGTTGTGGACAATCTCTTCACATTTCAACAAGTGGCATTACCATTTTAACGAAACATTTCACAAACATGTGACTTGAATGTTGGTTTAAAAAGTGTTCAAAGTTCTAGGAGATTGTTGGAGACAACACTGAACAAAGAATGTGGACATCAACACAAATGTCTTCAAACCATTCCACAATCAATAGTGTGCATGTTATAACAAATAAGGTTATTAATATGCTCCAAGTTACTGCAACATTAAGTATTAAAGTGTTTATGTTTCGTTTTTCAGGAAAGATGCAAATGATATCTTAGTTGCGGTTAGTTGAACATATGATGAAATTTATAAACCAATTTGCTCTTCACTATGTATTGATAGATGATGATTGCTCTATGAAAAACATCAAAATGATGATTTCTCCCATGTGGCAAAATTTCCCATTTGTGGTTGCCTTCAATTACAATGTGCAAGAAATCATTATTGTTTTAATACTTTCGAATTTTCATTTGGAATGAATATAATTAAGGTTCAAAAACCATGGGTTTAGGCCTACGAATAAAATATTACCAGAGAAAAAATAGTTAAAAATATTAGAATCCAAGGGATATTACTAAAACATCAATCATTGTTCGAGAAATAATGTAAAATACCTCTGAAAATATTAGAATTGCTAAACAATCATTCTCTGTCTTCTCACACTTGTCTCACTCAATTCTTAATAATGACATCTTACTTTTACAAAATGTCCAAATACTTTCAATTAGTGTTTACAATTTCACTTTATTTTTAGATAGAGGAGGAAGTTGGGGAGTGAGAGTAAGATTTTGAGAATTTGGAGAAATGAGAGAGAGAGAGAGAGAGAGAGAGAGAGAGAGAGAGAAAGAGAATTAGAATTAGAATTTTTATCATCCATAAAGAGGCCAATTTTGACCTATGGGACTAGAGTATACATGTGTTCTTGATATGTGTCTCCTTCCTAAGAAGGGGTATTCATATATTGAGAGAGAGAGAGAGAGGGAGAGAGAGATCCATAGTTCATTTGCGTGGATATTCATCATTTTATGTAGGACACCATAATAATCATTATTCAAGTGTGGTATTAATCACGTGGAATTAATATAATCCTCAAGTGGTGCATAATGATCCTTATGGCTGGTTTTTGGTTATAGAAATCTTTTTTTTTTTGCGAGGTTGTGTGGGTGGTTGAGATTTATGCCCCTAACCAAGCCACTCAATGTATTGCATTATGGGCTTCATCCTTCAAACCCTATGTGTGGGCCGTCCATGATTACTTATGGGTGATTTTAACATGTGTGTTGAACATCTCAATGTATGCCTGAACATTTAGTCATGGATGATCCTGAGGAACTTGCTTGGAATTCATTGACTATGGAGGTTCTGAGGTGTTGGGAAACAGGTCCCTCCGAATGGGAAGAGAACAAACCGAATCGAGTGGAGTCAATGAGTAGAAGATACCATTGGCTCCGAGAGTGAGTAGAAGAGTTTGCTCTAGTGAAGGTGCATACAATGGAGAATGGCTCGGACATGCTAACGAAGGTGCTATCGGCCGAGAAACTGAATGAGTGCCGACAGAGGGTCGGATTGGTGAAGTACCCCATGCCGGAGTGAAAGGGGAGCTTGTTGGGAAACAGGTCCCTCCGGATGGAAAGAGAACAAACCGAATCAAGTGGTATCAATGAGTATTTCAGTCGAGGCCGTAATAAAAAACCGAAACCAAAATCAGGAGACCATATATGTAAATAGTCTAAATGTGCCCCTTGTGGGCTATATATATAAATAGCTAGAAAGTTGTATAAGAATAAATATAATAACGGTGTGGAATCATTATAAACACGTTCGCGTTCACAAGTGGAAGGATCGCGCATAAATGGAAGGACAAGGAATATTTTGGTTGATTTTAGTACTTTTTCAATGATTTTACAAAATACATTGATACCAGTATCATACACGTTCAAATATACTACGAAAAAGGTTAAAAATTCACTATTTTTGTGATTTAGAAGTAACTAAAAAATGAGGAAATTCAAAAAGTTACATTCGCAATTTATATCACAAACTTTACAACCAATGTTATTTTATAAGAAACGATTTTTTAGAAATCATAAGAATTCAAAACACATGGTTTTATATTACTCGATTTGTTACAAGCGGAATGTAGTTACACTTAATAACCAAAAATACATTCATGATCACTCCATTACGGAGAATCACTACTATAACTAATATACAATGACGATTCCTCCTCGTCATCCTCGGATATACCAATTAGTGCATTATCTTCGTCATAAACCAAATGGTTTGACTCTAGACTATATGTAGCAGATCTCGTTTGCCTTTGAGTCGAGCCAACTTGTAGACTTGATAATTTTTCTTTTACTATATCTATTGTTGACTTCCTTAATTGTCCGGCTTTTGTAAGTGTGAAGTCGTACACAATGATATCCACATCAAAGATATCAAGGGTCGAGGTGTTACTGATAGGAACTACACGCTTCGATGAACAACGGTCAACCACAACCGAGCTTAAAATAAAACACAGAAAATAGGGAATGAAAGCACAACACAAAGGTGAGAAGAGTACACAGGATGTTTACGTGGAAAACCCAAACTCGGGAAAAACCACAACAGCCCACAGACCGCAAACTATCACTATATCAAAATCTACAATAAGAAAGCACCGAGGCCACGACCTCGAGCTTGCTATCTTCGCCACAGGCGGCGGTTACAACAGAGGCAACGACCTCTTCCTCTCTCTCACTCTCTTTGTACACAGTTACGCGCTCTAATCTTGCACCAACAAGAATGACAACCACACTACACAAAGTTTGCCCTAAGTCATATTTATACTAATATGACTTTTCGGCTATCTACAAATATAGCCCTGATGGACTCTCAAAAGACATATTAACGAATATGTCCCTTCATCCGGTGAGCGCTCCTCACCGGGCCTGCATCATCCGGATCTTGCCGGGCACTCGTCATCTGGTTCTCACCGGGTCTTCCGTAGCTGGGTACTCTTTATCCGGTTCTCACCGGGTCTTCCGTAGCTGGGTATTCCTCATCCGGTTCCGGCCTCGGCCGAGTTTACTCATCAGCACTGTTCTTCTCACTTCCCATCCGGAGGGACCTATCTCCCAACAAACTCCCCCTTCACTACGGCATGGGGTGTCTTACTAGTCTAATCCGCTTTCGGCATGCTTCCAGCTTGTCGGGTATCAGCACTTTGGTCAGCATATCTGACTCGTTCTCGGCCGTGTGAATCTTCGTCAGTGCGAACTCCTGGTTCTCCACTCTTTCCCGAATCTAGTGATACCTACGCTAGATGTGCTTCATCCTGGAATGGTACGCTGCATTCTTAGCAAGGTGGATGACACTTTGACTATCGCAATAGAGCCGATATTCATCTTGTCGAATATCGAGCTCTCCGATGAAGTCCTTCATCCATAATATTTCCTTGCCAGCTTCCACAGCTGCCATGTACTCCGCCTCCGTGGTTGACAACGCAACCGTCTTCTGCAGCCTCGACTGCCACGAAACAGCTCCCCCTGCATATGTCATAACATACCCAGATGTAGACCGGCTGGTATCCACATCAGCTGACATGTTCGAATCGGAGACACATATTCGAAGTGCCCTTCAAGTACCGGAGTATCCATTTGACCGCGTTCCAGTGCTCCTTGTCGGGATTGCTCATGAACCGGCTGACCACTCCGACTGCGTATCCAATATCTGGTCGAGTACACACCATTGCGTACATTAAGCTCCCGACAGCAGAGGCATATGGAACCTTCATCATATCCACCTTCTCTGCTTTCGTCTTCGGGCTTTGCTTACCGGATAACCTGCAGTTTGTCGGAAGTGTCGATCCGACCGGTTTCGCATCTGACATGTTGAACCGCTGAAGCACCTTTGTCACGTTCTTCTCCTGTGACAACCACAATTGCTTCATTGACCGGTCCCGGATAATATGCATCCCCAACATCTGTCTTGCCGGACCCAAGTCTTTCATTGAGAAGGTCTGGTTGAGAGCCTTCTTCAGCATCCGTATTTTGGCTTGGTCCCATCCGACGATCAACATGTCGTCCACGTACAGAAGGAGTATCAGGAAGTCGCCTCCTTCGAACTTCTTCACAAACACGCAGTGATCGGCCTGGGTCTTGTGGTACCCTTGATCAGTCATGAAGGAGTCGAACTTCCGGTACCATTGTCGGGGGAGCATGCTTCAGTCCGTACAGGTTCTTCTTCAACCGGCATACCAGGTGCTCCTTCCCTTTCTCCACGAATCATTCCGGTTGCTGCATGTAGATCTCCTCTTCGAGGCCACCGTGAAGGAATGTCGTCTTCACGTCCAGCTGCTCTACCTCAAGGTCCATGCTTGCCGCTATACTCAGCACCGTCCGGATAGAGGTCATCTTTACTACCGGGGCAAATATCTCGTCGAAGTCCACGCCCTTCTTCTGCTAGAACCCCTTCACCACGATCCTAGCTTTGTATCTCGCGGGGTTGCCGGCATCTCCCGGTTTCAACTTGTACACCCACTTATTTCGGACTGCCCGCTTTCCTTTCGGCAACTCCACCAATTCGTAGGTATGGTTCTCATGTAGGGAATCCATCTCATCCTGCATGGCACTTAGCCATTTGCGGCTATGGGCGTCACTTTTAGCTTCCTCGAAGCTTTCTGGCTCCCCCTCATCGGTCAGCAGCACATGCTCTGCATCCGGAAATCTCTGGGGGGGCCTTCTCTCTCTGAGAGGATATCTCCGTCTTTGGGCTTCGGTAACCGGCTCCTCCATTTAATCTTCATCCGAATCCGATTCGGGGTCTTGGCCGGTTCCGGTTTCAGCTTCCTCTACTTCTTCTTCTGCCGGTTCGGTATCCTCACCGTAACCAGCCGGTTCCTCGAGTGCTAACCGGTCTCTTGCCGATTGGGTCTGCTCATTGTAGAATCGATCCTTACCGGTCGACTCGGAGTTCATTATCTTCTTCTCCGACTCCTAGTCGGCGAGTGTCTTGTCCTCCATGAAGATAATATCTCGACTCCGGAATACCTTCTTGTCGACCGGGTCCCACACTCGGTAGCCGAACTCATCGTCGCCGTAACCGAGGAATATGCATGGCTGGGTCTTTGGATCTAACTTTCCTCTCCGGTCCTTAGCTACGTGCACATATGCAAGACACTCGAATACCTTCAGATGCCGGTAGGACACTTCCTTACCGGTCCAGACTCTCTGTGGCGTGTCTCCGTCCAAGGGTACTGAGGGTGATCTATTTATCACATATGTCGCCGTCGACAGTGCCTCAACCCAAAACTTCTTGGGTTGTTTTGCATGCGCCAACATACTCCAGACCCTCTCCATTATGGTCCGGTTCATCCTCTCGGCCAACCCGTTTAGTTCCGGCGTCTTCAGCACAATAAATTCGAGCCGGATTCCCTTCGAGCGACAATACTCTTCGAACTGCCCCCGGTATTCACCTCCGTTATTTGCTCGAACCGCCTTTAGCTTCCAACCGGTTTCTCTTTCCACTCTCGCATGGAGCTCTTTGAGGATGGATAGCACCTGATCCTTCGTCTTCAACGGTGTGGCCCACAGCTTCTGGCTCTGGTCATCTATGAACGTCACGAAGTACTGCGATCCTGCATGTGACTTCGTGTCTGCTTGATACACATCAGTATGCACCAACTCCAGTGGTGCATTACGTCTCATCGGTGGCCTTGGTTGGAAGGAGGTCCGGTTTTGCTTACCGGCTAGACAATCAGTGCACTTCTCCAAGTGCACATTCTTCACTGGAAGGAGGTTGTTGTCTGCAAGCCTCTTCATCCCCTTCTCGCTCATGTGACACAGCCTCTTGTGCCATAGCTCACCGGTAGTGTCGGATGCCACGTTCACTTCCTCCGGACATAACCGGGCATTCATCAGGTACAACGTGTTGACCTTTCAGGCCCGAGCCACAATCAGGCTCCCCTTGCTGAACTTCATAACACCGTTCCGGATGCTACCCATGTAGCCTTCATCATCTAGCCGACCGGCGGATATTAGGTTCAGAAGAACCTTCGGAACGTGTCGGACATCCTTTAGCAGTAGCTTGCATCCGGTTGGTGTTGTCAATCACACATCTCCTATGCCGACAATTCGGCATGTACCTTCATTCCCCATCCGGACACAGCCGTGATCACCAGCTGCGTAGGATGAGAAGCATTTCCGGTCCGGGGTAAGGTGGAACGACGCTCCGGAGTTGACCACCCAGGACATCTCGTCGCCGGCAAGGTTTATCTCACTCTCCTCAGTGATGAGCATCAACTCTTCTTCACTTGTCGCGATTGCGGTCGTTCCCTTCCGGTCCGTTCCCCTCCGGTCTTTACCGTTCCGGTCCGGTGTCCGCTTCAAATCAGTACCGTCGGTTTCCTTGTCTTTCCGGAAATGCCGACAGTTCTTCTGGAAGTGTCCCGGCTTGCCGCAATAGAAGCAAGTAGGCCTCCCCCTTGACTTTGACCGTGTCCCCGACTTTTCCCGGTTCTGGGGACTACGATTTCTTTGTCTTCCGCGTTCCGATTCGGTAAGGAGCGTTTTGGAGTCGGAGCACGTATCCTTATCTTTCCGACACGCCTCTTCATCTAGCAAGCTCGACTTCACTCTTGCTAGGGATAACCGTTTCCCTTCCGACCCGGCGTTGCCCAAAGTGACAACCAACGTCTCCCAGCTATCCGGGAGGGAACCGAGCAGGAGTAACGCTAGTACCTCATCGGCGAGAGGTATTTCCAATGATGTTGCCTGGTGGATCAGCCCCTCGAAGGCATTCATGTGCTCCGCCATGCTGGAGCCATCTTGGTACCGGAGTCTTACTAGCTTCCGGAATACCGAAACCTGGTTAACAACATTTTTGTTTTGAAACATAATGCCGATCTTCTCCCAGAGCTCATGAGCCTTGTTCTCTTCATTGAAGTTGTTGTATAGGCTCATGTCGATGAAGCACCGTATGTAAGCCGTTGTCTTCATTTGCATCACCTCCCATATCGTGGCGTCGATTTTGTCCGGTCTCTTGTCCCCAAACTGAACCGGCAACCAAAGATCTTTAACCACGAGCATGTCCCTCATCTTTGACTTCCACACCGAATAGTTGGAGCCGGTGAGCTTGAACATGCCTCCCAACGAATCGTCCATTTTTTGTGTCGTTTCGCTCTGATACCACTTTGACAGGAACTACACGCTCCGATGAACAACGGTCGGCCACAACCGAGCTTAGAATAAAACACAGAAAATAGGGAATGAAAGCACAACACAAAGGTGAGAAGAGTAAACAGGATGTTTACGTGGAAAACCCAAACTCGGGAAAATCACGGCAGGCCACAGACCGCAAACTATCACTATATCAGAATGTACAATAAGAAAGCACCGAGGCCACGACCTCAAGCTTGCTATCTTCGCCACAGGAGGCGGTTACAACAGAGGCAATGACCTCTTCCTCTCTCTCACTCTCTTTGTACACAGTTACGCGCTCTAATCTTGCACCAACAAGAATGACAACCACACTACACAAAGTTTGCCCTAAGTCATATTTATACTAATATGACTTTTCGGCTATTTACAAATATAGCCCCGATAGACTCTTAGAAGACATATTTACGAATATGTCCCTCCATCCGGTGAGCGCTCCTCACCGGGCCTGCATCATCCGGATCTTGCTGGGCACTCGTCATCCGGTTCTCACCGGGTCTTCCGTAGCTGGGTACTCTTCATCCGGTTCTCACCGGGTCTTCCGTAGCTGGGTATTCCTCATCCGGTTCCGGCCTCGGCCGAGTTTGCTCATCAGCACTATTCTTCTCACTTCCCATCCGGAGGGACCTATCTCCCAACAGTTACGAATGTTTCGCTTCCTCTTCCTACCTCCCCTTCTTGTTGGGCATTCAATCATCTCCAATGTATACTTACCTATAAAAGCATTTGCACTTCTAATGTTGTACCAATGAACATTTACAGACTTGATCATGTTTTCTATTTCATGCATTAGCACTTCTAGAATTTTACCCACCCAAAATTGGTGGCCATGTGAGTTCTCATCAGCCGGCGTTGCAATCAACATCCTTGTCGTGAGCTCTTGCAAATTTCCTTGCCATCTAGCTTCGGCTACTTTGGTCATCCTTGGTCCCACATAAATGTATCTTTGTTGTGGATGGACCAAGTTGTCATTAATCGCATTTGCTGGTTGATTCAGAGTTCTATTTACACGATCATGTTGCAACGACCATGTGAATGGCGTTTCCAAATTCCAATTATCACCAAATACACAATTTTCTATAATTCCTTTCTGATCACTATAAAATACATCCCACCATGACATGTCTTGTTGTGCGGCATATTTCTTGGCGGCCTCAATATGCTTTCTTTTTTCTTCTAAGGCTTGGAGCCATGACCGCTTTTGTTCTGATACCAAGACACTCTACAACTGTCCTTTCTTCTCAATTGGGCTTAGCTCCATGGACAATTGTACTCGGCATACAAAGTAATAATTGGCAACCACCTTCAAGTTCCCATGTTGTAGAAGATGAATATTATTTAGCATACAAAAGTGTAGAACCACTTATTTCATTTTTCTTTATCATAAAAATGTGATTGAAACTTATATTGTTTAACTAGGCAAGCACTTTAACAATAAAGAGTACACAGGATGTTTATGTGGAGAACCCTAATAGGGAGAAACCATGGGAGCCCATAGACTCCAAACTATCACTATATAAGAAAGGAACAAACAGAGACTCCGAGGCAACGACCTTGAGCTCTGTATCTTCGCCAGCCGGCGGTTACAATAGAGTATCGCTCTGTATCTCCCTCTCTCTATACAACAGTTATACACATACAACAATATGACAACCACTCCAACTCTTTCAAAGTGATTGCCCTAAGTCATATTTATACTTATATGAACTTAGGGCTACTTACAAATATAGCCTCAATAGGATTACTCAAAACATATTTACAAATATGTCTTCTCTTTCGGTTCTCACCAGGTCTATCCGATCCGGTTTCGAGATCTCTTCCGGTTGTCACCAGGTCCTCTTCATTCATAACTGGATCCCATCCGAAGGGACCAATTTCCCACCAATCTCCCCCTTCACTCCATCATGGGATATCTCGCAAGCCCGATTCGCTTTCGGCACGCGTCCAGCTTGTCAATTGTCAACACCTTGGTCAGCATATCCGACCCGTTCTCCTCTGTGTGGATCTTTGTCACCACGAACTCTTTCCTGGATCCAGTGGTACCTTCACTGCTAATGTTTCATCTGGGAATGGTAGGTCGCGTTCTTTGCAAGGTGGATGGCACTTTGATTGTCACAGTAAAGCCGGTATTCCTTCTGTTGGATCCCTAGCTCTCCGATGAAGTCCTTCATCCAGATTATCTCCTTCCGGCTTCCACAACTGCCATGTACTCTGCCTCCGTGGTTGACAACGCAATCGTCTTCTACAGCCTCGACTGCCATGAAACAACTCCCCCTGCATAACTCATGACATATCCAGATGTAGACCAGCTGGCTGGTATGCACATCAACTGACATATCCGAATCTGTGAAACCATCGAGCTGGGGTTTTCTGGAGCCAAACCGGAGGCACATACTCGAGGTGTTTTTCAAATACCGGAGTATCCACTTGATCGCATTCCAATGCTCCCTTCCGGGATTGCTCATGAACCGGCTCACCACTCCGACTGCATATCCGATATCCAGTTGGGTACATACCATCGCGTACATCAAGCTTCTGACAGCAGAGGCATATGGTATCTTCATCATATCCGTCTTCTCCGCTTTGTCCTCGGGCTTTGTTTTCCGGATAGCTTCAGTTTTTCGGAAGTGTCGATGCAACCGGTTTCGCCTCCCACATGTTGAACCGTTGAAGCACCTTTGTCACATACTTCTCATCTGACAACTACAACAGCTTCTTCGACCAGTCCCGGATGATGTGCATTCCCAATATCTGTCTTGCCGAACCCAAGTCTTTCATTGAGAAGGTCCGGTTCAGAGCCTTCTTCAGCATCCGAATCTTGTGTTGGTCTCATCTGACGATCAACATATCATCCACATATAGGAGGAGTATCAGGAAATCTCCTTCGTCAAATTTCTTCACAAACACGCAGTGATCGGCCTACATCTTGTGGTACCCTTGGTCGGCCATCAAGGAGTCGAACTTCCGATACCATTGCCGGGGAGCTTCCATAAATCTGTATAAGCTCTTCTTCAGCCGGCACACCAGGTGCTCCTTCCCTTTCTTCTCAAATCCTTCTGGTTGATGCATGTAGATCTCTTCTTCGAGGTCGCCATGTAGGAATGTCATCTTGACGTCCAATTACTCTACCCCGAGGTCCATGCTTGCTGCTATGCTCAATACCATCTGGATGGATGTCATCTTAACTACCAGGGCAAAAATCTCATCGAAGTCCACTCCCTTCTTCTGCTGGAAACCCTTCACTACGATTCGGGGTTTGTATCTCGGCGGGTTTCCGGCATCTCCCGGTTTCAGCTTGTACACCCACTTGTTCCAGAGTGCTATCTTCCCTTTCGGCAACTCCGTCAGTTCATATGTGTGGTTCTCATGCAAGGAATCCATCTTGTCCTACATGGAACTCAACCACTTGCGGTTGTGGGTGTCTCTCTTTGCTTCTTCGAAGCTTTCCGGCTCCCCCTCATCGGTTAGCAACACATGCTCTACATCCGGGAATCTTTGGGGGGTTCTTCTCACTCGGAGAGGATATCTCCGTCCCTAGCTTTTTACTACCGGTTCCTCCATTTGTTCCGAATCCGAATCTGATTCAGGATCCTGTCCATATTCAGTGTCTTCTTCTTCTTCTTCTTCTTCGGTCGGTTCGGTTTCTTGTCCGTATCCGGCCAGTTCGTCGAGTGTCATCCGGTTACCGGCTAACATCCGCTTTTCAACCGGGTAAGTCCTTGTGTCCTCAAACCAGTTTTCATTGGATGATTTGGAGTTCATCATCTTCTTCTCCGACTCCCAGTTGGCAATGGTCCTATCTTCCATGAAGACTATGTCCCGACTCCAGAACGCCTTGTTATTGACTAGATCCCACACCCAGTAATCGAACCAATCATCGTCGTATCCAAGGAATATGCATGGCCAAGACTTCGTATCCAGCTTTGCTCTCTTGTCCTTCACCACATGCACGTAAGCGAGACATCCAAACACCTTTAGATGCCGGTAGGATACGTCCGTACTGCTCCAAACTTTCTACGGTCAGTCTCCGTCCCACAGTACTGACAGTGATATGTTTATCACATAGGTCATCGTCATCAGTATTCGGAAACATGTCCCTCCGGATGGGAAGTGAGAAGAACTGTGTTTATGAGCAACTTGGCCGAGGCCAAAACCGGAAATTGTGGAGATAGCCAACACGGAAGGCTAAACTTGTAAATAGTCGAAAGGTTACATTAGTATATAAGTACTTAGGGCAATCATGCTAGATGTGTGTATTATTGTAAAGTTACTGTTGTTGAGGTCGTGACCTCTGTAACTGTGAGAGTGAACGAGTGTGAGTGGAAGCGAGTGAGCTCCATAACTGCATGTTGGTGAAGCAGGATCTCGAGGTCGTTGCCTCTGAAATCTCTGATTGTATTCCTTTCTCTCATAGTGTTCTGTTTGGAGTTGGTGGACTACACGTGGTTTCTTCCCCGTTCGGGTTTCCACGTTAAAATCTGTGTCACTCTTAGTTTCTAGTTTTTCCTTTCCATTAGATTGACTATTATTCCGCACACGTACAACCGGTTGTGGCCGGCAACGATTTTAACTTCAATCATTGCCTCAGCCCAAAATTTCTTGGGTAACTTGGCATGTGCTAGCATGCTTCAAACTCTCTCCATCACGGTCTGGTTCATCCGTTCGGCCAACCCATTCAATTCTAGCGTCTTCGGCATGGTGAATTCGAGCCGGATTCCCTTCGACCGGCAGTACTCCTCGAACTGCCCCCATTATTCTCCTACGTTATTTACTGCAACCGCCTTCAGCTTCCAGCCTGTGTCGTGCCTTTCGGCGTCGGATCGTTTGCGTGAGTCGAGTGGGAACCGCTAGGCTTTTGGACTAGGAGAAAGAAGAATATGAGATAATGTTAGTTAGGAAGAGATTGTAAGAAGAAGATATGAAACTCGTGAATCCCACGAGTATAATGTATTAATGGGTAATTAGATTGTAAGAGAGAATTAGATGGTAAAATTGTGAATCCCACGAATATTTTGTATTAATCAATCCTTCTAAAAAAAATCAACAACACTATACATCTTTCTCTCTTCCTTATATAGTGTTGGAAGAGTCTAAGTTTATCACATGCAAGCATCATGCTTTTCCTAACTTTAGTTTTCATGCACACTACTGTTACCAGCCAGCAAGAAGGGTTAAGGAGGTCCAAACCAGAGTGTGAAAGGAATAGTTATTTGGGAACTGTTGTAATTAGTAGTCTTAATATATATATTACTATATAAGAAGATGTGGACGGACGGACCGGTATCGGTATGCCGATCCGGATCCGGAACAATCCCGTAAAGGTGCCGGATGGCACCGTTTTGTATTTTGCACTGGAGACCTATATAAAGGCCCGGTTACAATGTAATCAGGAGCAGATAATTAATAAAGCTTATTGTCTTAATCTTCCAGTGTTGATTACCGTTCTGTATTCATTGTTATATCTTACGCGTGTTAATTACTGTTTGCTAAGTAACAAATTAAGGTCTAATTAAGCGTTGTGCCGTAAATCATTCTGTCGTACCACCCTTTGGTAAAGTGTCTTAAGTGGACACCTTGTGTTATGCTGTTGTCCGGCCTTAGGGCGGACGTGGAAAACCGGTGAAAGGAGGGCGACGAGTGTTATACGCTGACCTCGGAGGACTTCACAGCCATAAGGGATGAGCTGGCGGAAGATTTCACGGCCCTGGCAGATGAACAATTGGTGCAGGTCCGGCAACTCGTAGCTCAACTGGACGACAATCGGCTGGAGGCTAAAATCCAGTTCGAAAGCTATGAGCGGTCCCGGCTCCGGGAAGAAAAAGCGCGGAAGGCGGCAACGGTCAACCTTAGTGATGAGGAACCGTCGCCGGTGCAAGGACCGGAGGGGGAATAGGCCGGGGTCAGTCAGCCACTGACAACTCCAACGGAGGAATCAACGAAGGAAACGCCGGTGTGAGAGCCACAAACGGAGCAGTAGCCACAACCACAAACGGAACAACAGCAGTAGCCATAGCAGCAACAACAGATTCTCGACGATCCATTGGAAATTTTGGAGCAAAGCATTCTGGACATTTTGGACGAAGCGTACAAGGGCCAGATAATGGGTTCGACGTACAAGGTACTATCCCACGGGCGTGCCATGTGTTATCGGCCGGCAAGAAGGCTTAAGGAGGTCCAAACCAGAGTGTGAAAGGAATAGTTATTCGGGAACTGTTGTAATTAGTAGTCTTAATATATATATTATTATATAAGAAGATGTGGACGGAAGGACCGGAATCGGTATGCCGATCCGGATCCGGAACGATCCCGTAAAGGTGCCGGTTGGGACCGTTTTGTATTTTGCACCGGAGACCTATATAAAGGCCCGGTTACAATGTAATCAAGAGCGGATAATTAATAAAGCTTATTGTCTTAATCTTCCAGTGTTGATTACCGTTCTGTATTCATTGTTATATCTTACGCGTGTTAATTACTATTTGCTAAGTAACCAATTAAGGTCTATTTAAGCGTTGTGTCGTAAATCATTCTGCCGTACCACCCTTTGGTAAAGTGTCTTAAGTGGACACCTTGTGTTAGGCTATTGTCTGGCCCTAGCAATAACAACTACATGTGCATGATTAGCTTTCTATCCCATCTTTTCTTTTAACTCGAGTGTGTATGCATGAATAACGTTTTGTACCATGCATATCTAGACTATTTACATGGGATAAAGTTTAGTATAACTTTACAATTCATAGTATGCTAGTATAGTGGTAATGTTGGGGTTTGTCTACATGGAGGTACAGGGTTCAAATCTTGCCCTATGCACATAATAAATATTTTCAATATTTTATTTATTATTTATTATACGTACTCTAAATCGGATATAGTGTTTTACATATTTCACGTAGTGTGTGATTCACACTACGACACTCGCCCCCTCCAAACCCGCACATCCTCCGGTATGTGCCGAAGTCCCCGATGCTTGCTATTCACCTTCATCCGAAGCTTCCTCCTATTCTCCCCTTAAGTCGACTATGAGTTGTAATACACTTTCTTCACTTTCCGCATCACCGCGATCTTCGTCTGATTGCTCCTCCTTGTCGGTCTTATCTAGGATCACATAGGGTTCTTCATCAGTCCGCTTTTTGAAAATCTTCACCCGTTTCCCGGCTATAGGCACTCGTAGTATCGTTCTATCCAACTCGAATAGTCGGTAAGTTCCATTGTCAAAATCTTTCCGAACCTCGTATGTCCCGAACCACCTTTTTGTGAACTTCCACATCGTTGTACGTTGATGATCCAAACTACTGTCGTAGACAATCACCCAATCTCCTTCTTCAATCTTCCGCGGTCATAGTCGGTGCTTTGTGTCGAACTGGCTTTTATTCCGGAATCGCGCTTCTTGTTGTCGGCGTATTGCTTCCGCTATGACTTCCGGTCTTCCCTCTAGTTGTCGTATCCGACCCGCTAGTAGTTCTACCCGGCTCATCTCTTCCTTCCACGGTAGCACTGTCCATGTCGCGATCGCGGTTTCCATTGGCATTACCGATGTTTGTCCGGTCATGAGTTCTACCAGCATGTAACCGGTTACAGAGTTATGCGTCGTTTGATCCGCCCATAGTGCATACGGGAGCATCTGCAGCCAATCCTTCACCCTTCTGTCACATGCTTTGGCAAGTGCTTTGACGATCGGACTATGTCCTCATTCGATTTTCCCATTGGCCTCCGGATTGTATGCCATTGTTAGTGTTAATCGAACTCCATGTTTGGTGAAGAATTCCTTAGCTTTATCAGAGTCGAGTTCTCCCCGATCCGCAATCACTTGTCCTACGCACCCATACTTGCAAAACACCTCCTCCAAAAGAAATTGGCATACTGCAGAACACGTTTTCCTTCGTAGCGCCCGACCTTCTACTTGGTTTGTGAGATCTTCCCGAGCTAACACCAAGTACTTCTTTTGTCCGATCCCGGTTGGCATGGCTACAATATCGACCATCCACTTGAAGTTGATTGTCGGTGAGAATGTCAGATGTAACTCATCTCGGTGTCAAACTCCGAAGTAGATTTGACACTTCTCGCAGCTTTCCGTGAACTCTGCTATATCTTTGTACATGTTCTTCCACCAATATTTTTGTTTGATTTTCACAAAAGTTGCCCATGTTCCTCGAGGTCCTGCCCAATCGGATTCGTGAAATTCGGACATTATCCGGTTTCGTTGCTCTTTCGTCCCAACTACCCGAAGTGGTATGCCATCTGGTCTTTTCAGCCTCCTCCATATTAATCCATTTTTCAAGAAGAACTTTCGGACTTGTCACTTCTTACTTCGGATCTCGACTCTCTTCTCTTTATTGTCCGATGATTCCTCGATTTCTTGTAGCACTTTCCCAATCAGCAAGCTTTCTCCCTCGTATTCTTCTTCTCGGAATTCTCGGATTACATTCGCCTGGCATATGTGCTCCGAAGCAAAGTAGTCTTCGGAAACTTCTTCATTATCAGATTCGGTTATGTCATCTCCGAACCACGCCCTTGATAGCATATCCGCTACCACGTTGTCTTTTCCGGAGATGTGTCATACCTCCGGATTAAGTGACTTAACATATGCAATCCACCTTAGCATAGCCACATCCGGTATCGTGCAACACCGCATCATCCCGAGTATCGGAAGACAATCCGTTTCAATCACTACTTTGGCTCCGATCAAATAATCTCGATCTGATTTTATTGCTGACACGACTCCCCATAATTCTCTTTTGACTTGTGCATATCCATGTTGCCTTTCGTTGAGAAGCGTTACCTTGAATCGGATCGGATATCGCGAACCATCCGAGTCGGCTTGACTGATGACCCATCCGATCCCGGTTGGGCTTGTATCAACCGTTACTATAACCAGTCGGTCATAGTTCGGCTTCTTTAGTGCTTTTGCCCTCCAAGTGATTTCTTGGGCTTCTTCATGGCTTTGGTATGCTCTGGTTTCCATTCAAACTTCTTCCCCTTCCACAACAAGTGATAGAGTGGGTCCGCAATATGTGCATAGTGCGGAATCCATATGTGATAGAATGCACATGCTCCAAGAAACCTTCGGACTTCGGATTGTGACTCGCATACTTCTTTCATAGCTTGAATCGCCTCGATCTTGGTTGGTGACAGTCTTCGGCGGTAGGGCCCACATAGATGTCTGACTACCAATCTTTCTTCTTGCCCGAATGCCAATTTCTCACTGGAAAGTGTTAGGTGCACATCTTCTAACTTTCGAAGCACTTTCTCGCAATCACGAATATGGTCGACTACGAACTTTCGGCATCCCCGATCATCCATAGTTTCATCTTTTTCTTCTACCGCACATCCTTTCATCGTAATGTCATCTAGGAATGGCATCGTTATCTCCGGAATGTAGTCTCAAAGCACCTTGTTCATTGCATTCATCATATGTGCGACCGAGTTCGTCACGGCTTGTGGTAGCGTACACATCTGGACTAATCCTATCGGTGTCCGCATGGTAGTGATGTCTCGGCTCTCCACGGCTAGTTGGAATTGGTCATACCTCGAGTATAGGTCTCCGATGGAGTATATCGCACAACCGGCAAATGCTTCCGCAAATTCGTCCACTATCAGACCAACTCCAGAGTTCCGGATCCTGACCTTGTTCACCGGTTGCAAGTCTTGGATAAATCGGAGTGACCCATTCTTCTTTGGAACCGTAAACCATCGATTTGAGTACGAAGCGTTTGATGGCTCTAGAATCCCCATCGCCACCTTCTCCTTGAGCAAGTCGATGATTTTGGGAATATGCGCCCGCGGCACCGGAATCGGCTTCAGGTTCCACGGCACATGGTCAATCGTGAAGATCACCATCGGCTCCACTATCTTCGGATCAACGCACCCTATCTCCTTCGATGTGAATGCAAATGCTTTCCCATATTGTTCCAACATCCCACGGAATCGTTCTTCTTCATTTTGTAAAAGGAAACCACCTCCACCGATCTAAAGTTTCTTCCGGGTCTCATCCGTGAAGGCATGTCTGATATCCACGGACTTCCGAAGTGTCCGATCTCCCGAGACTTCTTTCCTCTTTTGTTTGCTATCAGAGGGTAGTGGTCCCGCGGCCGGTTTCACCTTCTTCTCCATGGTCTTGTATTTCGTACCTACCATTGCTTCTTCTTTGCGGAACGCATCCGGCCCCATTTTCGCAATGATCTCGTACATCTCGACCGATTCCACCGGGATTACCCGGTCTCCTTGGCTTTTATCCTCTACAAGCTCTTCAAGCCGTTGTAGCGTGCTCCCATAAAACAGTTCTTCGACTACCCCCACGATTTCTTCGTCTTCTTTTATTATTGATGCCGACTGCAACTTATCCCCTACTTTTCGGTATTCTTTCTTCTTTCCTCCGGTTACGGCCATGTACGTAGATGCCCCATCCGGACCGATTCGTACTTGTTTTGCTCCGAGAGTTTTCTTCCTGTGTGGGGTATCAGGGCTTCTCGGACTATCACTTCCCCACTCCGCAACAATCCGCTCTAAAAATCCATCCTTGTTTGGGACAACAGCTCTCTCTTGTTCCTTTCATGATTTGCTAGCACAGTTAGGAATTGGACGGATTTCCCTCCGCTTTGGCTCCGAATTCGTGCAAAAGCCGCACCGTTATCGAGCACCTTCGTCTCCATCCATGATGCCGTGATAAATGGTTGCCCGAGGATCACGGAATGTGAGACCTCGTCTTGTACGAAGAAATTTTGGTCGATCTCGACATCCCCGATCTTCACCGTCACATCAGGACAAGCCGCAATAGATCTTCCGTTGCTTTAGTGGCCGCCCGGATCTTCCATCCATGGTTAGTTTTTATAGGCCACTTCCCCTTCCGGTAGAACTCCTTGGACATCAAATTGATCTCCGATCTGTGATCAATCAATGCTAGCACGGGCTCTTTGATGTTGCCGATTCGGACCGGAGTCTCTGTAGTTGCACATGCCCAGTGTGGCCTTGTGTAGTGGGAGTTCCACTTCGGTGTCATTCATTAAGACGGTATTTGCATTCACCCTTGGAGCATTTCCCTCCGTACTTTGTCTTTTTCTCTTCATGAGATCCACAAGAAGATCGTGGAACTCCTTCTTTGCTATTTTGAGTAATTCCCGAAGCGAAAATTCTACCCGGCTATCAAGGATTCTCTCTTCGAACACCTTTTTCAAGTCCGTTTGTTGTTCGATGTCCGAGGTGAGCTTGAATGCCAGAATCGTCTTTTCTTTTCCCTTCTCTCTGGAGTTCGAGCTTTCCGGTGTCTTTGATGGTCCAGCCGCATCATCCGTGCGCCATCGTTTTTCATCCACATACACTTCATGCAACTGACATAGCGCATGTACGCTATTCTTATCTACGGGGCACTCCCATCCCGTAGCTTCCTGGATACATTCCGCGGCACTTCGGAATCCATCATGGTCGGCTTTCTTTGAAGTTTCTAGCACTTCCGGCCAAAAAGACGCCTTTGTTGCAGATGACTCCCCCACACGTATTCCCGCGGTTGTTGCATAATTGTTTTTCACCGCGATCTCCTCCTCTAGCACCTTCTTCATGCCGCCTTTTCGGAAGTTTGGTCGGAGTGGCTTCTGAGAATCCATCAAATGAATCCGATTTCCCTCGTAGTAGATAAGATCCCGTCGTAACGCCTCCTTGTGCTCGTCGCAATCTCTCCGATCATGTTCGGTGTTATCGCACCATATGCATCGACGGTCCATGAACTTGGAACTTGTGGGACGGTCTTCCGTCTTCTTCACCATCGCGATTTTCAAATTCTCCATCTTCTCCAGCAATTGCTCCACCGTGGTTGTGTCGATTTCCTTCTCAATCGTAGTCTCCCGAGCCCGCGGTTAATGGTCTTCCAAACCAGATCTCGCTTCGGATTTGGTTCCAAAACCCTCTTTTCTTTGTTAGCAAGCCATTGCCCCCTCTTTGTATATTGTGCGACGATATCTCGCACGTTATCCCATGTATCGGTGAGACCACTCTCGGTGGTCGTGTCCTCCAGAAGCACTCCAAGATCCTTCTGGTCCCGTGTTGAGAAGCAAGCTCAACATGGTATGTGATGCTTATTGGGAAATAAGCTATAGTAGCTATTTAGCTACTTGTGAACATAAAGGAGAAACAGCTAATTAGCTACATATGTAAGTAACTTATTACTTAGGTAAAAAGTAAGAGAGTAGGTAAGTGAGAAATATACAGGAAGTAGAACTCTGAGAGAGAGAGTGAGGATAGAGAGGAAGAACTCAGAGAGGGAGAGTAGAAGAGAGAAACAGACGAGAGCAAGTAGAGCTCTGCGTGTAATGAAGTAGAAGAAGTTTTGGCTGCTACAGAGGTAAGTCTCCTTCCCCCTTCCCTTCTGTGTTTGAGCACCAAACGATCCACCACACCACGATCCGTCGCGCACATAAGAAGAGCCCGAGTGCCATCTTCACGTTTTCTTAACATGGTACCAGAGCGAGTTGCTCATAAAGAAGAGTACAGAAGTGCATAGATCTGAGAAAGGTATTTCTCTATTGGCTGATCTAAATCTGAAAGTTACTTGTTGAAGTAATCGTAGCAGAAACCCTAGTTTGGAAGAGATAATGGTTGCAGAGAATGCGGGCCAATAGTTACAGAGAAACTAGATAAAAACAATTTCCCGGCGTGGAAATTTAGAATGAAAAATTTCCTGATGGGGAAAGGATACTGGGATTACATTGAAGGAGACCTAGAAGAGGCTCCAGAGATCCCAGAAGAAAATGCCATAGCAGCACAGATTAAAGCATTCAAAGATTGGAATCAAAGGGCAAGGAAGGTAATGCATTGGCTCTCACTTAGCATCTCAGATTCGATGCTTGGGCACATACAGGATGCTATGCTCCCAAAAGAAGCTTGGGACAGTTTGGTAAAACTGTTTGCAGTAAACACAAAAGCTAGAAAGCTACAGTTGAAGACTGAGCTAAATACCTTAGAAAAAGGTAAGATGTCAATAAATGAGTATGCTTTGAATATAAAGAGCATATGTGAATCACTTGCTTCTATAAATGTAAAGATAGAAGATGATGATAAGGTAGAAATATGCTTGAGAAGCTTAGGACCTCAATACAAAAGCTTTAAAACCTCTATGCTTACAAGGGATAGTATCCCAAGTTTTCCAAATCTGGTTTCAATGCTTGTAGTAGAAGAAAGGAATCAGATGGATGATGTAAATAAAGGAAATCTTGAGAATGAGGGCGAGGAAGAGGCCATGAAAGATTTGGCTCAGCAAGAACCAACAATAATGGTTATCAAGGAAGAGGACAACAAACCATTAGAGGCCGAGGAAGAGGCCATGAAAGATTTGGCTCAGCAAGAACCAACAATAATGGTTATCAAGGAAGAGGACAACAAACCATTAGAGGCCGAGGAAGAGGCCATGAAAGATTTGGCTCAGCAAGAACCAACAATAATGGTTATCAAGGAAGAGGACAACAAACCATTAGAGGAAGAAACAACAACAGAGGCAGGGGGAGCAACCAAGGTAGAGGTAAGCAAACATATGTAAATGATGATGGTTGTTGGTATTGTGGAAAACTAGGCCACACAGAGGCTGAATGTTACAAGAAGCAAAATAATGGTTATCAAGGAAGAGGACAACAAACCATTAGAGGAAAAAACAACAACGGAGGCAGGGGGACCAACCAAGGTAGAGGTGCTGGAAGAGGCCGAGGAAGAGGCCATGAAAGATTTGGCTTAGCAAGAACCAACAATAATGGTTATCAAGGAAGAGGACAACAAACCATTAGAGGAAGAAACAACAACAGAGGCAGGGGGAGCAACCAAGGTAGAGGTAAGAAAACATATGTAAATGATGATGGTTGTTGGTATTGTGGAAAACTAGGCCACACAGAGGCTGAATGTTACAAGAAGCAAAATGATGAGCAAAGAGGAAAGAGACAGCAGAATAACTATGCCCAAAGTAGTGAAGATTGTGAAAAAGATGGTGCATTTGTGGTACAACATGAGATAGCAGCAGTGGCTGAAAGCTCACACAAATGTAATGAAGAGTTTACATGGTATGTAGACTCGGGGGCATCTAACCATATGATTGGACATGCAAACTGGAGAACCAGAGATTCCTGGCTATGTACAGATGGGTGATAATAGTACTCACCAAATAGAACATGTTGGAGATATCCCATTGTGGGAAGAAAAAGGAAAGACTAAGTATATGTTGAATGTAATGCATGTTCCAAATCTTGCTAAGAATCTGATTTCAGTTGGATAGATAGTAGAGCAAGGTATGCAAGTAAAGTTTAAGCAAAGTGGATGCTATATAGAAAAGAATGGGAAGCTCATTGCAAAAGGAAAATGACAAGGAAGAATGTTTATTTTGGATGTTGACATGCCTAGACAGATTTCAGCTATGTTTGCAAATGGAATGAGTGTATTCTCAGATGTGGAAATGTGGCATAAAAGGATTGGCCACATAAGTATGCAAACCCTAAAGAATATGTTGAGAAAAGATGCCATGGCTAGACTGCCAAAACTGAAAAATTGTGAAATGGGAAAGATATGTGAAGCATGCCAATATGGAAAGCAAAATAGGTTGTCATTCCCTCATGAAAGACATGTAAGTAAAAATTTGTTGGATTTGGTACATATGGATGTATGGGGACCAACTAAGAATGCATCTATCGGTGGCTGCAGATTCTATGTAACCTTTATTGATGATTGCTCAAGGAAAACATGGGTGTACTTCATGAAAGAGAAAAGTGAAGTGTTTGAATGTTTTCGTAAGTTTAAATGCATGGTAGAAAAGTAGGCAAGTACAAGAATAAAATGTTTAAGATCTTATGGAGGAGGAGAGTATTTCTCCAATGAATTTTCTGATTTTCTATGCAATCAGGGAATAAGAAGACAGTTCACATGTAGATATACTCCACAGCAAAATGGAGTTGCTGAGAGGAAAAACAGAACATTGGTGAACATTGCAAGGGCTTTGATGACAGAGAAGAATATGCCATTGTACTATTGGGCACAAGCTGTAAATACAACAAATTATATTCTAAATAGATGTATAACATCGGGAGTACATGAAGCAACTCCTGAAGAGTGTTTCTATGGAAGGAAACCTAGTTTAGAACACTAAAAAGTGTTTGGATGCCTTGCATATGTACATGTGCCTGCAGAAGTAAGAAGTAAGTTGGATCCAAAAGCAGAAAAATGTATTTTTGTTGGCTATTCAGAAAAACAAAAAGGGTATAGATGCTATAAGCCCCTAACAAAGAAGATTGTGACAAATAGGGATATAATCTTTGATGAGTTAGCTAGTTGGTACAGTCCAAAACAAAATCCAGAGACTGATGAAGACAATGAGATTGAAGACAGAGACAAATCTGAAAATGTAGAAGACTGCCACAGAGATGGAAGCAAGGTTGGACAGCAAAGTCCAACATCAACTGAATGTTCTGGACCATGAAAAAGCTCAGATGGTAAATCTGATTCGAATTCTTGGAGTGGAAAAAGTGGAGGACACAAAAAATGTGATGATAAAAAAGGAAAACAGAAAATGCTAGAGTATGAAATGTTGGATGACTTGTCTAAAAACATGGAAGATGAGGATTCAGATATGTCATTGGATGATTTTCTTGGTATAAGAGGATTGAAAATCCCTGGTATGGAAAAAGCATTGAAGGATGCAAATCAGAAACTGAGAAGATCAGATAGAGAGAAAAAAACTGTTGAAAGATTTGGTTATGATACATATATGGCTATGCATTATGCATATATGTCTAAGGTGGTACAAATCCCTGATCCAAGTAGTTTTGATGAGGCTAAAACTGAGAAGAAATGGTGGATGCAATGCAAGAAGAGATTGATGCATTGGCTGAAAACAAAACATGGGATTTGGTGAAGTTACCAAAAGGAAAAAATGTGGTAGGTTGCAAATGGGTCTACAAGACAAAGCATGATTCCAGTGGGAATGTAAGTAGACATAAAGCAAGATTGGTTGCAAAGGGATATGCCCAAATGCAAGGAATTGATTATGATGAGACATTTGCACCGGTTGCAAAGATGGCAACATTGAGGACATTACTGGCTGTAGGTGCAGCCAGAAGATGGTTTCTTCATCATATGGATGTAAAAAATGTTTTTTTACATGGTAACTTGGAAGAAGAAGTGTATATGTGTCAACCACCAAGTTTTGAAGATAGGAAGCATCCAGATTATGTATGTAAGCTGAAAAAGGCTCTCTATGGACTGAAACAGGCACCAAGAGCATGGCACAGAGAACTTTCAGATTATCTGAAAAAACTTGACTTCAAAATGTCAAAGGTTGATTCATCATTGTATGTTAAAAGGAAATATGATTGTATTGTTGTGATTCTAATTTATGTTGATGATCTCATCATTGGAGGTGATTCCATGGATGAAATAAGTAAGTTGAAAAGAAATTTGGAAATGCAATTTCATATGAAAGATTTGGGAGATCTGAGATATTTTTTGGGTATTGAAATCATCATATCTAAAAGTGGTATATATGTGTTGCAAAGACAATATGCAACAACTATGTTGAAAAAGTATGGTATGCTTGGATGCAAACCTATTGGAGTACCACTAGATAAAAACTGCAAATTGAGGGCTGATTTGGGAGCCAAAATAGAAGATGTAAACATGTATAGGTCTATGGTGGGCAACCTTATTTATTTGACCATAACAAGACTTGATTTGAGTTATGCAGTTGGATTAGTCAGCCAATTTATGCAACAGCCAACAAAGCCGCATTTGGACTGCATTAGAATAATTTTGAGGTATGTAAAAGCTACTCAGAACTATGGATTGTATTACAGGGCTGATTTAGACATAAATTTGGAAGGATATACAGATGCTGATTGGGCTGGAAGCCAAACAGATAGAAGATCCACAAGTGGATATATGTTTACATTGGGAAGTGCAGGTATTTCATGGAGTAGCAAGAAACAAGCTACTGTTGCATTGTCTAGTACTGAAGTTGAGTACAGAGGAACCGCCATAGCCACTTGTGAGGAGGTATGGATCAGAAGATTGCTTGCTGATTTGGGAGAGTATATAGATGGTACTGTCACAATCTGGTGTGACAATATGAGTAGCATTCAGCTTGCAAAAAACCCAATGTTCCATGCAAGAACAAAGCACATTGAAGTGCATTATCACTTTGTTAGAGAAAAAGTGATTGAAGGAGAAGTTGATCTGGTGTATGTGAATACAAATCAGCAGGTTGCTGATATTCTCACAAAGGGATTGAGTGTGGAAAAGCATACATAGTTTCGGAACATGATGGGAGTTGTAGACACTGATATGATGGCTGAAAAGCATCATGGAAAAGAAGTTGTAGATAACCCCAAGAAAGAATAAGTTGAGCTTGAGGGGGAGTGTTGAGAAGCAAGCTCAACATGGTATGTGATGCTTATTGGGAAATAAGCTATAGTAGCTATTTAGCTACTTGTGAACATAAAGGAGAAACAACTAATTAGCTACTGACAGCTATTTAGCGACTGATAGCTAATTAGCTACAGGCAGCTAATTAGCTGCATATGTAAGTAACTTATTACTTAGGTGAAAAGTAAGAGAGTAGGTAAGTGAGAAATATACAGGAAGTAGAACTCTGAGAGAGAGAGTGAGGATGGAGAGGAAGAACTCAGAGAGTGAGAGTAAAAGAGAGAAACAGACGAGAGCAAGTAGAGCTCTGCGTGTAATGAAGTAGAAGAAGTTTTGGCTACTACAGAGGTAAGTCTCCTTCCCCCTTCCCTTCTGTGTTTGAGCACCAAACGATCCAGCACACCACGATCCGCCGCGCACATAAGAAGAGCCCGAGTGCCTTCTTCACGTTTTCTTAACATCCTGGACGTCTACAGCTCGTAAGAACATGATAACTTTGTCCAGTGCGAGGATAGCTTGATCTCTCGCAGACAACCTCCCGGACCGACTTTCGAATGCTGAAAACACATCGGGGGCCTTCATCCCCTTGTCCGGCGTTTCCACCCAATCCTTGAATCCTCTCCGCATTGCCTTGGTGGAGTCCTCGATAGTGAGCGTGGTCTTTAGCGCCTCTTCAAACGCTTCCCACGTCGGATTTTGTTGTCGTAGCCCGTGGATACTTGCTTGAAGCCCGTCGGTAGCTACCCAGTTGAAGGATGTCACTTGTAGTCCTTCCGAAATCCCGCACTGTATCATTTCCGCCTTGTAGTCCTGAAGATAGCGTGATACGTCCTTTCCGTTCAATTGCCCGATCCGTTGCACGAGCCACTCTACTGCCGCCGCTATCTCCGACGTCGCGCGTTCTTCTTGAAGCATCCGCTCGAACGTCATCATCATGTTGTTAGCCTCCGGTTTATTTTCCATCTCCATGCCACCCGTGTTCACGTTGGGTTCACCACTTGTGTCGTTCCTTTTGGCGCCGGATCGTTTGCGTGAGTCGGGTGGGAACCGCTGGGCTTTTGGACTAGGAGAAAGAAGAATATGAGATAATGTTAGTTAGGAAGAGATTGTAAGAAGAAGATATGAAACTCGTGAATCCCACAAGTATAATGTATCAATGGGTAATTAGATTGTAAGAGAGAATTAGATGGTAAAATCGTGAATCCCACGAATATTTTGTATTAATCAATCCTTCTAAAAAAAAATCAACAACACTATACATCTTTCTCTCTTCCTTATATAGTGTTGGAAGAGTCTAAGTTTATCACATGCAAGCATCATGCTTTTCCTAACTTTAGTTTTCATGCACACTACATGTGCATGATTAACTTTCTATCCTATCTTTTCTTTTAACTCGAGTGTGTATGCATGAATAACATTTTGTACCATGCATATCTAGACAATTTAAATGGGATAAAGTTTAGTATAACTTTACAATTCATAGTATGCTAGTATAGTGGTAATGTTGGGGTTTGTCTACGTGGGGGTACAGGGTTTGAATCTTGCCCTATGCACGTAATAAATATTTTTAATATTTTATTTATTATTTATTATACGTACTCTAAATCGGATATAGTGTTTTACATATTTCACGTAGTGTGTGATTCACACTACGACACCGATTTCTCTTTCCACTCTCGCGTGGAGTTCCTTGAAAACGAATAGCACCTGATCCTTTGTCTTCAACGGTGAGACCCACAACTTCTGGCTGTGGTCATCTATGAACATCACGAAGTACTACGCTCCGGCATGTGACTTCGTCCCCACTTCACACACATCGGTATGCGCTAGCTCTAGTGGTGCATTCCGTCTCATCGGTGGTCTTCTTCGGAAGGAAGTTCAGTTTTGTTTGCCGGCCAAGCATTCGGTGCACTTCTCAAGGAGCACGTCTTTCACCTCCGGAACGAGGTTGTCTTCGGCAAGTGTTCTCATCCCCTTCCGGCTCATATGACACGGTCTCTTATGCCACAACTCACCAGTAGTATCAGATGCAATGTTCACTTCTTCCTGGCATATCCGGGCATGCATCAGATATAGCGTGTTGATCTTCCGGGCTCGAGCCACAATCAAGCTTCCTTTATTGAACTTCATAACTCCGTTCCGGATGCTACCCGTGTATAGCCTTCATCATCTAGAAGACCGGCTAATATCAGGTTCAATCGAACCTCTGGAATGTGTTGGACATCCTTCAATAGCAACTTCCATCCGGTTGATGTTGTCAAAAACACATCTCCTATGCCGACAATTCGGCAGGTCCCTTCACTTCCCATCCGGACACAACCATGATCTCCAGCTGTGTAGGATGAGAAGCATCTCCGGTCCAGTGTCAGGTGGAACGATGCTCAGGAATCGACAACCCACATTATCTCGTCGCTGACAAGGTTTAACTCATTCTCCTCGGCAATGAGCATCAGTTCTTCTTCATTTGTCGTGATTGCCGACGTTCCTTTCCGATCCGGGCCTCTCTGGTCCGAACCGTTTCGGTCCAAACTCTTCTTCGAATCGGTGGTGCTGGTTTCTTTCTCTTTCCGGAAATGCCGATAGTTCTTCGGGAAGTGCCCCACCTTCCCATAGTAGAAGCAAGTAGGCTTCCCCCTTGACTTCGACCTCGTCCCCGATTTGTCCTGGTTTTGGGGACTCCGATACCGGCCTCTTCCCTGGTTGTGGTAATCTTCCGTAACCAAGGCCTTCATATCAGTTCCGGACTCCCAGTCCTTCCGGCGAGCTTCTTCATCTAGCAAGCTTGATTTTACCCTTGCTCGGGACAACTGTTTTCCTTGCAGCCCAACGTGACAACTAGCGCCTCCCAACTATCCGGGAGGGAACAGAGCAGGAGTAATGCAAGTACCTCATCTACGAGAGGTACTTCCAACAAGGTGGCTGGATGTATCAACCCCTAGAAAGCATTCATGTGCTCCACCATACTGGAGCCGTCCTGGTACCGGAGCCTCACTAGCTTCCGGAATACCGAAACCCGATTAACGACATTCTTGTTCTAGAACATGATGTCAATCTTCTCCCAGAGTTCATGAGCCTTTCTCTCTTCATTGAAGTTGTTGTACAGACTCATATCGATGAAGCAATGGATGTATGTCGTCGTCTTCATGTGCATCGACTCCCACACTGTGGCGTCAATCTTATCCGATCTCTTGTCCCCGAATTGAACCGGTAACCAAATATCTTTAACCACTAGCATATCCCTCATGTTCGACTTCCACACTGAGTAGTTGGAGCCGGTGAACTTGAACATGCCACCGAATGATTCTTCCATTTTCTATGTTGTTCGGTCTAATACTAGATTGAAGAGAATAGCACGGAATATTGTTTGGCCACAACCAAGTCTAGAATCACTTCTATGAGAATCAAACACAAAAAGGGGAAATAGGGAGTGAACGCACGTACACACACAAACAATGGAGAGTAAGCAGGATGTTTACGTGGAAAACCCTAATAGTGAAAAACCACGGGAGCCCACAGACTCCAAACTATCACTATATAAGAAAGGTACAAACGGAGACTCCGAGGCAATGACCTCAAGCTCTGTATCTTCGCCAGCCAGCGGCTACAATAGATTATTGCTTTGTATCTCTCTCTCTATATATATACAACAGTTATACACATACCACAATATGACAACCACTCCAACTCTTTCAAAGTGATTTCCCTAAGTCATATTTATGCTTATATGAACTTAGGGGTATTTACAAATGTAGCCTCAATGGGCTTACTCAAAACATAATTACAAATATGTCTTCTCTTCTGGTTCTCAGGGTCCATCCGATCCGGTTTCCGAATATCTTCCGGTTCTCACCAGGTCCTCTTCATTCATAACCGGATCCCATCCGGAGGGACCGATTTCCCAACACAACTCTGACTACGACAATGGTAGCAAAATGTTTGTGATGAGGCACAGAGTGCACTCGATGACAACCTCAAACCCGACCAACACCTCCAAACCACATGATATCCCACAAGGATTGGTTCAAGGAGCTATGAACGCCCGAACGAACCAGCTATGTGGAAATTGGGGATGACACAATTCATCCCATTCAGCATATCGGCAATGTCCCATTTGGGGAAGAAGGTAACCAAACATACATCAAGAATGTCCTACATGTTCCTACAATAACAAAGAACTTGGTCTCAGTTGGCCAGATAGTCAAACAAGGCATGCAAGTCCGCTTCAACGATGTAGGTTGCTTCATTGAAAAAGAAGGCCAACTTATTGCTTGCGGCCGAAGAGAAGGTCGGATGTTCATCCTCGACTCTCACGAGATGAACTCGGAAATGTATGCCAAGGGTCAGAGAGTAGAGGCCGACATAGAGTTGTGGCACAAGAGGATAGGCCACATCAATCTCCAAAAGCTCAAGGGAATGCAGTCGAAAGGAGTTGTCACCGCACTCCTGACTTTCACCGAAAAGGAAATCGCAAGCGTGTGCGAAGCTTGTCAATTCCGCAAACAACACCGACAATTGTTCCCAAAGAAGAGGAACACAAGAAAAGGGATCCTGGATGTAATACATTCAGATGTATGTGGACCAACCCAGATGACATCATTCGGTGGTTTCCGGTTCTATGTAATGTTCATCGACGACTTATCCAGACATACCTGGATCTACCCCATGCGTCAGAAGAGCAAAGGGTTCAGACACTTCCAA
The DNA here is from genome assembly GCF_043228905.1 of Azolla caroliniana. Classification (NCBI taxonomy): domain Eukaryota; kingdom Viridiplantae; phylum Streptophyta; class Polypodiopsida; order Salviniales; family Salviniaceae; genus Azolla; species Azolla caroliniana. Next base: position 21,330,331 of record NW_028230437.1, read on the forward strand.
AGGTTCGAAAAGGCCTTTGATCGGACGACGTCAAGGAGTACTTCTCTAACGCCTTTACAACATGCCTTCGACAAGAAGGAATTCGGCGGGAGTTTACCTGTTGGCACACACCTCAGCAAAACGGAGTAGCTGAACGCAAGAATTGGCACATACTCGAGGTGGCAAGGGCAATGATGAACGAGAAACATCTGCCAAAGTCATGTTGGACTGAAGCGACGAACACGGTTGTTTATCTGATGAATCGTTGCACAACATCAGGAGTGCACGAAGTTACCCCCTACGAAAAGTTGTATGGGAAGTAACCAGATCTATCTCATGTCTGCATATTCGGTTCAATTGCATATGTACATATTCCCGACGACCTGTTGCAGAAGCTTGATCTCAAGTCGGGGAAATGTATACTTGTAGGGTACTCACTCGAGCAAAAAGGGTATAAGTGCTTCAACCCTTCCACCAAGAAGGTACGAGTGTATTCGATAAATGAGCATCCTAGTATACAGTCGAATCAGCCCCAACCGACACAATAGAAACCGAGTTTGACACAAATGTGGAGGAGGATGATCAACCAAGGTTCACATGAGAGGAAAGTCCAATCTCAACCAGGTTGAGTGGACCACAAAAGCCTCAAGTCGACCAAACCATGTCACGGTCGAGTCCAAAACAAGACAAAGGGAAGACCAAAATGCCTGAGTACAATGACTTAGTTGGAAATGAATTGACTCACTTATCTGACAGTGAGTTTGGTAGATTGGATGTGCCCATCATGGGATGTGAGCTCTCGGAACCGACATTGGTTTGATGTTTCACAGTACATATGATACCGTAAAGATCACCATTGGCTCCACGATCTTAGGATTTACACACCCTATCTCACCCAACGAGAAGGTGAAAGCCCTTCCATGACTTTTGATCATCCTTCTAAATCTCTCCTCCTCCCTAGGCAATAGGAAGCCACCCCCACCGATGAACCGGTGATCATTCCTCACATCTCGTCAGTGAACCGGTGTCCTATGCCTCGTGGGTCTCCCAATTTAGGATTAGCTGCTACCCCCTTTATCCAATCCCAACTATCGTCAGGCAATGGAGTAGCCACAAGCTTCACCTTCTTGTCCACGGTCTTGTACTTCGTTTGCACATTGGCCGTCCTTGCCTCCTTGATCAACCACCCACGCTCTTTGATGGCGATGTACATGTCAATTGAATTGATTGGAATTACCTTGTCTTCATTGAGGCTCGAAGTGACTATCCTCTCCATCTCTCCGAGAGTGTCATCGAACGAGACCGCCTCCATGGCGCTGCTTATTTTGTCATCTTCCCCTAATAAATTACATTGTTTGAGATACCCTTCGTATCTTCTAGCCCTAGGCTTATCTCTATCACTTAAACTAGTAATTTTACAAGCTCCAGTTTCAGAGAACCAAAATTGTTTCCTATTACATTTAATAGTTTTACAAGGGTTTAGGGACTTGGACCCTTCTTTCCGCTTTGTCCGCTTCTTCTCTTTTGAAGTTTCCCCTAGAGAGGCTTCCAAGGATTGACAGCCAAAAGTCAATCTCTTTCTCCTCTTGCCTTTCCTTGCCTCTTTCCCCACTCGGATCCCAGCCGATGTCGAGTAGTGGACGGCTTCAATATGTCGTGCTTCAACCTCCTCCATTAGCCTTCTCATGCCTCCTCGGTCTTAGTTCAATCCCAAGGGGTGCCTCATCTCTGTCGAATAGACCCTATTGTTCCAAAGGTAGACAATATTCCTTCTTAGGGCCTCTTGGAAGTCTCCACAATCCCTTTGTACGTGGTTGGAATTATCACACCACATACATCTTTGCGCGAACGGGGGACATCGATCTTGAGGACGGCCCCCACTCCCTCTCCTAGCTTGCGCTATCTGAAGATCCCACACCATCTTTGTGAGCTTGTCTATAGCCGACCGTCTAGACGGTGCTTCAACCACATTTCTTTCAGGGACAAACCTCACATTTGCTTGCCCTCTTTCTTGGGGTGCTCTACCACCCTTGGGTTCGTGTGTCTCATTAATGGATACCTGTTGCACGCATGTGATACAATAGAGCATGTAGGCAGTAGGTACGCATGCATGTGCCAAGTGTTAATAATACAAGGGAGAAATTATGCACATTGATGCTAGCTAAAACCTACAATGAGGAAGTATATACATGATTATATGCTAGATGTGTGGTTAACATATAACACTCGATTATAACATGGTCATGTCAAGAGTTCGAATCTTGACACTACATCCCGGAAGGGTTGTGCCGAGTTCGCATTATAACTAAATGTCATTATTGTTCTCTTGCCAACCATTTTGGGGTTGCCAAAACTTTAGAGTTGATCTCTCAGACCTATTGACGGCCCCAAATTTGGAAGCTAGTGAAAGGCTTCATCAAGACTTGTGACATATGTGCTCGATCTAAAACAGCCCATCATCGCCCGTATGGACTGCTTCGACCTCTCCCACTACCTGATTGGTCGTGGTCATCCATTTCTATGGACTTCATCACCGACTTGCCACTCTCTGAGGTACATGACTCCATCTTGGTAGTCGTGGACGGATTTACCAAAATGACGCATTTTATACCATGTTCCAAAGCCATCTCAAGCTTAGAGACAACGAATCTAATCTTGGCAAATGTTGTGTGCCTCCATTGGTTGCCTGATGAGATCGTCTCCAATCGTGGTGCCCCATTTATTTCTCTTTTTTGGAAACGTCTCTTCCATATTCTCAGCACCACCATCAAGTTGTCGGCGGCATTCCATCCACAAACAGACGGGAAGATGGAACACGTAAATCCGGTACTAGAGTAATATCTTCGATGTTTGGTGAGTTACCAACAAGACAATTGGACTACGTTCCTCCCTTCATTCATCCATCAGCACCTCCCCATTCTTTGCCAACTTTGGTTTCCAACCTCGCTTCAACATATCCCTTCCCTCTATTTCGGTGAACCCCTCCCCTCGACTTAAGAGTGGGTGTGTTGTCTAAAAGAAATCCACCAAGATCTAACTCTTCAGCTTGTTAATGTGCAAGACCGAAAAAAGGCAACGACTAACCATCTATGGGCTCCGACATCCAACTTTCAAGTAGGTGACATGGTTTGGCTTCTATAGCACAATATTACATATGACCAGTCATCCATGTGCCAAGCTAGTTTACACAAAATTGGGCCCGTTTCGCATCTCTGAGTGTATCAATCATGTGGCCTATTGGCTCAACCTTCCTCCCCACTATCGCATCCATGGCGTTTTTCATGTATCTCTGTTGGAGTTTTACCATCTCTTTGTACTTCCCAGGCGGCAACCCACTCGACCACCACCCATCGAGTTGGAGTCTTGCAATGAGAATGAAGTTGAAGAAATCCTCGACTCCAAGCTTCTATGTCGAAAACTCTATTATTTGGTACGTTGGAAAGGATACCCAATATTTGAAGCGACTTGGGAACCTTACCACCATTTGACGAATGCAGCTGAGACAATTCGTGATTTCCATATTTGTTATCCACACAAGCTTGCATCGCCTAGAAGTCGGTGCTAAATAGGGGGGATAACATCACGGACATGACAACGGTCATGTCAAGATCCGCACTTGTGAGCTCTTTTATTATAATCAAGTGTTATGTGTTAACCAACATGTCCAATATACAATCAGATGAATAGTTGTTCCTTGTAGCTTTAAGCTAGTATCATGAGCATAATTACTCCATTGTATTATTCACACTTGGCACATGCATGCGTACATACATGCACTAGTGTATCACGTGCTTAGTATAAATATTTGAGTTCACCTTGAATGAATTCAAGGTGAACAACACCAGTTAATGATACTTGCTCCTTAGCTTGTCAATCATGTCTTGCTTGTCAATCGTATCTTTGTAGTGCTTTTAGGCTTGTCGATCGCATCCTTGTAGTATCCTTGTAGCTCAGATTCTTCTTTCCTTAACAGTTGGGCAATATGTTCAGTGGGTCCAAATACTTCACTTGGTCATCCTTCACACAATCGAGTAATGTTGGTTATGCAAGTCTAAGTCTCATCAAAGATCCACCCTAATGATAAAACATTTTGGTGGTGTAACAGAAGGGGGGGATTTTGGATCAACATGGAAGTTTATTGAAATTCTAAATGACCTTGGGATTTCGAATCAAAAGGGCATGTAAAACCAACAACAAGAAGAGGTAATGTAGTCGTCTTCTATTTGGACATTACACCCAAACTCGAGGATCTCCACCAAAATATTTGATCTCTATCTATTTATCTATATTCTTTTTAAACCACTCTATGAAACGGAATCTAGTTGTATATAACATGACCTATTGATTCAATGTATTTAGTTTTTCAATATTCATTCCAAGTTATTTGGACATTACACCCAAACTCGAGGATCTCCACCAAAATATTTGATCTCTATCTATTTATCTATATTCTTTTTAAACCACTCTATGAAACGGAATCTCGTTGTATATAATATGACCTATTGATTCAATGTATTTAGCTTTTCAATATTCATTTCAAGTTATTTTCAATAATCTATTATTTAGAATTACTTAGAATTAAATAGGCATTGTGAAGGAATTTTCACCAAAAAACTTGTTGCGCCAGTCGAACGATCTCACCTCCATGGGTGAGACAAATTTTTCGCATCTCAATTCTGACCTCCAACCAAAAAGTTATGTAATTTTGAATGGTAGGAGTTGAATCTGGTACGTCTACTAAGACTAAGTCCCATCCATCAAATGGTACCCAAAGAGGAGTATTAAAAATGTAACTTTTGACTATTCTCAACCTCCAAAGAGAGAGGGCTAAATTCATAATTTACCAAAAAACAGAGCCTTCGCCTCTCATCAAAGTCCCCTCCCTTTGACGAAACCGATGCCTCCTATGTGAGCCGAAGGAAGCGCCATCACCTCCTACACGAGCCGAAGGAAGCGTCATCACCTCATTCACAAGACAAAGGTGTTCTGCTTGTTGCCGCCACATGGCATGCATGCATGTCCAAGTGGCACATGTCATTTATGCCAAGTGGTGATCATATGTGATCTTATGTATGTTATGTAAGTGTCCAAGATCTGCTTATTGTTGAACCATTCTAGTTCAGTGCCTCTCACTATAAAAAGGGGAGAAGAGGCTCATTTTGGAGTTCAACATTTTGGCATTTGAGGGTCCCGTTTTAGGGAGATCAAAGGGTGTTTTATTTTTTTATTTTAGGAGTCTTCTCCTTTTTCTTTTTTTTTTCTATTGGGGTATTTGGGTTGTGGGGTGGTGTCGTGATGTTTCTAACACATAGTGTGAAACCACCCTCGAAAAGAAGCAAAATAGTAGTTTAAATAAACTAGTATTGTGAAGACAACTTTGTTGGTAGCAAAAATACTTTTTCATTTTGCCAAAGATAATTCCTTATAAATAAAATTTCAACGGATTGAACCTTACAATAAATAATGCTGAATATTAAGTTAGAGGCAGTTTTCAACAGTAGACAAAAGTAGAGAAAAAGATGGAGAGAAAAAAAAACACGCGTGGATATGAGGAGCACATTAGAGAAAAAAACTCATAATTTCCTCGTCAGATGTCCAAATTAGAAAAGAAAAGATGCATAAGAAAGTTAACCCAAAGACCTTTCCAAGAATATCATGTGAAATTTGGGGCTAGAAAACAGAAATAGTGAGGAAAAGAAAAGTTAACTCATATAGACAAGCATTTTTTTAGGGGAAAAAGGCAAGTAATTCTAAACCTATAAATAAGAAGCTTTTCTAGTGAAGAAGGGGGGGAGGGAGAAGGAACCCGGAAGTTCTACTCAATTGGAAGGCAAAAGAAGAAGGATCAACAACATCGAGAGGCATCATCAACAAAGAATCACTTTCTTCTATATTCCACTCTCTTCTTTCCTCCACCTCTCTTCTCCCTTCCTTTATAAATTATCTCTCATATTCATATCAAACCCGTTGTAAAATTGATTCTTATTTTATAAAAGAATCTATTATTTTGTAATAAACTAATATTTGGTTTCACCTACATGTCTTATATATTATCGTCATTTGCGCTTATTTGTTTGTGTGTCTTGTGACAAGGGAGCGTTTCAGGCTTGCCCATGCACCTCTCCTTTCACAAAGGCATTCAAACTTACGTATCTTATATGTTATTGTCATTTTTCCTTATTTGTTTGTGTGTCTTGTGACAAGGGAGAGTTTCGAGCTTGTCCATGCACCTCTCTTTTCACAAAGGCATTCGAAACTCTCTCTCTCTTGTGTGTGTGAGTAAGCCTTTTCCTTGTGTGTTCACGTGTCTTGTAACAAGGGAGCGTTCGGGCTTGCCCATGCACCTCTCTTTTCACAAAGGCATTCGAAACTCTCTCTCTCGTGTGTGTGAGTAAGCCTTTTCCTTGTGTGTTCACGTGTCTTGTAACAAGGGAGCGTTCGGGCTTTGCCCATGCACCTCTCTTTTCACAAAGGCATTCGAAACTCTGTCTCTCATGTGTGTAAGTAAGCCTTTTCCTTGTGTGTTTGTGTGTCTTGTAACAAAGGAGCGTTCAGGCTTGCCCATGCACCTCTCTTTTCACAAAGGCATTTGAAACTCTGTCTCTTGTGTGTGTAAGTAAGCCTTTTCCTCGTGTGTCTGTGTGTAAGCCTTCCTCACGTGCATTCGTTCACCTTGTGATTAGGGGTTGATTTGGGCTTGCCAATGCACCTCTCCTTTTCACAAACACTTTCGAATACTAATGCCTTGTTTGTGTAAGCCTTCCTTGTGTTGTGTGTCAGCCCTATTTCCTTCCTGTCCATAACCCTAGCGGTTCCACCTCACGATCCGCACATAGTGACGGATTTTCATGACAATTGTGGAGTAGACCACCTCGTCTTTATCTTCTTCCATTCTTGTCTTGGAGTTTTCCTTCACCGCCACTACACCATCACAACTTGTGGGCGTGTTCTATTCTGATGATGGCTCGGTGGCGGTCAAAGGAAACTTATAGGTGTGAGCTTACAAATGGTAGATGATCTACTGATAAAACAAGATTCTTGTCTAATAGCATGATTTGAACATTAATCACGTGCAATACATAAGGATACCAATTTGATCGGGGAGCTTGTATACTTCGCGATTATACAACCAACCTACAAAGTGGGCTATTGAGTTATGAAAAAAGTAACTAGGCTTAAAATTAAAGGTCTTGTTGATTATATTTTTTAATAAAATCACCAATATAGCCCTATTGTATAATACAAGAATAGATTGACACATGAGTGATATTCGTGATATTTTCCATGCGTGATATTTGCAATATTCGAGAATATGAAATGGAACCAAGGGCCAACCAAGCATATTATAAAACCATTCATTTTGCAGAATAAATATAATAAAAGTTTATTTTTATTTATTTTTTAAAACAATAAATAAATATTAATTCACTAAAAGACGAACAATCATTCATTAATAGATTATAAAAATAAGGTTAGTGTCAATAAAGGAGACTTAACGCTAAATTAATATAAATATAATAAAAGGAGAATATTATAAATATAAAGGAGAGTTTTTAATGTCAACTGAAACTATCCACAAAATTTTGGAGACTCAAAAGTGAGGAATTAATGAATCTTTATGTTATTTTATTTATTTATTAAAAATAAAACTAATATTTTTACATTTATTATAAAAATATTATTGGTTTCAAGTTTCTTTTTTATTGTCCCAATCCCCTTTTCTATATTTAGGAAACTAAAAAGGAGGGAGTTTATAAATAGTTTTTGTATTTAACGAATGTTTTTCCATGCATTCGTTTGGGAGGCCCCACGAATGCAAATATGTCAATCTATGGATATAGGTCATTGTTAAAGTGGATAGGTTTCGAATAAAGCACAAAGGCTCATGTGCAACCATGAGTTATTGACATTTGGAGTTTTGGTATGTGGACTCCGCAAAACTTCAACAAGCACTAAGGAGCTCCACATTTAATTGTTATATTATGAGCAAGTTTTATTCTGCAAGAATCCAAACACATTCGAGACAACATGGTGGCATGTTGTTGCACATCACCTGACAGTCGCAAAGTTATGGTGTGCACTTGAGTGAGACCACCGAGAACCTAAGCCAAACCCATCCTTGAGGTGTTGATGTGGAAATCTCAAAGAGTTAGATTTCCACATTTTATTTTCTTTCAAAAAGTTGTTATTTTTAGAATTCTTGTGCTCGTGTACGATTTTCCCATATAATTGCATGTGAGTATTTATATATATATATATATATATATATATATATATATATATATATTCAAAAGTAGATAAGTGTGTATATGCATTCATAAGATCTGATGTGTAAGCGTGGATCATTTTTAACCAATGAAATTAGAATGGAATCCATTTGATTATCTTAACTCCTCTTTTAGTTTATGGAATTCTTATTTATTAAAGAATGGAGGGATTTGCTTGTTTGCTTAGAAATATGCATGCATCAATGAAATGAGCATATAATATTGCACACTGTAATAGAAAAGCATTTTAGAACCTCCAGGAACTTCTTCAACATAGAAAAATGAAAATAAACAACCACATATGACACGACTAGGTGTAAGAGACTAGAAACTTACCATCGCCCTTGATATTTTTGGTACTATCAATACTTTACATGATTCTCTTTCTAGAGATTTAAAAACATATGCATATTGCAGACTAACGGTGTGAAGTTTTGCTTGTGTACGCTAGTTGCAAACATTAGGTGATTGATGTTACAATTTGGAAAACCATTGACCAAGTAGTGGAAAAGACTAGCTTTTAATATTGCATGTTGTAATAGAAAAAACAAACTTCAAATCTACAAGAGGTTCTTAAAACTTGACAACAAAGTGACATGAGTAAGTTACTATCCCTATCCCTATGGATGTTTTCGTATATCCTTTATGTGGTGTTACTTCCAGAGTTTTAAATATAATCTACATTTAGTGCAATAAAGACATGGGCTTTGGTTGATGTACATCAGTTATGGATGTTATTTTTGGTGAGTAATATAACGATTTTGAAAACACTTACAAAAGATGTGGCAAAATCCACCCCTTTATATTTGCATTTGGTATGGGGCTCAGAGATGGTTGACCAAATCAAAGGATAATACTCCATTCTAAATGCTTATAATTTGGTCTTTGAAACATATTCATTCTATAGGTCCTCCCTACTCAAGGTTTTCACATGTCTCTTTTATCTTTTGGATTGTTGATCAATTCATATTTTTATCATGCCATGCATAAAGGTTCAAATCTTAGTAAAGGCACATTTTATAGTCTAGTCTCATTATTCATGTCTAGCAAAAAAAAAATGTTACGTTTAGACAAATAGGAAAACAATAATCAACATTATGATCTCACATCAGTACCCCTCTAGATGTGTGAGATAAGATTGGAGATCAAGTAACTAGGTATATATACACCACTGTACCTTTACATAGGAGAAATTGGACTCTCAACCGCCACATGACACAATGTCGTGTAAGAAATTAGAAATCTCGCATTTGTCTTGAAATTTTTTGTAGCATTTGAAATATGATGTACATGTTGCATAGTAAAAGTCTGAACTTTTTCGTATATAGGTTAACTACAAACATTATTTTTTGGTGATGTCAAAATTTGGAAAAATGCTTACTAAGAAGTGAAAAGAGGCAACTTTTACACATGAGTTTTGTATGGGGTCCACAAATTCCCCATCAATTGTGCATATAAATTATACTATTGCACACTGAAATAGAAAACACAAACTTAAAATTAGCAACAAGTTCTTAAAACGAGGAAATAGATGGACAAAGTGATATGCAAAAGAAAGAAGCTTACCATCCTTGTGGATGTTATATATTGTGGGTTATTTGTAGAGTTAAAAAAATATAATCTACATGTACTGCAAAGAAGTACAAGCTTTTGTTGATGTACATTAGGTGTGGATATTTATTTATTTTCCCCCCAAAAGAAGCTACTTTCCCATTAGTTGGTAGAGGTTATTACAGAAAGACTATACTGAAGGTGGCTTATACATAAATCGGGAAATCACCCTCCAACTAAGTTCAAGAATATGAGACTGTGTACATATCCTTTCAAACGGACTACTGAATGTAAGTAGGAACCTATAGCTATAGGGTAGTGCCCTTCATCACCGGTCACTATGAGCCGGAACCTGTGGTCTACATTAGGTGTGGCAAAATCCAACCCTTCACATTTGCATTTGGTATGGGCTCCATGGATGGTCGATCAAATGAAAGGATAATACTCTAGTATATTTTGGTCTTTGGAACATATTTGTTCAGATATGGCTCCTCCCCACTCAAGATTTCCTTCCACATATCTCTCACATGTTTTAGATCCTTCATTAAGTCAGACTTTTCTCAGGCCATGCATTAAAGGTTCAAGTCTTGTTACATCATGGCACATTATTAAAGTGATGCATAACAAGTGGCATTTTTAGTAGCTCATGCATTGAGATTTCAAATCATACACTGTAGGGGCTTGATTAAGTCAGACTTTTCTCATGCCATTCATAAAGGTTCAAATCTTGGTAACTAGCTTCAGTAAAGTTACAATTTTACTAACTTTGTACATAAAGTCTTGTTATTCAAACAATGCATACAAAAAGACAAATTATGGCACGTTATTCAAGTGATGCAGAACAAGTTGCATTTCTACTAACTCATCACCATGCATTGAGATTCGGATCGTAAAGTCTTACCGCATTTTCTATTATTATCAATGTACCCATACACACACAACGTTTTTTTTTATCATTGACATTCCACGGCAATGTGAACAACATGAATGTTCAAAAAATCAATAGCACATACATAATATGTATATAGTGATTATACGCTTTTGAAGGAAGACCTTTACTAGTCCTAACAAGTAAAGCGTATTGAGTCCTCTATATATAGTTCTCTCTTTTTCTTTGCCCAAACTTTACTTATCTATAGTTCCTATCCTAAACTGTATATTCATTCCGCTCTTTGCTCTTCATGCTCACCATTAGCTAATTGGTACCAATTGGTTGCCATCTACAATGACACATTATTCCCTATTGCTCATTATTGCTACTATCATTTTTGTTGTCCAACCACTGCCCATTGTTGCCGCAACCAATGACTTAAAAATTCTAGTTCCATTCAAAATGGGGTTTCAAGAGTTTGTGAATTGGAGTTCATCAGATGTACCACCTACATCCAATTCTACCTTCAATTTCTCCGGCTTTTCCGTTGAAGTCTTCCGACAATGTATTGAGAAACTGAATTACAGCTACACGCTAATTGGATACGGTGATCGAAACCAAACCCCTAACTATAATGATCTCGTGCAAAAGCTTGTCTCTCAGGTCCTTTATTTTTTTAATTAAGTACAGCTCATCATAATGAAATTTAAGGATTGTCGGATTAAATAAGATAAATAATTCAACCTTTTGATTGTTTATAATACATCCAACTAGATGATCTATATGCATTCAAGCATTTGTGTGTGCTGGAATAGATGCTGGAAAATGCATAAGGGATCATGTCCATGCTCGGGCATTGTATCATGAATAGAGAGAAATCACTAAAAATATATTGTCCATGGAATACCTTGAAGTTATACTGAACAAAGACAGAAATATATCATTACCCTAAATATAATAGTTAGCTCCTCATACTAGATACTCTTGAAACTTATTAGGAATGTTAACTATGTTTTAAATTTTGCGTTAATGAGTAGAGGATGTCCCAAACTAGTATTATATTTGCATTAAATTTCTCACATAACAATAATGCTAATTAGGATTAGTAGCTTGCTTATATTGCATCTTAATGGTTCTATTTTATGTAAGTTATTCATTTCTCATCCGTCCTCCTTCAATTATGGAACTTCGAATATCAAAATATATTGAATGAGGAAATCTTCTCCTTCAAATTTATCTGAAGGACATCAACATTAGTCATGGGATGTTAATCGTACCCAACCATAGTCATGTTTGTGACCCAACACTTGTTACTTGGAACTATCTATGAATCCACCTATGGGATGTTATCTATCTATGGATCCTCCTATGATAGTTTGATCTTCATTCATGACCTAAACGCAACCTTGTTTGTGTGATTTCATTCCGGTTTATGTAGGCCAATGTTCCTAAGTGTGTAATTTCATTTTAATCATGTTTCATTGAATGAATACAAGTAATTTGGTAGCGTTTGAATGGACATCTGGAAATTAATTCCCATATAATAAACTAAGCAATGTTTGTCTGTCTTCTCTAGTAACTTATTCAAATTGATGTGTCAACTACTTACAATGATATATAGATAGCATCCATGTTTTTATATTATGGTTTTGCTCATTTTTACAAATAACTATGGATGTTTCATGGTATGATCAAAAGGAGGTAGATGGGGTCGTCGCCGATTTGACAATAACTAGTGACCGATTAAAATTGGTGGACTTTACACAACCGTATATACAATCAAGCCTTCAAATGATCGTGCCACTTAAATCAGAGCCTAACATCCATTTTTGGATACTATTAGCCCCCTTTTCTAGGGGCCTTTGGTTTAGCATTGTGGGAATGTTTGTGCTCACCATCATTTGTATCTTCATTGTGGAGCATGGCCGATCTGATGGTGAAAGTTGGAAAGCTGCACTCTCAAGATCATTCTGGTAAGCATTCCTTTCCTCATCACACTATTTCCATCAAACAATAACTTTCAAATGGCTATGTATTATTAGTCTATGATTTAAGTGCCTCTCACATAGAGATTCATTAAGCAAGCTCTTAATGGAACCAAGTCTTCCCTAACTTCCAAGACTACCGAATAGCTCATGCTCCATTTTCTTTCGAATGTTCTTTGGTAATTCATGCTAGAGTTCAAGGATTGTGCCTATTTTGATCAATCATCCAATTTGTAGTTCACCCCTACATGTATTACCTACCCAATTTGTAGCCAACTCTAGTAGTTCTTGGGTTACAGAGGCCTCTAGACGTGGGTAGAAAAACAATGTCCTTCCGTGAACCTTCGAGCCTTTTTAATGAACTCCATGTTTTTATGTTCGTACTTCTATTTGGGACATAAAGTGTGTGGATAGATCTCATATATCATGCAACTTGAACGTTGCATCAAGGATTATTCGGAATTGTTTATCCTCTATACAAAACCAAGCGCGCGCTTGTTAAATTGGTGATATTGGGGAATTATTTCCAATACGAAAACCTGATGTTGATCTATGGATTACAAAGATTTTGTCCCAAAAATGGTCGTGATTGGGAACCTAGTATTCAATGGAATTTTGTAGAAGACAAAATTCCATCAAATATACAAATATAACCTGAATCTACAAATAATGATTGGTCAAACTGAAATATGGCATTAAAGTTTGGTATATATCTGGAAGTATGTGTGCTTGAAGGTATTACAAAATGTAAAGACATGCTTGCTTAGACAATTACCAAAATTTGGAGAGTTATTGTGCAAAAGGTGACACTCAACTAGCAAAATTAAAATTTTTGAAGTATTATGCCTTATGAATCCCTAACATGTTATATTAAAGTTTTAAGCACATGTTATATTAAAGTGATCTTTGAAAGAGAATTCTAGAACACTAAGGAGGATGACTCAATTTGAACTTTCCAAAAAGCAACCTCAAAAGTTCCTCAAAAAAGTCTCTTTCCTATTTGTTCAAGGCATAGTTGTTAAAAAACGTGTATTCTACGTTTAGAGTATGTTTTAGAATACTCTGAAGTATTCTACACATATTCTACGTTTTAGAACTGTTGTTTTTAAAAATTTGACGTATTCTACGTATTCAAAAAATTTGACATATTCTACGTATTCAACGTATTTAACAAGTCTTTATCATTTCAAAAAATATTTTCTGTTTTTTGAAAAAAAAAAACTTTAAAATTTAAGAAGTATTTAACGTATTTTACAAGTATTCTAAGTATTCTAAACGTATTCTACACGTATTCTAAACGTATTTAATGTACTTTATCTATAAAATACGTATTCTAAGAATTTTTAAAAAAAAAGTTAGAATACTTAGAATATGTATTGTACGCGTATTTTATGCTAAGTATTTTACAACAATGGTTCAAGGAGAAGCATTTTGGATTATCACAAATGTTTAAAAGGTTCAAGATTAAGATAAAGGTCGGTCTGACTAGTTGGCCTATTGTCCTTCACTTGAATCAACCATCGATTTAGTCAACCCACAAGTCGACTCGTTGGTCAATCTGGTCGACCTGATTGGTCGATTCTCCATTCCATCCAATCAGTTGACTACCAAGTTGACTCGTTGGTCGATTCAACTGATCAACCGAACTTTGATTGTTGACTTCTCTCATTTGGTCGCCGACTTCTCCCTTTAGGAGGGATAAACTCATACCAAGAAAGCACACAATGGTTGTGAAACCGATGATGTATACTTTGATGACAATGTGGTGAACAAAAACCAAGTATAGAAATGGGAGAGAATAAGGTTTCCCTATCAAATATATTGTTAGCAGAGGATATGTATCATCCTAACCATGGTGAGAATATGAAAAGAGAAAACTAAAAATATCTTGAGGATGTATAGAGGCCAAAGGTTTCAAAACACGTGCTAAGCCGATTGATGCTCATGGAGTTGTAGCTCCACACATGTCTTGGCATTTTGCAAATAGATATGTACACACCATGGTTTATTAGATTGTGGAGGGCAGCCTTGTTTTGAGGAATCCATGTCATGTGAGGATAACCACAAATGTAGTGTCTCATGAAATTTTAGATACTAGTTGCTATATCCAAAAGCAAAACTTGTGTTTTTGTAAACTACATAAATCATTACAATTTAAATAGGTATATAATTAAGATGAACCTTACCTTAGCCAATCCACTATTATAATATTCATGTACCTTTTTAACGTTTCTCTAGTCACTATATATCATTGTATTTGTGCTAATTATTGTAGCATTTTGTATGATTATCAATATAATAGTTTTTTGAATGGCAACCAAGTGGCTAGAATGCATTGAGGTTAGGTTGTAAGGATGCAGTGATCTAGGTGTACTATAGTTAGAGAGGTTCAAATATTGTAAAACCATTCATGATCGGCACATATCATTATCAACATTCGTTATGACGCCATCCATGACATTTATCAACATTCTTGATGTTGTGTCATGTATATCTCTCTCTCCTTCTCACTTATTGCTGGTTTTTTATCTATTAGACAACATGTCTTTATCTTTCCATTATGTCTCATTTCTACATGCAGGAAAAAGTGTCCAACAATTGTTGTATGTTTTATTGTAGTAATGTAGTGTTAGGAACTTACTTTTCTTCAAGATTTTTGCCTTAAATCCCTAAACATATAATTATTTCTAATTTTTATACTTTGAATTTTGTAATGCCAATGTACAGGCTCACATCCATGGCAATATTCTTTTCCCATAGTAAGTACACATTCCAAAAATGCACAAGGATAAAACAATTATACCATGATATTATATACAAATAACTTTCTAAGAAAAGCTCTAGACAATTGAATATTATTAAAACAACTGCAATTCTTGGTAGGGGAGAATACCACGACACAGTTAGGTAAAGCAGTGATACTATTTTGGCTTGTTGCTGTACTGATATTTACGTCAAGTTATACGGCTAGCTTGTCATCAATAATAATAGCACAACAACAACAACAACAAACTCCAATCATTAGAAGTTTTCAAGACCTACAAAATTCTCGATTACATATAGGATGCCAAGAAGGATCATTCACACTAGAGTACTTAAAGAATCACTTACAGATTTCTTTAGATAGGCTTATAGAATTGGATACTGACAAGAATTATGTTGATGCATTGAATTTGAATGAGGTGGCAGCAATTATTGATGAGTCACCTTATATAGAGACCTTCCTTACAAGTTTGGGATGCGACTATACGATTGTTGATTCAAACATTGTTTACTTTGGCGGCTTCTCATTTGTAAGTATTGTTTATTTAATTGTAGCATGTCATCTAGTTTTATTTTTTAATGCATGCCATAATAATGATACAACCAATACATATAATACTTTTGAGACAAGTACTCAACTAGCGAACTTAATATATTTAACTCACATGTCATTATTTAATTACTTTGATCGAGTGAAATCACTAAATATTTATGTAGGATTATCTCCTGAAATAAAATGAACCAACTAACCATGGTACAAAAAGAAATAGTATGTAAATATACATTTAAAATAAAAACTAATATCATAAGGATTTCCCTCCCATCTTGCAGGCATTTCAAAAGAACTCATCCTTAACAAATGATATGTCACTTTCTATCATATCTTTAGAAGAATCTGGTGAGCTTCAAGAACTTAAGAATAAATGGCTTGGTTCTCGACAATGTACAACAACCACTACTACCACAAAAATGTCTTTCTATAGTTATTTGGGTGTACTTTGTATCATAATTGTATTGTATCTTGCGTGTGTATTACTAAGATGTTTGTATTGTCGACCCTCATCAACAGTATCACATAATCGTCAAGGATTTGTGGAAATGACCGAGAATCAAAATCAATAGCCTTTTCAAGCAAGAAATAAAAATATATCAATAAAATCATTTAATGTGGTGGAATAATTAACATAGAGTTATAAAAGTTCTTGTAATTTAGTAATTCATTATTATATTTTATGTTGAGAGAAAGCTTAGATTTCAAGTTACATATTATGTGAAAATGATTAAACATGTACAGATATTGTATACATGTGGTGGAAATAAGATGTTATTGCCTATCTGAAGCTCAGTACTTTGCGTAATCATTGCTAGAAACATGCCATATTATTGTAATTAGGTTTTTGTTTATCAAAATTGTTGAGCGAGCAAGGTCAACCGGATCCGGATCGGCTAAATAAGCTAGAGCCGGATCGGTATCCGGAACGAAGAACCGGATCGGTGTTCAGATGATATCCGAAACTAGGAGTCGGATCGGATTCAAACCAGTATGCTGTTAGAGGCCTATGGATCTCGCCTAGTACGTAGGCATATTTTTGGGAGTCAGTATCAGTCGCTCGTGTGAGCATTGAAATACTTGTCAGTCCTTTATGGACTTGTATAAAAGTGCTCTCTGATCACATTCTATGTACAAAGGATTGTTTTTTTTTTAATTGAGTTTTATGTTCTGCTCTCTCTCTGTCTCTCCCGTGTATGCTAAGTGCTCTCAAGCTTCCATTGAGCCTGTGTTTATTCTCTATCACTACCCGGCTAAACCGGTTTTGTGAAAGCTTCCACACGCTAACTTTCACACAAATATATGTCAAATGTTCACAAATAAAACGAAAACCATATGTAGTATATTGATTCCTCACACGACGGGTGAGTAGGAGGCAGAGTGGAGGAGGGGCAGGTCCCGTCTTTCCTAAGGAGTGGGGGAGCACACGCACACTTCCTCAAGCAGAAAGGATCAAGTGCGGGAACACAACAACCAAAGTAGTGCTCTCCCTATTGAGATCATATTTAAGTAGCACGGGATGCTACTCTTGGAGAAGAAGATAGACCTCCTTGAGCAAGTAGTGGTCATATGTCGCGTGGTGGGAGCATGTCCGAATAGAGGGTTGCATCAAGATATACTACAAGGAAAAAACCACCCACCAATAGGTGGAAGGGGTTTTATCTAATTATCTTGGAGGACAAGGACTCTACAAAGAAACTCATAGCAATGTCCCCTTGCCACATCCAAAACACACAAATGGGTACATGGTTTTAATCCAGTGACAGGCGTACAGCTAGAAGATTCAATGAAAAAGCTAATGATGTTGTTTCTTGGTTTATTTTTGGAATACAATGCTTCCCACTATTGGAAATTCCTTCGAAATGATGTTGTACGCAACGACTAACGGAAGCAGAAGCCGAGCGATCAGAAATCGTTGAATTCGGCATGTCACTTGAAGGACTAGTGGCAAGATGGCATGAGAAGCACCTCCTGAGAAGCTTCGCACTAGTCGAACAATTTATACGACATATCAAGAAGCCAACGAGGCCATTCCCCAATTTATCATTTGGTTTCAGACATTGAATAATCATCTTACAAGGGCATCCCTAGAGGATGAAGCAAAGGGAGTCTTTTTTGCTGCGCTCCGGGAGCCACTCTGGACAATGCTTATAGTGTTGTATTTCCGACAGAACACCAGCAATAAAGTCATTGATCGGGTTCTTGACATGGATCGAGCCCAAAACGGAAACTACATGGCGATGGGGGCCTTGCAACATGTGCTACCGAGAGAGGAGGATGTGCAATTTAGGCAAGCATTGCAGTGCACAACGTGTCTCAACCCCGAACATTCCACACTAGAATGCACCATGAGCACCCAATGCATGTTGTGTCACACTCGGTCACACTCCATGGACCAGTGTGAGTACAATTTATTAAATCGGCAGGCATCATCGGTCTGACAGATGGAGCTCCGAGACGACCAACGACTAGAGGAGCGGTTCCGATGAGAGAACTCTTACGATAACAGACAAAGAGAGGATTATGTTTGGGACCGCTATGAACGAGATTACTCGCTAGATTATGACCAGAGAAGAGGCGAAATATGGTACTTGGAGAGGCAAGGATACCACAACCGGAGAAACCCGAATAATAGAAGGGGGAATTTCTGATAGGATCAGCATCGGGAGTAAAACCGGGAATACCGTCGGGGACTGGACACGAATCCGTCCACCCCACAACCGGAGTAGCGAAGGACGGAGGAGGAAAACAAGATGGCTTCCAGCATCCAACTGGGTAATGCCGAAAAGGGAGAATCGAGTGGTATCCGGAAATTATATTGTTACTATTGTCGGCAAGAAGGCCACTACAATAGCTAGTGCCCGGTAAAGACCA
The DNA here is from genome assembly GCF_043228905.1 of Azolla caroliniana. Taxonomy (NCBI): domain Eukaryota; kingdom Viridiplantae; phylum Streptophyta; class Polypodiopsida; order Salviniales; family Salviniaceae; genus Azolla; species Azolla caroliniana. The sequence goes on from NW_028230437.1 coordinate 21,349,171, forward strand.
AGGAGAAACAACCGACAGTGAATTGAGTGGTGACTACCAAGGTGATGGATGTTTAACAAGAAATGACACGGTCCAAAGGGAAGGCTGCAAAGTGGGAGACCCAAGAAGCAATCCGGACGCAGGCCACAGAATGGATACAACATGCCAATCAAAGGAACACGGACAAATTGAAATAATAGGCCAAGTTACCAAAAGAAACGATTGGGAGCACCGACAACAACCCAACCTAGTAGGCCTTACAACAATGTAAGATTATGTTGCCACTATGCCGACTCTTGCAGTTGGTTCCCAGATTTATGGAAGGGTTAAAATTGGCATTGTCACCACAAAATCCGGCGTCGTCACCCTCATTTTTCACAAATCCAGGGGAAGGATCGGCCATAGTGGACACAAATAGTTCGGCAGTGACAACCATCATAAAGGGAAACGAGGTACCCGTAACGATTATAGATGGAGGATCTAGCGTGAATATGATCATCCGACGGACTTGCGATATGCAGGGCATCCGACATTGGGAACCGTGCCCATTCTGGATACATATGACAGATACAAGTTTGGTCCGGCCAACCGGATTAATCCGGAACCTTGAAGTCACGATCGAAGGACATGCGTTCTGGATTTCAACAGTACTATTGCAACTCAATGCGACGGGAGCATATCCTCTATTAGTAGGAAGACCGTGGCTGAAGACAGTGCACATTAAACAAAATTGGCAAAAGAACGTGATCACTTTCTGACGAGGAAAAACCAAAGTCAGGGTACCAACACATGAACGGTGTCATGAAGGATTCCAGCCATAGAGAGAGACATAGCCCGATGCGCGTGAACAGGTGTGCACGGTTGCACACAAATTAAGTGATATGTACAAACATATGTGAATACTATAGTGTTAGTTTAGTGTTGGTGATTACTAGGTAGGTGTGAATGATAGGTACTTTATGGTCACACAATTAAAGGAATAACGGTGATTGAGTGGAGGAGATCGAGCAAAGAACTAGGTAGGACAGAAAACGATTGCCTTTATTGATGATTTAACGACTTCCCCTTGTTCTATAAAAGGGGAGGTTAGAGGTTGTTTTAGGGATCCACGATTTGGAGGACGAAGTGTTGTTGGTTTGAGTGTCGAGCTCTCTCTCTCTCCCTCCCTCCCTCGCTCTTTGTTTTGTGTTCCGTGCTGATTCGGGAAAGAAGGTGAAGCCTCTGCTCCCTCAAGAAGCCTGTGGGCTCCCGACTAGAGGTTCATCATTTTGTGCATGTTTGTGGTGGTCGTAGTTCAAAGCACCATTGTTGACCAAGTCCGGTTGTATTCTTTCGTTTTCTGTTAATCATTAGTGTTTTGTTGTGTCTCTTCTTGTGTTTGGGTATTCCTGCGTGGTTCCTACTTGTTGCAGTTTGCTACGCCTCGAGATCGTGTCATTATTCTCATTATGTTCCTATTGTGCACGCGTCCGAGTCCGTGAGCCTATGAGCTCATTGTTGTTGTTTGGCATTCCGACCAAAACAATACACTTCTTCAGGCCCATGCGCTAACCGGCCGGGATCCGGGAATCGTTCGGATTGGATACGCATCTCGAAACTAAACCAGCAAAGCTATCAAGACGTCGTTTCACGCCGCCATTCACCCTTACCGACTCCTTAGTATGATATCCCAGTGGTCCTGCCCCCTTTCTACACATCCACGTAGAATACCGCGACATCTTTGGTAAACCCAAAATGAAGGCAGCAGAAGAGTCCGAAGATGAGGGGAAACGAACTGGCTGAAGTAATGGCGGTGATTGTCGACTGTCTGGTTAACGCTCGTGAAAGCACCAATGGGCTCTACAAGTCCGTAGAAACAATACTAGGCATGACAGGACGTTTCAACGGGAAGGATGTCACGAACTACCTCGACGCCTTCAACGCCGAGATGTTGATGAGGGATATTCCAGACGATAGACGGTTGTCCGCATTTCCCCGAGTTGTTACGCCGAGCATCCACGCAGAGGTGCTCGAGTTGCAGGCCGACTGCCGAACTTGGCCGGAGTTCAAGGAGTGGCTCCTTCTATGACTTGATCCGGTTGTCAGAGAGGGAGCTGATGAAGTGGGTCAAGAGCCCTAGTGACGGGACGAGCAGATTGGCGCTCCTCCAAGAGTTTGAAAGACGATTCAATGTGCTACTCTCGGCGCTAAACCGGACCATGCTCAATACAAGCAAGGTCCTGTTGTTTATCAAGTAGGTCGATGTGCTCGATCAAGAGAAGGTTGGCCTCCCATTGGATACAGAAGAAGGGGCACGACTAATTGGGCTGTGGTAAAAAGGGTTTGTAGCCGTTTTGACAAACGGGGAGAACAGAATGACGCGGGACCTCGACGGTTGGCTCAGTCGCTGGGAAAAAGCCGGATGAATTGATTCCAACACGATCGAGGGAGACACCAAGATGGATCGAGTAGGGCAAGGTACCGGCCGACGTGGTGAAAGGACCATCCGGGGGCACAACTCTAGAGGAGCTAACAAAGATGGTAAGAGACCTTCATATTGCCCAAGCCTGGAGGGAGGGTGGCGGCCAAACGCGCGATCGGCGCCCACCGAATGACCAGAGGTACATGTGGTGTGACGCCGTCCGCCACATGCGGAGAGAGTGCACCAATTTCGCTGAAGCACTCAAGAACAATGTTGTGTACCTCTGGAACGGAGGGGTGCATGCATGTGACACGCAAAGGCCTCTCGGGGTGAACACCAGACAAGGTTGCATGAAGAGGCTAATGGAGGCCATTCACTACTCGGTGTCGGCAGGGATCCCGGTAGGTTGAGATAAGGGCCTCCCCCTCAAGTTTGGGATATCGAGCTATTGCACACCAAGTGCACCGGAAAATTGCCGCAAATTATCAAAGCCGAGGGGTTCAATGAAGATATCGGCCACCTGCCGATCCATTGGAACTAGCAGCAGTTCCACCTCACCGGAGAGAATGCGCTCTCGAACCAGATGGTAGTGCACCTCGATGTGCTTTGTCCGGGCGTGAAAGACGAGGTTCTTGGCCAATTGGATGTTGCTGAGGTTGTCAAATCAAACACCTCCACACGCAGATCCTTCAGGAGCCTCTTGAGCCATAGGGCTTCGCATGTGGCGACAACCGCTCCTCGGTACTTGGCCTTTGTGCTCGACAGTGCTACTATCAGCTTCTTCTTGCTACTCCAGGCGACCACGACACTTCCAAGTGAAAACGCATATCTGGCCCAATCGGCATCTGTGCAGATCACTTCGATCACAAGGACGTAATGAAGGTATTCTAGATCCTTCATCTCAAATGATACCGCGAGCTGGGATTTGACGCGGCCGATTTCGTCCAAGTCAGAACCGACGATGACAAGATCATCCACATAGAGCAATATGCTCACCGGCCCATTCTAACCTTGCCGAATGAAAAGTGAATAGTCTGATTTCGACGGAGGAAACCCCATTCGATGCAGTCTCTACGTGATCTTCGCGTTCTAGTCGGGCAGGGCTTGCTTAAGTCCGTAGAGGGACTTCTTCAATCGGCACACAGCTGATATGTTCATCCCGAACTGAAATCCTGGGGTTGAACCATATACACCTGCTCTTGATTATCACCTTGCAGGAACGTGTTCTTTATATCCATCTGATGTAGATGCCACACCTTTGACACGGCCACCGTAAGCAAGACACAGATGGTCGTCATCTTTGCGACCGACATGAACGTCTCATCGTAGTTGATGTCGTGCTACTGCGCATAGCCTTTGGCCACTACCCAGGCCTTGTACCGGTTGATAGAGCCATTGGTGTTGTATTTGACCTTGTATACCCACCGGCAACCAATCCACTTCATTCCATTCGGTACGTCCACTAAATCCCATGTCACATTTTCCTTGAGTGCGTGCATCTCTTCCTCCATGGCCTTCTGCCAGTTCGGATCTCTAGCCGCTTCTACATAGCTCTCCGGCTCACGCACGGCTGCCACCTTCATCATGTACGCATAATGATGCGCCATATACTCATTGTACACCTACCTCTTTACGGGGTTTTCCTAGCGGGTGGATTGGCGCAATTCCTGATTTGCCGATTTCGTGGCCTCCTTGGCCGATTCCAACCTCTTCCTCGGAGGTGCCTGTTCGGTTCTGTCGGAGTCGGATTCGCTCTGATCCGACTTGGCTCGGCTGGTATCTCCTCGGTTTCTTGCGCGGGGAGAGCACAACCGAGTCTTCACTACTCTCCGGCTCATCATCCGGTTGACCGCTCTGGCTCAACCAGTACGGGTTCGGTCCACTCATTCAGAGAGAAGTCGGATTATCCGGCTATCCGGATTCCGCGACGCTTCTCTCTGGTCTGGATTCCACCGGATTATCAACCGCAATAAGCTCGGGCTCGAGTGGAGAGAAGTACTAAGATGTTGATTCATCAAAAACGACATCTCAGCTAACTCAGACCACTTTCGGTCGGGGGTTATAACACTTATAACCCCTCCGTTCATGCCAATAGCCGACGAGAATGTACTTTTCGGCCTTCGCGTCTAACTTCCTCCGTTTTTCTTATGGTACATGCACATATGCAATGCTATTGAACACCCAAAGGTGTGCCAAATTTGGCTTCCGCTCGAGGTAGAGTTCGTGCAGAGACACCTTTACCCCCTAAGGCAAATATTCGATTCTAGATGTAGACCGCTATCCAAATCTCTTAGGCCCAATAAATTTTGGGCATGCTTTTCTCCTCAAGCATCGCCCTTGCCACTTCTATCAACATCCTGTTGCGACACTCTAGATGTAGACCGCTATCCAAATCGCTTAGGCTACGTCATTTTGCTCCAACATGCATCATCGAGAGAATTCCCTTCGTCTGCAGATGACACGTGTACTGGCCGGAAAAGTACTCTTTTCCGCCATCTGATCTCAGACACTTGATCTTTCTTCCGGTCTGGCATTCGACAAGGTTTTTCAAATCCCAGAAACACAAGAAGACTTCTCTTTTCTTCTCGATTAGATAGATCTAAGTGTGATGGGTGAAATTGTCGATGAAGGAGACGAAATACCGACTCTCGCCGATGTTCACATTCTGTGCCGGTCCCCACACATCCGAATGGATGAGATCAAGCCGGTTCCGGCTTCAATTCTTCTAATTGGGGAATGGAAGCCTATGTTGCTTCCCGAGCTGGCAAGCTTCACAGATTTGGCCTTTCCGGCCACTAAACTTCAACAGTTCGGAAACTATGTGTTCTGATTGCAACTCTTGAAGCTTCCGGAAATTGATGTGGCCGATCCACTTGTGCCACAGGTCGATGTCCCACTCGACCTTCTACCTTTCACGAACATAGCGGTGCCGACATCATTCATTTCGAGGATAAACATCCTCCCATCTTGGCGCCCTTGCGCAATGACTTTGCCCTCTTCTTCGATGAAGCACTCGAGATGTGTGAACTGGACCTGCATCCCTTGGTCGACAATTTGTCCAACTGACACAACATTTTTTGTGATTGTCGGGATGTGCAGGAAGTTTATCAGCTTTCCCTTTTGCCTGACATGGCTGAGAGGGACCTCACGGATGTGCTCGATGGTATGAGGAGTGTCCTCTCCAGTTTCGACAACTCTCGGTTGCTCCGATTTTTCGAGGAATGAAAACCACTCTTCATGGCTCATCATATGGTTTGATGCTCCGGAGTTAACATACCACACTTCCTTCGAACCGGAAGTGATCTTCTTCATCCAATTAGCCTTGTGTTTCATCTCAAAGATTGTGCCTATTCCATTTCCGGAAATCAATCCTTCTGGTCCCTCTATGTAGTGGGAGCTTTGCCAACTTCCCCGTTTGGCTTTGCCGAATCTGGTTTGTCCGAATCGGCTCGCTTTTTCCATCACTCGCCCTCTTTGTGGCCCTTCCGGCCACAGTACCAACATTTCGTTCTGGTCTTCTCTTGCCGGTTTCCGACGCTGCTTTGACTCCCCCTTGTTCTAGAGGGTCCGGAACTGTTGTCAGCACCATCATTGTGCCTTCGGTTTTGCTCTTGCCGATGGCTTCCCTCGCGTGCCGATCCGCCTCGTCCGCCACGACCATGGGGCCGATTCGCCTCTGTGTACAACATCCTATTGTCGTCGTGCAGGCTTGTTGACGCACCCACGTGGTTCTCCTTTACTAGGAGCATCGACTGTAAGTCGAAAAATGAGGGCGTATTCTCCCTTGTACATACCACCATCCGAAATGCTCCGAACGAGGCCTCCGAGACCAACCTACACCATCTCATCTTCACCAACGGTCACATTAATAGAGGCAAGTGAGTCACAGATGTCTTTGATCCGAGCCGTACAGTCGGCCACCGACATATCCTTCTGTTAGACATTCCTCAACTCTTGTCGGAGTTGTAGCTTCCGGGCCGTGGTGCTTGCGGCAAAGACCTTCTTCAGGTTTCCCCAAGCTTCCTTCGGTGTCTTGGTGTCCCAGATATGGTTCAACACCTGATCGCCGACATTGGATGCAAAACAGTACATAACTCTGCTTGCCGCTTGTTCCCAAGTCGGGAAGTCCCTCTGTGCCACATCATGTGTCGTATCATTAGCTTTGTCAACATAACTCCAGTAACCATGCCCAAGCAGGTACTGGTGCATCTTGTACCACCATGTCGAGCTTCTCCGTCGGGAGTTAGCTGGCCATTCCTCGGTCCATTCTCTCTTTTCTGTTCTTTACTGAGTGTTAGGGTTTGTCTTTAGAAAATGCTTGACGGTTGCAGAGGTTCTCAACCCTCGCGCTCTAATACCATTTAAAATAATACGATTGCAGGAGCTTTGACAAACCAGTTTAACCGGATAGCAACAGAATAAAGGCATAGGTTTAACTGAAATAATACAAAACACAGACAAAGAGTGGGAGAGACAGAGGGAGCAACATAGCATAAACTTGATTCAAAATAATAACACTCTGTACATGGAATGTGCTAAGAGAGCACTTTTATACAAGTCCTTACGAAGTGACAAAAGACTGACAAGTACTTCAATGCTCATACGAGTGACTGACACTAACTCCCAAAAATATGCCTACGTACGGCTAGATCTGTAGGCCTCTAACGTCCTACCGGTTATAGTCTGATCCGGCTCCTAGTTCCAGATACCGATCCGGACACCGATCCGGCTCTATCTTATTCAGCCAATCCGGATCCGGTTGAGCTTGCCTGCTGAACAGATAGCGAAGAAAGAGTTCCATGACGGCATTGTTGATCTCATAAAAAGGAAGAGGCTGTCAACAAAGCCGAAGGTCGAGAAGTCGGTCGAAGTGAGGACAGCCCTGGTCGATGAGATGGTAGTAGAAGAGGAATACACTGAAAGCCACAACATGAGGCTGCACTAGGCAAGAGCTACCATGGAGAGACTGATCCAAATCGGGGATGTGAAGGAGTCAATGGTGGCACTGATCGACAACGGATTGGAAATCAATCTGATGTTGAGGGACTTCTACAATAAGAGAAAGTGGTTGATCAACACGAAGCATGGTTGGAAGATACGTGTGGTGACCCGCGCTACCAAAGAGCTTCATGGTGCATGCCCGAACATTCGAGTGAAGGTTGGGGATGTCGAGATCGACCAACACTTCTTTGTGCAGGAGACGTCTTCCCATCTAGTGATTCACGAGGAACCTTACATCCAGTGATTTGGGGATGGAATCGAAGGTGTTGGACAAGGGTTCAGCCTATGCAAGGGTAAAGAGTCATGACGGTAAGCACTCCGTTGTCACGAACAAGTAGAAGAGGCTCAATACTAAGAGAGTGAGAGAGAGATCATAGACAAGATAATAAGAAAGAGAGAGAGAAAGTAGTCAAGAGAACAAGAAATGAATTATGATTCCGTAACTGGTGTTGTTCACCTTTACTAAGGCCAAGGTGTTGTATATATACATGTTTATGGGCTCTAAATGTGGCCTCATGCAAAGATTCATTTTCATGCACAAGCTTCTAGAATGTTCTAGCTTCTAGAGCTTTCTCAAAGCTTCTAAAATCCTACATGTAGAATAGATAATCTACAATAATCTAGTAAGGTAACATGATTATGTATTGGATGTATTGGTTAAAACATATCAACTAAATACAATAGGTCAAGAGTTCAAATCATGACATAATTGTTTGGTCGAACCACAAAAGGAATCAAGATTCTCTCGGTAGCGAGAGCCGAGAGGATTTTTAGAAAAGACTATGAAGGTGTGGGGCCGTGATAGTCTGGACAACCAGAAGAAACCCCACATTTGTACCATAGGTAGGATATTTTGGCCCTCTGTTAATGGAGGTTGTACCATAACCGGTGTCAGTGGCCAAGAGAAGAAGTAATTTAAAGGCGTGTGGCACCTTGGACTCCAAGGACCAGATCAATGGCGCCAAGGAGGCGGTCTCATTCGACGACACTCTCAAGGAGATCGAGAAGATAGACGAAGAGGATCTCAGCAATACCGGACCCTTCCAGTAAATTACGCCAAGATGTACGAAGTCATCACGGACTTCGGAAAGATGATCAGGTCGGATTGGACCGCCCGAGTAGACACCAAGTACAAGATTGTGGACACTCGCATCTCCCTTGCCGGAGGACAGCTGGGAGCGAATGAAAGGGGTTGCGGCCGATCCAAGTTTACGAGATCCGGCCGACATAGGACATTGGTTCACCGATGAGACGTTGTGGAAGCTCAAGATCGGTGGGGGTGGCTTCCTACTGCCCGAGGATGAGGACCGGTTTCGGAGGATGCTCGAAAGGCACGGGAAAGCCTTGGCATTCTCACCAAGGGAGAGATCGAGTGAGTCGACCCAACGATCGTAGAGCCAATGGTAATCTTCATGGTACCGCATGTACCGTGGAATCTCAGACCAATTCTTGTGCCAAGAGCTCACATCCTGAAGTTGATGGAGCTGCTTAAGTAAAAGGTCAATATGGGTATCCTCGAACCGTCGAGTGCCCCATACACGAATCAGTGGTTTACGGTGCCGAAGAAGAATGACACACTGCTCTTCATCCAGGACCTACAACCGATCAACAAGGTGACCATTCAAAATGCAGGGTTGGTCTGACGATAGATGACTTCGCAGAGGCCTTCGTGAAGAGGTCTATCTATTTGGTCGGAGACTTATACTCTGGGTACAACCAGTTCCAGCTAGCTATGGAGAGTAGGGATATCACGACGATGCGAACCCCTCTCAGCCTACTTCAGATGTGCACCCTGCTACAAGGAGGGACCAACATGGTGGCACACATGGTGAATACGATGAACAAAGTATTGAGGGATCGCATCCTAGAGATCACCATGCCGTTTCTGGATGACATCCCAATCAAGGGATGTCTAGAGGACGCAAAGGACGAATCGATTAGGGCAGACGGATGCCGAAAGTTTGTCGCGGACCACATCACTGATTGCGAGAAGATACAACAAAGGCTTGAGGGCACTTGGCTTACCTTCTCTGGGGAGAAATCGGCTTTCGGACAATCGGAGATCCTGGTGGTCGGGCACCTATGCGAACCATACAGCTGGATTCCCCACTACGAGCACATCGTCGAGCCACTCTACGGGTTGCTGAAGAAGGGTCGGAAATTCGAATGGAGCAAAGAGCACACGGAGGCGGTCTGGAGACTAAAGGAGATATTGACAGCGGCATCAGCTCTCCGGAAAGCAGTATACAAGCATGACACTCCGGTTTACATAACGAGTCCAACCTGAAGGCACATAGTTCCCCATCCGGTTTGGTGCGAAGGTGTTGAGCGAGCAGCAATGAGAATACGCCCAGGTTAAACGCGAACTCTAGGGTATCGTTTCAGCGGTCAAGGCCAATAAAGACTACTTGATCGGGACAAAAGTGATAATCGAGACAGACTGCCTACCATTTCTCGGTATGGTTTCCGAACCTGGCAATGCTCAACTGGATCGCGTACATCAAGTTTCTGAATCCAGAGATACGACACATCTCCAAAAAGGACAACACCATGGCTTATATGCTCTCAAGAGCATGCTTCGAGAACGAGGACGACATGGTGTCGGAAGACGAAGAGGTCGTCATGGACTTCTTCAAGTCGACTAGATTGTCGGCGAACAAGCGGAGCACTCAAGCCCTGAATGAGTTCGACGAGAACAACTACGACGGGGAGTGGCTCTAGATCGGTAAGTTCCTAAACACGTGGGGCCGGACACGGCATGGACGAAAGATGAAGCAAGCCGGATCCGGAAGAAGGCTTATCGGTTCTTCCTACAGAACGGTAAGATATGGAAGTACTCGAAGAGACGGACTGGCACACCCCTTCGGCTGGTGACAAAGAAAGAAGAGCAGATGGTGGTCCTTTCGGAATTTCACAAAATCCCCTGGTCCGAACACCGGGGAACGTGGGCCACATTCAAGACGTTGAAGGAAAAGTACTAGTGGTCGGGGATGTATCGCGATGTGCATCACTTCGTGACAGCGTCTGAAAGCTGTCAGATGCATTTCGGGATCTGGCACCGCAACGAGCTACACCCGACCTACCCGCCAACCATTCACTTCAAGTGGATGGTCGACTTGGTGACGATGCCGATGGGGGTAGGGCAAATGTGGTACCTGGTGCTTGCAAGAGAAGATTTGATGAACCAGGTGGAGGGTCAGGCCCTAACGAACAAGACGACTACCGTGGTTTGTAGGTTCCTGATTGAGGACGTGATCTGCTAGTATGGGTGCGTGGGAAAGATTGTAGCTGATCGAGGGGAGTTGGACACGCAAGAAGCTGAGGAGTTGTTTGACCGGCTAGAGGTCAAGCTTTCCCTCGTGAGGGCATACAATCTAGAGGTGAACGGGAAGGTCGAGCAAGGATATGGGCCGAGCATGCGATGGTCAAGTGGGAAACTATCTGAGGCTCCTACGTTACACAGTATGGGCCGACCGAACTACGCAGAGTTCGGTAACCGAGTACATGCCAACGAAACTTATGTTCGGGTAGAAACTGATCATGCCAGTGGAGCGGACAATCTCATCATGGATGGCGGTCGACTAAGCAGAGGAGATTAGCAGAGAGGAGCTATTGATGGCACCAATCCGACATCTCCAACTAAGGCCAGAGGATGTGGAACAAGCAAAGGAAAAAACTACAGATGGCGCGGAAGAAGAACAAGGATCAGTTCGATCGGACACACCAGCTCCAACCGAAGAAGATTGAGGAAGGCGATTGGGTGCTGTTCTACAACAACATTCTCGACAATCAAATCCACTAAACTCAAAAGTTTGTGCAGCGATGGTTCGGGCCTTACATGGTGACGAGCGCGAACGATAATGCAACCTGTTGTCATGATATGGCAAGACTCGAACCCATGACGTTATGGTATATAGGTCAGGCTCTTAACCATCACACCATCTATTGTAACTCATAGGATATTATTTTCATTTATGCTTTATTATAAGCAATTAATGTATATTCTAGATTTCTCTAGAACATTCTAGAAGCTTCAGGATTACTCCTGAGAACACTATAAAAGAAGGCACTAGACATTATGTTGAACCAAATTGGTTCAACGCCAATCTTAAGCCTCTTAGCCACTTTGTACTTATCCTTCACATGATATATAACTGTTATCATCATCTCTCTCTCTCTCTCATCCTTGCTATCTCTCTCTCCTCTTCTCTCTCTCTCTCTCGGGAATCTTACGCAGTCCCGTCCTCTTAGTACTAATAGTACTTCTCTTCTTTAGTACTAATTCTCTCTCTGCTTTAGTACTATTCCTAACACCTACCACCTTGTGAACCTCAATAGGACAAGGATAGTGGTACCGGTTGCGGGGAAACGGATAAAGGCCTCCAAGAAACAACATGAAACGGAACTAGATCCAGAGATCGAACAAGGAAGCGTCGAGAAGGGTGAGGACTCGGATGAGGACCGGACCGGCAACGGATCAGAGGACGAGGAATAGAATAGTCGGAACCCCCACCGCTTCACTACAAAAAAAGTGCAATCTTGGTAAATCAATCCACTACTGTTAAAATAGTATCAAATCCTTTTGAAGATGGTAGATCTATAATGAAATCCATAGAAATAGAGTGTCATGGTTGTGTTGAGCGGACAAGCTCAACCGGGTCCGGATCGGCTGAATAAGAGCCGGATCGGAGTCCGGAACGAAGAACTGGATCGGTATCCGGAACCAGGAGCCGCATTAGAGAGACAGATCGGATTGTAACCGGTAGGCCGTTAGAGGCCTATGAATCAAGCCCAGTACGTAGGCATATTTTTGGGAGTCTATGTCAGTCGCTCGTATGAGCATTGAAGTACTTGTCAGTCCTTCTAAGGAATTGTATAAAAAGTGTTTAGTAGGAAATTTGTATGTACAAAGAATTATTATTTTGAATCGAGTTTATGTTGTTCTACTATCTCTCTCTCTCTCACACGTATTCTTTGTGATTGAAGGCTACTTCAAACATGTCTGTATTCTGATGTTATCCGGCTGAGCTGGTTTTGTCTTAGCTTCCGCATTTTAACATTCACATGGTATTAGAGCGCGAGGGTTGAGAACCTCTACAAGTGTTTTTTTCTTAAGACAAACCCTAACACCCAGTAAAAAACAGACAAAAGGAGATATGGACATAAGCATTGCGAGGTCACTTCCTACAGAAAAGCTCGACCAAAGCAACTATTGAGCGGCAAGCTCAACTGGAGCCGGATCGGCTAGAGAAGCCTGAGCCGATGAGCAACCGAGCCGGCAAGCAACAGAGCTGGTGAGCTGGGGAGCCGGTTAGCCGGATCCAATCGGTAATCGGAAGCCTAGTATTAGTTTAGACTACTAGGCAGTTATAGTCTCGTAGTAAGTGTCAGATGCTCGTGTGAGCATTGAAGTACGCAGTACTTTTGTCAGTCCCACGAGGACTTGTATAAATAGTGCTACTGAGCATAGTTGTATACACAGAGTGTTTATATTGTTTTGAATATAGCTTTTACGTCCTGCTCTCTTTGTCTCTCCCGTGTACTCTGTGTATTCTCTGCTTTCTCTGTTTTCTAACGCTTCCGCAAGTAATCGTTTGCATGGTATCAAAGCGTGAGGGTTGAGAACCTCTGCAGCAGACAAACGCTTGAAAGAAAACCCTAATAGGTTGTAAGAACAGCAGACAAAGAAGTGATGGATAGAGGAATGGCTAGCTCGCTCACTATGGAGAAACTCGACAGATCCAACTACGCATCTTGGTCGTACAAGATGCACCAGTTCCTGCTTGGGCATGGCTACTGGAGTTTCGTCGAAGAAACCAACGAAACAGCACCCGATGCGGCACATAAGGATTTCCCAGTGTGGGAACAATCGGCAAGTAGAGTGATGTACTGCTTCGTGTCCAGTGTCGAAGACCAGCTGTTGAGCCACATCCGAGATGCCAAGATGCCGAAGGAGGCTTGGGGAAACCTGAAGAAGGTTTTCGCCGCGAGCACTACAGCTCGGAAGCTGCAACTCCGACAGGAGTTGAGCAATGTCCGACAGAAGGACATGTCGGTGGCGGATTACATGGCCCAGATCAAAGAGATTTGACACTTGCTTGCCTCTATCAACGTTACTGTAGAGGAAGACGAGATGGTACAGGTCTGTCTTGGGGAACTAGCGTCTAAGTTCAGAGCGTTCCGAACGGCGGTATGTACAAGGGAGAATACACCGTCATTTTTCGACTTACATTCGATGCTCCTTGTAGAGGAGAACCACGTCGGTATGTCAACTAGCGCACCCATTGACATCCGGATGTTGTACACGGAAGCGGATCGGTCCTGTGGGCGTGGTGGACGAGGCGAGTCGGCACGCAATGGAGGCGGCCGGCAAGACCAGGAATAAAGGCACAGAGAACGTGCCGACAGTAGTTCCGGACCCTCCGAGAGCAAGGGGAGTCATGGCGGCACTGGAACACATCAAGAGAAGACTGCAATGGAATGTTGGTACTGTGGCAAAAAGGGCCACAGAGAAAGCGAGTGCTGGAGAAAACGATTCGGACAAATCCGGATCCAGCAAGGCCGGCAAGGATGGTCAGCAAAGCTCGCACTACGCAAAGGGATCGGGAGGATCCAAGAACGGTAACGAGCCAGATTTGGTGATGAAGCACGAGGCGAACTTGATGAAGAAGACCACTTCCAAATCGGAGGAAGTGTAGTATGTTGATTCCAGTGCGTCGAACCACATGACGAGCCACAAAGAGTGGTTCTCCTTTTTGGAGAAACCGGATCAACCAAGAGTAGTCGAAACCGGAGACAACACTCCTCACCCAATCGTCCACGTCAGAGAAGTCTCTTTGAGCCACGTTAGACAAAAGGGGAAGTTGATGAACGTATTACACGTTCTGACCATCATGAAGAACCTGGTGTCGGTCGGATAGATCGTCGACCAAGGGATGCAGGTGCGGTTTACGCACCTTGGGTGCTTCATCGAGGAAGAGGGCCAGATTATTGCGCAAGGGTGCAGAGACGGGAGGATGTTTATCCTCGACACCAATGACGTCGGCACCGCTCTGTTTGCAAAAGGACAGAAGGTTGAATCAGACATCGACCTATGGCACAAGCGGATAGGCCACGTCAATTACCGGAGGCTTCAAGACCTGCAAACGAAACAAGTTGTTTTCGGTTTGCCGAAGTTCAGCAGTCGGAAGGCCCAAGTATGTGAAGGCTGCCAACTCAGGAAGCAACACCGGCTTCCATTCCCTACCGAACGTAACCGGAGCCGTAACAAGCTCGACCTTATCCATTCGGATGTGTGGGGACCGGCACAAAATGTTAGTCTTGGCGGGAGTCGATATTTCGTCTCCTTCATCGACGACTATAAGCGGCACACATGGATCTACCTCATTGAGCGGAAGAGTGAATTCTTCGAGTGTTTCCAGAGTCTCCAAAGCATGGTGGAAACGGAATCTGAGAGGAAGATCAAATGCCTACGGTCAGATAGCGGAAAAGAATACTTTTCCGGCCAATTCAACAGTTATCTGCAGAAAAAGGGAATTCGGCGAGAGTTCAGCTGCAGATACACACCGCAACAGAATGGTGTTGCCGAAAGGAAGAACCGGTCGCTTATTGATGCAGCAAGGGGAATGCTGGAGGAGAAGAGCATGCCCAAATTCTACTGGGCGGAGGCAATCCGAACGGTTGTCTACATCCAGAACCGGATCGGTGACAAGGTGTTAGCTCACGAGCTGTATTTCGGGCACAAGCCGAATTTGAGACACCTTAAGATCTTCGGTAGCATTGCATATGTTCATGTACCAGATGTGAAGCGGAGGAAGCTGGATGCAAAATCAGAAAAATGCATCGTAGTCGGCTATGCTCAAGAGCAAAAGGGTTATAAGTGTTATAACCCCCGGACAAAGCAGGTCCGAGTTAGTCAAGATGTCGAGTTCGATGAATCGGCATCGTGGTACTCCTTACCGACTCCGACTTCCAAATCCAACCCGATGCCCGAGGATGAGGCTAGTGAGCCTGAACCGGCCCAGGTAGATGATGATGAAGCGTGGATTCAGGATGAGAGTCCGGAATCATTTCGGTTGAGCGGGCTGAACGAGAGCCTGAGTCAATCTGACCAGTCCGATGAGGAACTGGCGAGTAGTGGAGACTCTGTCGTGCTCTCCCCGCGCAAGGAACCGAGGAGACGGTTCACACACAAAGAGAAAGGGAAGAAAAAGATGTCGGAATTCGAAACCGGTAACAATGAGTCAGATCGGTGTGCATCCAACTCCGACAAGGAGAAAGGCGGATCTTCGGCAACGAAGACCGAACCGGCCAAGAAGGGCCTCAAACCGGGTAACGGTGAGTTACGCCGGTCCACCCGCCAGAAGGATCCTGTCAAGCGGTACGGGTACAATGAGTACATGGTGCATCACTATGCGTACATGATTAAGGTGGTGGAAGTGCGTGAGCCGGAGAGCTACGCAGAAGCGGCAAAGGACGTAAATTGGCATGCCACTATGGAGGAAGAAATGCGGGCACTTGATGTCAACGAGACATGGGACCTAGTTGACCCTCCTCGTCACTGTAAACCGATCGGATGCAAGTGGGTGTACAAGGTAAAGTACAACGGCAATGGTTTAGTTAACCGGTACAAGGCCCGGTTAGTGGCGAAGGGATACGCGCAGACCCACGAAATCGACTACGACGAGACCTTCGCTTCGGTAGCGAAGATGACGATGGTTCGTGTGGTGCTGGCGGTTGCTATAGCAAGGGGGTGGCATCTTCACCAGATGGATGTGAAGAATGTGTTTCTTCAAGGTGATCTTGAAGAAGACGTCTTTATGACTCAGCCCCCCGGTTTTCAATCGGAGATGAACAAGTCGACGGTATGCCGGCTGAAGAAGTCGTTGTACAGCCTGAAGCAAGCCCCTCGAGCTTGGAATGCGAAGATCACGCACCGGTTGCGTAAGATGGGGTTTGCGGCCTCCAAGTCCGACTCTTCGTTGTTCATCTGGCAAGGCTCAGCCGGTCTGGTATGTATCCTGTTGTATGTTGATGATTTAGTCATCACCGGACCAGGTCTTCCAGAAGTCAACCGCGTCAAGTCCCAATTGTCGAATGCATTTGAGATGAAGGACTTGGGGGACCTTCATTATTTTCTTGGGATTGAGGTGATCCGAACCCACGACGGTATATTGCTCTCACAACGACATTACGTCTTGAATATGTTGTACAAGTTCGGCATGACAGAATGCCGACCTGTCTCCACACCCTTGGACCAGAACCAGAAGCTTCGTCCCAACTCCGGACCAGCCTGCAACGAGAAACGGTTCCAACAAATTGTCGGAAGCCTTATTTACTTGACTATCACACGACCCGACATCAGCTATCCGGTCGGCATCATAAGATAGTTCATGCAGAAGCCGACCGTGGAGCACCTTCAGTGTGCGCAGCGGATACTACGATATGTAAGCAACCGACCGAGATACAGAGTCGAATGAAGAATTCGACTTCGGTGAACCAGCTAAAGAAGTCGAGGATGGAAGCAAGGCCAAGACCTAGAGTGGTCTGATGTGGTGAAGGGCCTTAAACCGAAAGACGAGTCGGAGGATACCGACTCAGACAAGAGCTGGAACAAATCGGAGACAGCCGATTCGGATCAACAGACGGATCCAGATGAACCAAATCAACTAGAGGCCAAGCAGACACGGATACAGCGGAAGTCGATGCTGTCAGAACCAAGGATAAAAGATAGAGTGATGGAAGAAGGATAGAGAAGAATGGATGTATAAGATAGAGAAAGAAAGAGAATGGATACAAGATATGTAATGAGAGCTAAAGACTGGTGTTGATTCGAATTGATTTGAGAATACATGTATGCGCTTATTTATAGGTTCCTACAGAATAGCTTTAGAGATTTCTAGAATGTTCTAGACCTAGAATGCTCTAGGACATTCTAGAACATTCTAGAATAATCTAGAGTTTTTACAATAATCAATGTAATACAAGAAATAGCTTTTATTGTTTTATATAACAATAAGCTATCTTAATGGTTGAGGTTTTCAAGTATGAATTATAAGGTTCGAGGTTCAAGTCCGGGTGACGCCATAATGGTCATGTGTTCATGACACTATCCCTCCTTCGAGAACGCCGAGTGGAAGTCGGCGTTAACATTATTGGGTCGGGCTTGTTTGGATAGTGACGATGGAAGTCGTTGACCAGAGCTTCAGCATTACAAACGTTATCGATGGGTTCCCAAGTGCGATCACTCGGAGGATAACCAAGCCAATCAACTAGATAATAAAGCTTATTGCGCACAATCTTAGAATCGAGAATAGCAGCTACCTCGTATTCGGGGCCGTCCACAAGTTGTACAGAAGGTGGTGGCACGACACGATTAGGAATTAAAGAGGTGTGGCAAGGTTCCAAAAGAGAGCTATGAAAGACAGGGTGAAGCCGCATATGTGCAGGAAGGTTAAGACGAAATGTTGCATCATTAATCTGCGTCGTGATGACAAAAGGACCTAAGCGTTGATAGTCAAGCTTAGCACACGGTCGGGTAGTCTTGATGTGACGACGAAGCAACCATACACGGTCACCAACCTTAAACGGAGACTTAAGACGATGTCGATCGGCATTGGTCTTATGGTGTGCTTGCGCTTTCTGAAGATGTGACGATAACTCGAACTGGATTTGTTGTAATCGGTGGAGGTGATGCGCTGCACTAGGGTTTCGTGACACCTCGGGAAGATCCAGTATACACCATCGAGGGTGGTTGCCGGTGTAGGCAAAGAAAGGTGTAACTTTGGTAGAAGAGTGGACCGTGTTGTTGTATGCAAACTCGGCAAGATGTAAAATGTTACTCCAATCATCTTGTTGATAACTAATGAAACATCGAAGATATTGCTCGAGCGTTTGATTTGTGCGCTCTGTTTGTCCGTCAGTTTGAGGATGATAAGCCGAAGAGAGTTTGCAAGAGATTTTGAGGCCTGCCCATAGGTGCTTCCAAAAGTGTGAGATAAATTGAGGACCTCGATCGCTAATAATATCATTCGGGAGACCATGATGGCGAAACACTTCACGCATAATGAGATCTGCAGTTTCTTCACTATTGATGGTCTTTACACATGGTACAAAATGTGCCATCTTGGTGAACCGATCCACTACTGTTAAAATAGTATCAAAGCCTTTGGAAGGTGGCAGATCCGTAATGAAATCCATAGAAATAGACTGCCATGGCTTGTTGGGAGGGGGTAATGGTTGTAGTAAGCCATAAGGGTGATGCCGGGGTATTTTGGCGCGACAGCAGGTGTCACAAGTGCGAACATAATCTTCGACAAATTTTTGCAAGTGAGGCCACCAAAACGAACGTTTCACCAGCTCAATGGTCTTGGAAATACCAAAATGTCCAGCCATGGGGGCATCATGACAATGTTCCAACACTTGAAGTCGGGGTGATCCGTCGGGGACGTAAAGGAGATTCTTGTAGAAGAGTAAACCATCTTGCCACTTGAAGTCTTGATAATGTTGAGATGACCCTAGCAATGTGGAGCAAGATGGACAACTTGAACCACAGTGGGCTAAGACATCCTTAGCAAAATCATCCGAATGAAGTTGTTGCTGAATAGTGTCAAGAAGGGTAGAATCAAGTGGTGTGGCATAAATTGTTGTTACCTGTAGCTTTGATGGCCCGAGGAGAGTTTGCTTTTGATTGTCAAAGGCCGGGTCTCCAGGTCGAAGTGCTAGATACGAACGCCGAGACAGAGCATCTGCTTTCCCTTGTTGTTTTCCAGGGCGAAAAATGATCTTGAAATCGAAACGCGTTAGAAATGGGGCCCACCGAGCTTGTCGTCTATTTAATACTCGAGCTGTTTGAAAATATGTGAGATTTTTGTGATCACTATAAATGATAATCTGATGAGGTGATCCTTCTAGAAAATGACGCCATTGCTCGAATGAGTCGACCACAGCTAGTAACTCCTTGTCATGCACCTCATAGTTTATCTCCGAAACAGTAAACTTTCTCGAGTGAAACACGACTGGATGTATCTACCCGTCCTCGCCTGGTTGCGATAGGATACTCCCCAATGCAAAGTCTGATGCATCCGCCTCAATAGTAAATGGCTTTTCAGGATCAATATGTGCTAGGATGGGTGCTGATGTGAATGCCTCTTTCAGCTGCGTAAAAGCCTTGTCCGCTTCGATACTCCAAAAAAATGCTTGATTTTTCTTGGTGAGTTGAGTAAGGGGCAACACAATGCTTGAATAATTATGTATGAATTTGCGATAGAAGTTCGCAAATCCGAGGAAACACTGGACATCCCGAACTGAGCATGGGGGTTTCCATTCCAATATTGTTTGGACTTTTGCCGGGTCCATGAAAACACCCTGGGATGAAATAGTGTATCCCAAAAATTCGACTTGTTTGCAATCAAAACTGCATTTCTCAAGTTTGGCGTAAAGACCATACTTCCTTAGGCGTTCAAGTACTTGCCACACATGTATATCATGCTCCCCCTGTGTTTTAGAGTAAATCAATAGATCATCTAGGTAGATGATTAGAAAAATATCCAAGAAATCCCGGAAGATGTCATTTGCCATATGTTGGAATACGGCAGGTGCATTTGTGAGCCCGAAAGGCATGACTGTATACTCGAAATGACCATACTGAGTACGAAATGTTGTTTTCCATTCATCTCCTGGCCGAATTCGAACAAGATTATATGCACCCCTTAGATCAATTTTGGTAAAATGCTTTGCCCCACCAATGCATTCTAAGAGATTGGAGATTAAAGGTAAAGCATACCTATTCCTTATGGTGACTTTATTTAAGCCTCGATAGTCCACGACCAAACGAAGGGAGCCTTCCTTTTTCTTCACAAAAAAGATAGGAGCACCAACTGGAGACTTTGAATGTCGAATAAACCCATGTGCAAGATTTTCCTCGATGTATTCTCGAAGAACCTCAAGCTCAGTGGGTGATAAATTGTAAATCGGACCCCACGGAGGCTCTTTTCCTGGTTGGAGATCAATAGGACAGTCGTACGGCCGATGCTTTGGAAGAACACTAGCTTTGACTTTGTCGAAAACATCAGCATAGTCTTGATATTTTTTGGGAATTTGGATGTCTGAATTCCCTTGAGTGACACTAGAAGGTGTCACTGATACTGCAAATAAGAAAAGTTCCTCCTTGCCTCCCACTTGGTGCAATTGTTGCAATGTGATGGCTGAAATTTGATGAGAAGGATATGGTGCATCGGTAGAACTATATACTTTGGGAGGATAATCCTGAGTTCGATCCTTGACAATGATATTTTCTGCTAAAGGGCACCTAATTTCTCGCTTCCTCCAATCGATTCTAGGGTTATGTAGCTCGAACCATGGCAAACCGAGGACAATTGGATGCTCAGGACTACGGATTATGTTAAAGGAAACTACACATCCTAAATCACCCAAGAGTATGTGTATTGGCTCAGACTCTTCAAATATCTTCCCGGAAGCTATGGGGCGTCCATCAATCACTACTACAGAAACTGGACAAGGAAGTGTATGCAAGGATATTTGGTGTTTTTGGGCAAAATCTCTATCCATGAAACAAGAATTGGCTCCAGTATCTAAGAGGGCTTGGACTTGAAGTTGACAATTGGGTGTCCTAACTTGTACTAGGGCTGAGAAGACTCTACTAACATGCTTGGAAGAAATGGAACCCACACTAGGTTGTACATATCTAGGGTTGTCCAACCAAATGGCTCCTATTTTGGCTGGACTTATTCGTTTGACTCCTCTTCTAATTGGCTTAGGACTTCAAATTTATTGGACAAGGGTGGATTATTCATAATATTAGATTCACTAACTACTTCTAAAATGTTGGACTCATTTTTATTGTCATAGTGAATTTGATTTACCTGACGTCTCGGCCTACGGGAGCAATGAATGGCTATATGTCCTGGACCTCCACAATATAAGCACAGATGGTTTGCTCGACGACGTTGCTTCTCTTTGTCTGACAACGGTCCTCGTCGTTGAGTCATATCGATCTCCATGGGTGTAGGACTATCCATTGGGACTGGACTATGTGTTTGCCTTGGAGTTGGAGCATGGCTATACATTTGCCTTGGGGATGATTGCGCCGTTACTGATGCATAAGTTGGTGTGAATCTAGATCTTGTTATTTGTTGTTGTCGCTCACATCGACACTCAAAAAGGCGATTATCACACCGTATTGCTCGACTAATAGCTTCTGTAAGTGACCTTGGATCCTCGGGGAAGGTAAGAAGTAAGTCTTTGACATCACTACGAAGGCCTGAACGGAATTGCTCCATTAGGGCTTGTTCATCCCAAGGAATATCGCTTGCGATGAGACGAAAATTGGCAGCATATGTTGAAGCTGGTTGATCACCTTGACGAAGTGTACAAATCTTGTTGATAGCTGTTCTCGCCCCATCAGTATCTCCGAAACAAGCCTTAAATTCCTTGATAAATTCCTCGAAATTATTCAGTAGAGGAGAATTGGTCTCTAGCAATGGAGCAAACCACGACAACGTTATGCCAGTCAATAAAGTGCCCACTAGCTCGACTCATGATGCATCTATTGGATAACGTGCGGGATGCATTTGAATCACCAACCGTACTTGATTCAAAAAACCTCGGAAATGCGCCCTCGACCCATCAAATTTAGCTGGGAAGCTAATTTTGGGCTCCTTGATAAGTTCCTGACCTTCAACCCTTTGTTGTTGTAACACGACGATTGTCGACTCTAATTGTTGCACTCGTCGCGTGAACTCCTCTTGTTGTTGTTGCTTCTCTATAGTAACCTTTTGTAGATCCCCAGGTAGACGTTGATTCTCTACTTCAAGAGATGCGAACTTGGATTTAAGGTTCTCCATTTCTGCAACAAGGGTGAGATATTCTTCTGAGTTAATGGCAGCCATGGTTTCAGGATGGTTACAAAGGAGGATAAGAGAGAGAGAATTCGAATCAAACTGTCAGAACCAAGGATAAAAGATAGAGTGATGGAAGAAGGATAGAGAAGAATGGATGTATAAGATAGAGAAAGAAAGAGAATGGATACAAGATATGTAATGAGAGCTAAAGACTGGTGTTGATTCGAATTGATTTGAGAATACATGTATGCGCTTATTTATAGGTTCCTACAGAATAGCTTTAGAGATTTCTAGAATGTTCTAGAATGTTCTAGACCTAGAATGCTCTAGGACATTCTAGAACATTCTAGAATAATCTAGAGTTTTTACAATAATCAATGTAATACAAGAAATAGCTTTTATTGTTTCATATAACAATAAGCTATCTTAATGGTTGAGGTTTTCAAGTATGAATTACAAGGTTCGAGGTTCAAGTCCGGGTGATGCCATAATGGTCATGTGTTCATGACAGAGGCCATCGCGGAGGAACCGACGGATCGGCAAGTGCCAGAGTCATAGCAGCGAAGGAGCTAAGAGGGGCCTATTGAGCAGACATGCCGACCGAGAAGGTCGAGGCACGCAGAACCAAAAGGGTCGCGGCAAACGGGACCAGACCGGACGAGGAGCGCGAGCAAGGCGGAGCGACGCCAGGAGAAGTCAGTTGGAAGAACCGACTGCTACAGAGGCTGACACTAGGATCCAACCTCAAGTTGAGCTTGAGGGGGACTGTTGAGCGGCAAGCTCAACTGGAGCCGGATCAGCTACATAAGCATGAGCCGGTGAGAAACCGAGCCAGCAAGCAACAGAGCCGGTGAGTTGGGAGCCGGTTAGCCGAATCCAATCGGTAACCAGAAGCCTAGTATTAGTTTAGACTACTAGGCAGTTATAGTCTCGTAGTAAGTGTCAGATGCTCGTGTGAGCATTGAACTACGTAATACTTTTGTTAGTCCCACAAGGACTTGTATAAATAGTGCTACTGAGCATAGTTGTATACACAAAGTGTTTATATTGTTTTGAATATAGCTTTTACGTTCTGCTCTCTCTGTCTCTCCCGTGTACTCTGTGTATTATCTTCTTTCTCTGTTTTCTAACGCTTCCGCAAGTAATCGTTTACAGCAACTATGTGTCCTGGTTGTATAAAATGCACCAGTACCTGCTGGGGTATGAATACTGGAGCTACGTGGAAGGAGTGGATGAAGCAGCGCCGGATTCGGCACACAAGGACTATCTGGTATGGGAGCAAGGAGTGACCAAAGTGTTGTATTGCCTCGCGTCCTGTGTGCACGACCTAATGCTTGGCTACATCAGAGGTGCAAAATCACCGAAGGAGGCTTGGGAAAATCTCCATAAGGTTTTCGCCGCAAGTACCACGACTTGGAAGCTGCAACTCCGGCAAGAACTCAACAATATCCGGCAACAGAACATGTCGATCACTGACTACACCACCAAGATCAAGGAGATCTTCGACTCGCTCGGGTCCATCAACGTGACGGTGGACGAGGATGATATGGTCCAGATTTGCCTCGGTGGTCTAGCCCACCGGTACAGGCCAATCCGAACATCAATTTGCACCCGGGAGAAGCCATCGTCCTTCTTCGACCTACGATCAATGCTCATCGTTGAAGTGTGCCGACTCAAGAAGTCACTTTATGGCCTGAAGCAAGCCCCCCGTGCTTGGAATTCGAAGATCACGCACCGGTTGCGTAGGATGGGGTTTGCGACCTTGAAGTCGAACTCTTCGTTGTTCATCCAGAAAGGTGTGAAGTTTTGCTTGTGTACGCTAGTTGTGAGCATTACTTTTGGTGATTGATGTGACAATTGGAAAACCATTGACCGAGTAGTGGAAAAGGTTAGCTTTTAATATTGCATGTTGTAATAGAAAAAACAAACTTAAAATCTACAAGAGGTTCTTAAAACACAACAATAAAACAACAAAGTGACATGTAAAAGAATAGAACCTTACTATCCCTATGGATGTTTTCGCATATCCTTTATGTGGTGTTACTTCCAGAGTTTTTAATATAATCTACATGCAGTGCAATAAAGACATGACCTTTTGTTTATGTACATCAGCTATGGATGTTACTTTTGGTGAGTAATATAACGATTTTGAAAAACACTTACAAAAGATGTGGCAAAATCCACCCCTTTACATTTGCATTTGGTATGGAGCTCAGAGATGGTTGGTCAAATGAGAGGATAATACTCCATTCTAAATGCTTATAATTTGGTCTTTGAAACATATTCATTCTATAGCTCCTCCCTACTCAAGGTTTTCACATGCCTCTTTTATCTTTTGGATTGTTGATCAATTCATATTTTTATCATGCCATGCATAAAGGTTCAAATCTTAGTAACTACCTTTAGTAAAGGCACATTTTTAGTAGTCGGGTCTCATTATTCACACAAAGCATTAAATCATGCCTAGCAAGAAAAAATGATATGTTTAGACAAATAGGAAAACAATAATCGACATTATGATCTCACATCAATACCCCTTTAGATGTGTGAGATAAGATTGGACATCAAGTAACTAGGTATATATACACCATTGTACCTTGACAAAGGAGTAATTGGACCCTCAACTACCACATGACACAATGACGTGTAAGAGATTAGAAATCTAGCATTTGTCTTGATATTTTTTGTTGTATCCTTTACAAGATTCTTTTTCTAGCATTTTAAATATGATGTACATATTGCATAGTAAAAGTGTGAGTTTTTTCTTATATAGGTTATCTACAAACATTAATTTTTGGTGAGTGATGTGAGAATTTCGAAAAATGCTTACTAAGAAGTGAAAAGAGTCGATTTTTACACATGAGTTTTGTATGGGGTCCACAAATGCCCCATCAATTGTGCATATAAATTATAATGTTACATATTGAAATAGAAAAACACAAACTTAAATTTCACAACAAGTTCTTAAAACTAGGAAATAGACGGACAGAGTGATATGCAAAAGAAAAAAGCTTACCATCCTTGTGGATGTTGTTATATATTGTGGGTTATTTCTAGAGTTTAAAATATAATATACATGTAGTGCAAAGAAGATATAAGCTTTTGTTTATGTACAATAGGTGTGGATATTTATTTATTTATTTCCCAAAAAGAAGCTACTTTCCCATTAGTTGGGAGAGATTATTACAAAAAGACTATACAAGGTGGCTTATACATAAATCAGGGAATAACCCTCCAACCGAGTTCAAGAATATAGATTGCATACATATCCTTTCAAATTGACTACTTAATGTAAGTAGGCACCTATAGCTATAAAGTATTGCCCTTCATCACCGACCAGTATGAGCTGGAACCTATGGTCTACATTAGGTGTGGATATTATTTTTGTGAGCAATGTGACAATTTCGAAAACACTTACAAAAGATGTGGCAAAATCCACTCCTTAACATTTGCATTTGGTTTGGGCCCCATGGATGTTTGATCAAATGAAAGGATAATACTCTAGTATATTTTGGTCTTTGGAACATATTTGTTCAGATATGGCTCCTCCCCACGCAAGATTCCCACATGTCTCTCGTATGTTTTCGATCCTTGATTAAGTCAAACTTTCGTCATGCCATGCATAAAGGTTCAAGTCTTGTTACATCATGGCACAGTATTCAAGTGATGCATAAAAAGTGGCATTTTTTTTTACTAACCCATGCACGAATATTCAAATCTTGACACTCTAGGGGCTTGATTAAAGTCAAACTTTTCTCATGCCATGCATAAAGGTTCAAATCTTCGTAAAGTTACATTTTTACTAACTCGTACACCATGCATTGAGATTCAAATCGTAAAGTTTAGGGGGTTGAATACATGTTCTTACCGCGTTTTGTTATTATCAATGTAGCCTTGTAAAACCCAACGTTTTTTTATCACCAACATTCCAAGGCAATGTGAACAACATGAAACAAAAAATCAATAGTATATATATAGTGATTATACACTTTTGAAGGAAGACCTTTACTAGTCCTAACACAGATGTCAAATCTCAATTTTGGTATTGAGTCCTATATATATATATACTCTCTTTTTCTTTGCCCAAACTTTACTTATCTATAGTTCCTATCCTAATCTGTATATTCATTCCGCTCTTTGCTCTTCATGCTCACCATTAGCTAATTGGTACCAATTGGTTGCCATCTACAATGACACATTATTCCCTATTGCTCATTATTGCTACTATCATTTTGGCTGTCCAACCACTGCCCAATGTTGCCGCAACCAATGACTTAAAAATTCTAGTTCCATTCAAAATGGGGTTTCAAGAGTTTGTGAATTGGAGTTCATCGGATGTACCACATACATCCAATTCTACCTTCAATTTCTCCGGCTTTTCCGTTGAAGTCTTCCGACAATGTATTGAGAAACTGAATTACAGCTACACGCTAATTGGATACGGTGATCGAAACCAAACCCCTAACTATAATGATCTCGTGCAAAAGCTTGTCTCTCAGGTACTTCTTTTTTTTAATTAAGTCTAGCTAATCATAATGAAATTTAATGATTGTCGGATTAAATAGGATAAATAATTCAACCTTTTGATTGTTTATAATACATCCAACTACATTATCTATATGCGTTCAAGCATTTGTGTGTGCTGGAATAGATGCTGGAAAATGCATAAGGGATCATGTCCATGCTCGGGCATTGTATCATGAATAGAGAGAAATCACTAAAAATATATTGTCCATGGAATACCTTGAAGTTATACTGAACAAAGGCAGAAATATATCATTACCCTAAATAAAATAGTTAACTCCCAAGTATGGACTTATGGCTATGGGCACAACAATCCTCATAACAGAGACTCTTGAAACTCATCAGGAATGTTAACCTATGTTTTAAATTTTATGTTAGTGAGTAGAGGATGTCACAAAACTAGTATTATTTTTTAATTAAATTTCTCACGTAACAATAATGCTAATTAGGATTAGTAGCTTGCTTATATTGCATCTTAATGGTTCTATCTTATGTAAGTTATTCAATTATGGAAATGCATGTCACGGGGGGGTTCCATAAAGTTGGAATAGAAAAACATAAATAAATAAAAATCATGGTTAAAAAGAAAAAAGAGAGTAACTCATTTTGCAACCCAAGCATTACATTTAATAAAAGCAATTAATGGAATGCCAAGCTTTGAAACTTTCCTTTTACAATTTTGTCTTTTGTGTGCTCCAAATTCCAAATTGATATTACATGTGGTCCAAGGTGTTTGTGTTTGTTTCATGTACTCACAACAACTTTACACTAGATGAGATCTCATTGGACATCACATTTCCATGTAAATTTCTTAGAGTCTAGGTTGAAAATAAGGATTTGTGATCTAAATCAAACAGTTGATTTGAAAATACCAAACAAATGTGACTTGCATTTTGCTTCGGTGTTTGGAGAAATCTGGGTTTGCATTTACCAAATGGAGGAGGAAATTGTAAAAGAAGGAACCATAATGATGTTCAAGGGAGAGAGATTCTTCAACCACAACTCTTGAAGAGGAGATTTTCTTAGGCAAAGGTCTTAATGAAAGGAAAGCTTTTGGAGAAGAGAGTCATAGCCACCCAAGAGTATAGGACTTCAATGTCATGTATTAAAAGCTTCTATTGTAAAATCTCATATGACATTATAACATGGTGTGCATATAGTATGGAACTTAGAATATCAAAATATATTGAATGAGAAAATCTTCTCCTTCAAATTTATCTCAAGGACATCAACATTAGTCATGGGATCTTAATTGTACCCAATCATAGTCTTGTTTGTGCCCCAACTATCTATGAATCCACCTATGGGATGTTATCTATCTATGGATCCTCCTATGTCAATGATAGTTTTATCTCCTTTCATGACGTAAGCACAACCTTGTTTGTGTGATTTCATTCCAATTTATGTAGGCCAATGTCCTTAAGTGTGTAATTTCATTTTAATCATGTTTGAATGAATGAATACAAGTAATTTGGTAGCGTTTGAATAGACGTCTGGAAATCAATTCCCATATCAATTAAGCAATGTTTGTCTGTCTTCTCTACTAACTTATTCAAATTGATGTGTCAACTACTTGACAGTGATATATAGATGGCATCCATGTTTTTTTTTATATTATGGTTTTGCTCATTTTTACAAATAACTATGGATGTTTCATGGTATGATCAAAAGGAGGTAGATGGGGTCGTCGCCGATTTGACAATAACTAGTGACCGATTAAAATTGGTGGACTTTACACAACCATATATACAATCAAGCCTCCAAATGATCGTGCCACTTGAATCAGAGCCTAACATCCATTTTTGGATACTATTAGCCCCCTTCTCTAAGGACCTTTGGTTTAGCATTGTGGGAATGTTTGTGCTCACCATCATTTGTATCTTCATTGTGGAGCATTATGCTCGATCTGATGGTGAAAGTTGGAAAGCTACACTCTCAAGATCATTCTGGTAAGCATTCCTTTCCTCATCACACTATTTCCATCAAATAAGAACTTTCAAATGGCTATATATTATTAGTCTATGATTTAAGTGCCTCTCCCATAGAGATGCATTAAGCGAGTTCTTAATGGAACCGAGTCTTCCCTAACCCCATGTGTTAAAAACTCCAAAAGGTTTCTCCAAGAGTACCCAATGGCTTATGGCTCCCTTTCTTCAAATGTTCTTTGGTAATTCATGATAGAGTTCAATGATTGTGCCTATTTTGATCAATCATCCATAATGTTGTAGTTCACCCCTACATGTATTAAACCCAATCTCTAGCCAACTATAGTAGTTCTTGGGTTATAGAGGCCTCTAGACGTGGTAGAAAAACAATGTCCTTCCGTGAACCTTCGAAACTTTTTAATGAACTCCATCTTTTATGTTCGTACTTCTATTTGGGACAAGAAACTAATTGGAATTCCGCCATTGACATCAAGTGTGTGGATGGATCTTGTCTATCATGCAGCTTCAACGTTGCGTTATTGGAATGACTAGGTACTTGGCCTATGTGTCTACATATATGAGTATTATGATAAATGCCTATTGATTAGGTGCATGTTTTTGGACTATCGATTTCTTGATCAAATGAAAACATTCGGAGAGCTTCATGCTTGATGACCTTGAATAGTGGCCATAAACAAACACAATCAAAAGAAACATGACATATTGAAAGTTGAACACCTTGCATATACACATCTTGGTCTTGTCTTAGAAAGAGATGTTACTCTCAACTTTGCAACTCAATAATAACATTACATATAAATGCTTGCAACTTTGTGCAATGAGCTTAAGAAAACAAAAATGGGGAATTGGACATTGTCTCTTTTGGGGAAAGTTACTGATAGTATTAAAGATAGTGGCATCCCTTTGTTTGGTTGGAGCTAGTATAACACCAACTCGATAAGCTATTGGTAAAAAATGGTAAACATCATAAGTGGGTATGTAACAATAATAATCAAGAAGGAAATCATGCAAGGGTGACGGTTTCTTGGTCTACATATGTTAATTCGTTGCATCAAGGATTATTGGGAATTGTTTATCCTTTATAGAAACCAAGCGCTTGCTTGTTAAATTGGCGATTAGGGAATTATTTCCAGGACGAAAACCAAATGTTGATCTACGGATTACAACGATTTTGTCCCAAAAATGGTCGTGATTGGGAACCTAGTATTCAATGGAATTTCGTAGAAGACAAATTAAATATACAAATATAACCTGAATCTACAAATAACAATTGGTCAAACTGAAATATAGCAATTGGTAAGTCGCATTAAAGGTTCGTATATTTGGAAGGATTTCTACTTGAAGGTATTACAAAATGTGAAAGACATGCTTGCTCATACAATTACCAAAATTTAGAGAGTGATTGTGCATAATGTAGGAGGTTTTTTGGATAACACAAAAGGTGACATTCAACTAGCAGAATTAAAATGTTTGAAGTACATATTATGCCTTATGGGATAAAGGTATATTTTATAAGTAATTTTTTATGAGGTGTAGTACATAGAAATATTTATTTAAGCCAATAGCAAGAACTTAAACTTAGTAAAAGAAAAACATGGCATTACAGTTGTGCGTACATAATTTCTTGTACAACCTCAAGGCATTTCTTAATACTAAAAAAATGTAGTATCTTTTTCCGAAAAAAGGATAGCATTCAAGATAATGCTATGAATCTTGGAAGGATTAGTTAAAGTGTTGGTTTTTGAACTTGTTACCAAAAATTGGAGCCCTCTTTCACATGAAATCCAACAACCTCCTTTAGGCTTTGCATCATACCCTTGATGAATTTGTTATTGGATAAAATACGAGATTTGAGGGTTAACATATGTTTCCCACTACTAACATACGTTTTCAACTCTTTTTCCATTCACATGGACTTTTTGGATCTATTATATGAGACACATATGAATAGTGCCTATAGCGTGATTCAAATAATGTTTGAATCACGTTGTGACTGAATCAAATAGAAGTTTAAATGCTCACGCATTGACAATGGTGCAAAATTCTTGCTATGCACATGGTATTTTTAGTAAGCCACTGCTCCACACATTCCACCCCCACATTAGGCCCAAATTTGTAAGAAATGTCATGTTATTGATACATATGAATCAATAACATGTTATATTAAAGAGATCTTAGAAAGAGAATTCTAGAACACTGAGAATGACTCAATTTGAACACTCCAAAAAGCAACTTCAAAAGTTCCTGAAAAAAGCCTCTTTCCTATTTGTTCAAGGAGAAGCATTTTGGACTATGGCGAATGTTTAAAAGGTTCAAGATTAAGATAAGTTTTTCCTAAAATGACCTAGCTAGACAAATGAAACAAAAGACACAAGAGCACAATATTAGCATGATATTTTATTATGGTTTCAAATTTCAACCATGGTTTGAAGTCATCCATTCATGTATCATTTGATAAATAGATCAACTTTGAAACTTTCCGGTTGGGATTTTCCTTTATGCTCATGTTTGAGGGTTTTGATGTGAAGCTTACAATTACTCGAAACATATTGACTTAAATTTGAGCCATGTAAGAAATGGCATGTCATTGATATACTTTTGCATCTAGGTATATGAAACAAATTTGGTAGATATTAACGTATAAACCATCATCGGAAGAGATGTTATTGAGAGGATTGTAGATTGCTATTGGTTGCACAATTCAAAACTGTGGTTTGGGAAATTATGAACTTTGTCCTAAATTATGAACTGTGGCCTCCTTCCTATTGCTAACATTTCAAATTATGCTTCCTATTGCTAACATTTCAAATGCATAATAAGAACTCAAAATTTGAGATCTTGATATGCCAAATGATGTGTGTGCCACAAGATTTTGAAGACGCTTCAGAATAAAACATTGAATATGGTAATAATTCTTGGTTATGGCAAGAAAGAAGAAAATAATTTATTGTTTATATAGAAATGTTAGGTTTATGACCGTAGATGGACGAGAATGATAGACTGAAATACACAGAACAGAAAAACAAAATACATAGTACACATGTTTTACATGGAAACCCTAAACAGGAGAAAACCAAATTTCACAAACTATGCCTACACTCTCTTTCTCTCTTGTCTCCTTCCTTCTCTCTGTAACACTACAATACTACAACATTCTTCTCACATCCAACGTTTTGCCCTAGCTCCACTTATATATGTTGTGTAACAAGTTATTATTATATTATAATAACAATGGTTAATCAGCCAACTGGTCGACTTGAGTGTTCGACCCACAAGTCGACGGTCTATTCGATCCAACTAGGCGACTCCTTTTGTCGACTATTCAATCGGTCCAACCAACCAACTTTGTATTTGACTGTTAGGTCGGTCCGGCTAGTCAGCCTATTGTCTTTCACTTGAATCAACCATCAATTTAGTCGACCCTCAAGTTGACTTGTTGGTCGATCTGGTCGACCCAACTTCTCGATTCTCCATTCCTTCCAATCAGTCGACTACCAAAGCAGCTCCTTGGTCGATCCGGCCTATCGACCTGACTTTGATTATCGACTTCTCCCTTTAGGAGGGACAAAATCCTAACAAGAAAGCACACAATGGTTGTGAAAGTGATGATGTATACTTTGATGACAATGTGAACAAAAACCAAGTATAGAAATGGGGGAGAATTTAAGGTTTCCCTATCAAATATATTGCTAGCAGAGGATATGTATTATCCTAACCATGGTGAGAATATGAAAAGGGAATATGAAAATCATCTTGAGAATGTATAGAGGCCAAAAGTTTCAAAACTCGTGCTAAGCCGATTGATACTCATGGAGTTGTAGGTCCACACATGGTCTTGGCATCTCACAAATAGATATGTACCCACCATGTATTAGATTGTGGAGGGCTCCCTTGTTTTGAGGAATCCATGTCATGTGAGGATAACCACAAATGCAGTGTCTCATGAAATTTGAGATAGTTGCTTTATCCAAAAGCAAAACTTGTATTTTTGTAAACTACATAACTCATTACCATTTAAATAGGTTTATAATTAAGATGAACCTTACCTTAGCCAATCCACTATTATAATATTCATGACACCTTTTTAACATTAAGCTAGTTATCACTCAATATATATCATTGTATTTGTGCTAATTATTGTAGCATTTCGTATGATTATCAATATAGTTTTTTGAATGACAACCAAGTGACTAGAATGCATTAAGGTTAGGTTGTAAGTATGTATTGATCTAGGTGTACTATAGTTAGAGAGGTTCCAATATTGTAAAACCGTTCATGTTCGGCACATGTCATCAGTAAATGTTGTTCCGAAATTTGGTATTTAAATGACGTCA
Source organism: Azolla caroliniana (assembly GCF_043228905.1). Taxonomy (NCBI): domain Eukaryota; kingdom Viridiplantae; phylum Streptophyta; class Polypodiopsida; order Salviniales; family Salviniaceae; genus Azolla; species Azolla caroliniana. The sequence continues at coordinate 21,382,217 of NW_028230437.1, forward strand.
TCCGTGACATTTGTCAACATTCTTGATGTTGTGTCATGGATATCTCTCTATCGTTCTCACTTATTGCTGGTTTTTTATCTATTAGACAATATGTCTTAATCTTTCCATTAGGTCTTATTTCTACATATAAGAAAAAGGGTCCAACAACTATTGTTGGTTTTATTGTAGCAATGTAATGTTAGGAACTTATTTCTCTTCAAGATTTTTGCATTAAACTCCTAAACATAGAATTATTTCTAATTTTTATACTTTGAATTTTTTAATGCCAATGTACAGGCTCACATCCATGGCAATATTCTTTTCCCATAGTAAGTACACATTCCAAAAATGCACAAGAGTAAAAATATCCTCTCAATTTAAACATTTATACCATGATATCATATACTAATAACTCTCTAAGAAAAGCTCTAGACAATTGAATATTATTAAAACAATTGCAATTCTTGACCGTAGGAGAGAATACTACGACACACTTAGGTAAAGCAGTGATACTATTTTGGCTTGTTGCTGTACTGATATTTACATCAAGCTATACGGCTAGCTTGTCATCAATAATAATAGCACAACAACAACAACAACAAACTCCAACCATTAGAAGTTTTGAAGACCTACAAAATTCTCAATTACATATCGGATGCCAAGAAGGATCATTCACACTAGACTACTTGAAGAATCGCTTACATATTTCTTCAAATAGGCTTATACAATTGGATACTGACAAGCAATACGTTGATGCATTGAATTTGAATGAGGTGGCAGCAATTATTGATGAGTCACCTTATATAGAGACGTTCCTTACAAGCTTGGGATGCAACTATACGATTGTTGATTCAAACATTGTTTACTTTGGTGGCTTCTCTTTTGTAAGTGTTGTTTATTTAATTGTAGCATGTCATCTAGTTTTATTCTTTAATGCATGCCATAATAATGATACAACCAATACATATAATACTTTTGAGACAAGTACTCAACTAGCGAACTTAATATATTTAACTCACATGTCATTATTTAATTACATTGATCGAATCAAGTCACTAAATATTTATGTAGGATTATCTGTCGAAATAAAATGAACCAAGTAACCATGGTACAAATAGAAAAGCATGTAAATACGCATTTAAAATATAAACTAATATCATAAGGATTTCCCTCTCATCTTGCAGGCATTTCAAAAGAACTCGCCCTTAACAAATGATATGTCACTTTCTATCATATCTCTAGAAGAATCTGGTGAGCTTCAAGAACTTAAGAATAAATGGCTTGGTTCACGACAATGTACAACAACCACTACTACCACAAAAATGTCTTTCTATAGTTATTTGGGTGTACTTTGTCTCATAGTTGGATTATATCTTGTGTGTGTATTACTAAGATGTTTGTGTTGTCGATCCTCATCAACAATATCACATAGTCGTCAAGGATTTGTGGAAATGTCTGAGAATCGAAATCAATAGCCTTTTCAAGCAAGAAATAAAAATATATCAATAAAATCGTTTAATGTAGTGGAATAATTAACATAGAGTTATAAAAGTTCGTTTATGTTGAAAGAAAGCTTAGATTTCAGGTTACATATTCTGTGAAAATGATTAAACAATCTCTTTGCGACCTACCTAACAATTGGCAACGGTTTGGTTTGAACTGAACCGAACTGTGAAATTGCGGCTTAACGGTTTAAATGGTTCGGTTCAAGTTTGGGTTTTTTTAACGGTTTGGTTCGGTTTCAACAATTAGAAACCGCGGTTTAAACAGTTTAATGGTTTTCTATTTTTTTTAAAGTTTAAAAAACATTTAAAATTTAAAATTTAAAAATAATCTTTTCCTTTTCATGCCTTATTATCACATTTTAGGAAAATCTTTAAAATTTAACAAATTTAAATAAGGAAATATTTTAAATTTTAAATTTGACCTAAGTTGAAAATCGAAACCGAACCACGAAACTGCGGATTTGCCGGTTTAATGGCTTTAACGGTTTGAATTTTTTAAATGGTTCGGTTTCGTGGTTTGGTTCAAGTTTCAAAAAATTAAAACGGTTTGGTTTGGCTCCTCTTGAATCGAATTGAACCGTTGTTGATTGTTAGACCTACCCCCCTCCACTATTCCTTTCTCTCTCCAATTGTTCTTACGCCCCTTCTTGACCCCATCAATTCATCCCCATTCGTCCCCAAACCCTAACGTTTCTCGAACACCCCACCCCCAGTTCTGTCTCTACCGTCTGTCGGCTCCAATTTGGTTCCCTTGTCGCGGTCCATGTGCAGCGCCGGTTTCTCCCCCCTCTATTAGAACCGCCGCCCCATGACCCAATAACACCACCTCTGTCGTCATCTTAAGGTTTAGGGTTTAGGGGTTAGGTTGTCATTTCCTCGATTCTACTTTACTTTCCTCCTTCAAATCTATCTCTTCTTCAACTCTTCCCAAGCTTTCTCTGACTCTGAATTTAATCACACTTTTGTCCTTTCCCCGACTCTTCCCTTTCTTCCACTTTTCTCTTTCTTTAGCCCTATCCCTTCTTCGAATCTCCCTTTTGGTGACTCTTCTCTTTTTTTTCTTTTCTTTTTTTGCAACTTTGTCCTTCACCCAAACTATACATATACATACATACATATATATATGTATGTATGTATGTATGTATGTATGTATGTATGTATGTATGTATGTATGTATGTATATGGAAACCTTGAACATTGTCACAATCTAACACACATTTCAGATAGACTCCTTGAGCGGAAAGGATCATGTGTGGGCACACAACCACCAAAGGAGTGCTCTCTCCCTATTGAGATGATATTTACTAGCACGGAGATATTTCTTCTTTGAGAAGGAGATAGACCTCCTTGATCAAATAGTGGTCATATGCCGCGTGGTGGGAGCATGCCCGAACAGAGGGTTGCATCGAGATATGCTACAAGGAAAATACCACCCACAAATAGGTGAATAAGGGAAGTCCAACCGCTCGGTAAGGGGTTTTATCTAATCGTCTTGGAGGACAAGGACTCTACAAAGAAACTAATAGCAATGTCCCCTTGCCACATCCAAAACACACAAATGTTTTTGCACAAAATGGATACATGGTTTTAATCCAGTGAAGATTACACAACTGGAGGATTCGATGAAAAAGGTAACAATGTTTATATGTGGAATACAATGCTTCCCACTATTGGAAATTCCTTCGAAATGATGTTGTAGGAGGAATCAACATTAGTAGATAGGCTAAAGAAGAACATAGGCCCCCCATCTGTATGACTTTTGGTTTAGGACATTAACAGGTTGCTTTCCAAAATCCTCATTCCTTGTAAAAACTACATGTGTTTTGAACAACGAATAGAGGTGATTGACGCACCTGGGTAATGCTTTGAATGCAAAAAAATTGGTCTCTTAAAAGAAAATTGCCCCATGAAAATGAGCCCTCATGAGGAGGAGCAAGGGATGTATGGCACAAAGAACCCTACTCTAGTCGCTAAAGATTAAAGATACACTAAGTAGTCAAGCAACAGACTTTGTAATAGAAACAAGAGATGAAGTCCTCATGTATGAACTAAAGAAGAATAGGTATAACATAGAATTCTTGTGTACCATGGATATGGAAGAACCTCACCTCTGGCATATTCACCTTCAGACTGTCTCAGACACACACATAAATTTGGGCCTTTACTATTTCAATGGGAAACAAGAAGGGATTGTTGGAGCTCAACGACTAGCCCAAAAGTTCAATTCCTGGATATGGACCAACATCCCATCAATGAAAATGACAGGGTGTTTGAACAGTGATTGCTCCACACACATGACATGTGCAAAACATTAGGAACACTTGGTAATCTCCCACCCCCTTCCATGTTCATGAATGTCACAACATGGAACGTGCAGGGACTCATGAGTTGACTTGACTAGCAAAACAGATGGAAACTAAAAAGGGATCTTGAGGATTACTTATTACGTGGTGCTGGTGACATCACCATGTTGCAAGATCACCATCTTGATAGTGACCTCCAAAAGGCAGTTGGAGACCTTCTACCAAGATTGTGGCAAACAATGTAGGAACCAACAATGGGACATGATGGAAACCATGGTGGTATTTACACATTGATTTGGGCTCAGTTAATATATTAGGAATCACTTATACCTGGCAGGGCACATTTTTGCATGTTGTCCATCCAAGGGCAATGTTGGAATATGATGAATGTGTATGCTCTGAATAACAGAGAAGATATGGAAACTTTTTGAGTCCAACATATTTGCTTGCACGTAGTGGGTGAGGAGGAATGGTGCATAGGGGGGGATTTCAATATGGTCAAGTCCCTTCATGAAAGCTCCAACAACAACCCCATAGTTCTACAAGGAGGGGAACATAAATAGTGGGAGAAGTTATGTATTCACCTAAATATGTGTGTGATATTTGGCATTTGGACAACTTCCAATTCAAAAGCGATTCTCAACCACTTCCCTCGGGTGTCAAGATCTACACCCTTCTTTCTCTCTATCTCTCTATTTATTTTCTTAAATTCTAATAGTTAAGAAATGAAACATAATTATATGTGGACTCCAACACTAAAAAACATAAAATACATAAAATACATTCACAAACATACAACTGCACATTCACACTCATACTTGCACACACCATTGTCTACCATTAACCCCAAGAAACAATTACAGCAATATCCTCTTGGTCTAGGACCCCATGGTTGCAACCAAGGCAGGAATTTGACGGGTGTCATGCCCGTCGAAGGCCATTTTGCCCGTCAAAAACATACACATAATAAAAATGCCCGTCAAGTGACATATAAAGTTTAAATATCCATTTTTCATGCGAAAGGCCCCTACAAATTATGCATGTCAAATGACATGTTAAAATTCTATTTTCCATGTCATATATATTATATACATATACATATGTCAATTATTATATATATGAAGTGTGTATTATAATATATTAATACTATATTAAAAAAAATCCAAAAAAATTATATACTTTTTATAACACGCTTAAAATAATATCATTATCATGTAATAATGGTATATATTCTCAAATATTTATTCTTAATTTCTTTACTAATAATATTAGTTGAAATTTTAAACAATAACCTTTATTAAATACATACTTTAAGGGTGTATAACTCTAGGTTTGATTTTAATGTTTTAAGTTTTAAGTTAAAACTAATTTTTTTTAATTACATAAAATTTTAAGTTAAAACTAAATTTTTACTAACTTTTTTTTCATACTTATTAGTAAAAACATTAACATGATATTAATTTTATGTATTTCATTATCTTTGTTAGGTAGTTATGTTTATTTGTGCACTTTCTATAGTAATGAAATGTATAACAATGAAGCATCATATAGAACTTTCATTATTAAAATTTGTATGTCAAATGACATGTTAGTTTTTGCACTCTTGTGTCATATGACATACATCTTTAAAAAATGCCCTTTAAAAAACTTTTATACTAACCCGTCAAATTCAAGCCCTGGTTGCAACCATTCTTATTGTAGATTTCCACCTCATATAAGCATTTGATATCTAAATCAATGATTGTAGTGGAAATAATCTCCTGAGAATGCTTTTATTTGAGCATGGCAACAATGAGATTCCACTCCACACTATTTCACCCGAGTCAATAAGACAGAGTCACGTGTTTGCCCATGTTTCTCAATTTGTAATGTCACGAACTTTGGCTACACATTATTTTTACCTATGGTAGTTTTTTTGGACGAGTGCTATCAAAGCAACTAGCCTTGCTTTGAATTTACTTTAGCAATTTAAGCAAAGCTCCGGTGACGAAGTGTTATACTTCCTTAGGGAATGGTTTGAACCACTCTAATAGTTGTTTAGAAATTTGAAAAATGAGCGTTATTTTGGTTGAGTTTACGAGAACTTTAATGAGATGGATAAATGGAAAGAGTCGCCTCTTATTTGATTTCATTCATAATTAAAATCAAACAAATGTAGGAGCATTGATCAATATTTAACAAACATGCATGTGCATATGTAGATATTTTCCTTGGGGGCAAAATATCCAAGCTACATCCTTGTTTCCTAGAATCCCACCTTTATACTTCTATGAATTTCCAACTTAGAAAACTCTTGAAAGAGATAGATAGGAAAATATCTTTTTAACATCCATGGGAGACCAATGGGCGATCTAAGGGACGAGGCCTAGATCCCTATGGTGAGGATGGAGCTAGATTCTCTCAATTTTATTACTTTTGATGCTATGACATAGAGACTACCAAGCTAACACTTGCAAATGTGTGTGGGTGTGAATGTGTGAGAGAGAAGGGGGTATGGGGGTTAAACTATTTGTGTGTGTGTGTGTGAGAAAGAGGAAAGAGAGATAGATTCTATTATCATCTTTGGAGGTCAAATATGACCTATGAGTATCAATGGGCATGGTTTCGGCTCAAACCGAACTAAACCGTTAAGCCATGGTTCAACGGTTTATTGGTTCCAATTTTTTTTAAAGGTTTGGTTTGGTTTGAATTTTTAATTAACTGTTCGGTTTTGGTTCAGTTCAGTTTCAAAACTCAAGTTTATTTATTTAAATGGTTTGCTTTAAAGGTTTATTGGTTAACTTTTTTTTTCACCTTAATAGTTTATTAATTTAATTATTTAATTAGCTGTTTTTTATTGATTAATTAATGTAACTTAAATGTCAATTTAATTTAATGGTTTAATCAAAGTTTTTTTATTGATTTAATAAATTTAACTTAAATTCTAATTGAATTTAATATATTTTTGTTTATTAAAATTTTAAATTAGTTTGACGTAAATGGTTAGATTTAAACTTTTTATTAAATGGTTCGGTTTGGTTTCAACTTTTCCTTAAACAGTTTGGCTTTAAATGGTTTGGTTTACATTTTCTTAAGCGGTTTGGTTTAAATTGCTTGAGAGTTTATAAACGGTTTGGTTTGATTTTTGTTTTATGTAAATGGTTCGGTTCAGTTTCAAGGTAAAGAAATTGAACCGAACTGTACCCATTGCTACCTATAAGACCAAAAATATTACATTTCACATGATACATGTGAAAGTGAGTAGCAACTCTCGATGTTCCAGACCATTATCAATGAATGTTGTAATTGAGAGTGCACATTGTAGTTGTGAGAGAAATTCGTGCAACGATTGTGCTTGGTCGAAGATACATTTCACATGATACATGTGAAAGTGAGTAGTGACTCTCGATGTTTAAGAACATTATCAATGAATGTTGTAATTGAGAGTACACATTGTAGTTGTGAGAGAAATTTGTGCAACGATTGTGCTTGGTCAAAGATACATTTCACATGATACATGTGAAAGTGAGTAGCTATTCAAGAACATTATCAATGAATGTTGTAATTGAGAGTGCACATTGTAGTTGTGAGAGAAATTCGTGCAACGATTGGACTTGGTTGAAAATGTGTGGAAAGCATGGTCAAATATGATCAAAGTTTGAGCATTGTATCAAAGCGTGATACTCAGTCTCTTGAACTTATTTAGGGAAAAGTGTGCATAGTTGACCACTCTCATCACTTGTGCCCCAACACCCTATCTCACATTGCAATGCATGTGGGTTAAGTCGCATGGAAGCAATGGTTCGAATGGTAGACAACGGGATGGGCTCTAACATGTATCAATGTGTATAGTTTCCCCGTTCGGCGGAGAATATGGTTTTGTAGTATAATGTGTGAAGCGTGAGCCTCCACATGTGTCCCACTTCATGATACATTAGCGTTGCAAAAAGGCCTCATTTAGAAAGGAATCTAGTGATGCAAGTGTGTTGTTGTGTTGCATCCCATCTACCAAACCATTTTTCCATATCTTGTATCCAACTGGAACACAAAATTTTGCTTTTATGCATCTTTTGGATCCTTTTGCTTACTTACCATACAATACTTGGAAGTTGATGTGAGGGACTTCATTTAGCCTTAAGCATGTATTCAACAACCATTTCCATGGCCATGATCTCAATGGGAAGTGGGTCGTCTCCAAGAGGAGGGTGTATGGTGTTTGTTTCTTAACTTGTAGAAACATTGTAAGAAAATGTTTTTGAACATTTTCAAACTCTTTCCAAGTAGATTTAGGGATGTTACCACCCCATAGAGAAGCACCAATGTCACCAAAATATTGAAAAGGTATTTCTTGAGGACCCAACACTTAATATCTCCATGATTCAAGGCCAAGATATTTGAAGCTTTCCACACATTCAAGTAGGCCAGACTCATTATTGTACATAATGCATGCTTTATCTTTTTTTTGGCTCTTCACAAGCATAATCTTTGTTTTAGAGTTATTGGCCCTTAATTTAGTATGCATGCAAACTTTTTCTAATGTCATCATAAGCTTTTGTGCATCTTCTAAAGTATTTGCAAAAAACACTACATCATCTGCATATAACAAAAGCATAACGAAATAATTCCCAATTGCAACTTCTTCAACACATTCTTGTAAAGAAATGGAGAGTGTAGATGATCTTGTGCAACGAAAGAAACTATCTTTGAGTGTGAGACAAATAGAGAGAGGGAGAGACAGATAGAGAACAAGAAGCTATATTAGAATATATGAATTATACATCCAACAGTAACTTCGTTACAAAAGGGTACCTTGGTTTAAATACCAACTAACTTAGGGCAACTGTCATTTCTATTATTTACAAAACTAGCCTAACCTAGAGTGCCCATTGCTAGTGTGGAACCCGTTGCATTGAGGAAGTTAGGTTTGACTCTCAACATGCCCCTTCAAACACAACTTCTAGTCACCAAAAAGTTGCCTTGTTGTTTGGCTCATTTCGGTTTTTTGAATTTCTCGGTTCTATGTCTGGATGGTCGGTCAGATCGGCTTCAACTATTCTCCTTCGACCGACTGCTTTGTGCTCCTTGTTCGACTAACCTGTCTGTTCGTCTACTTAGTTCAACTTCGTGCTACTACTTCAACTACTCCTTTGGTTGGCTTCGATTGACTGATCAACTGTTGCATTGTATTTGTTGGTTGTTATACTCTCCCTCCAGCTCAACAATGCGGCAATTGTTAGGCCAAGGTTCGTCATGAATTGCCTGAGCTTGTCGACTCCTAAGGCTTTTGTGAAGATGTCGGCTACCTGGAGGTTCGTGCCGATGTGTTGCAAGTCGACATCTCTAGCTTGAACGTGCTCTCGAATGAAGTGGTAGTGCACTTGATATGCTTCGTGCATGACACATGGAAGAGCCAGATGGATACTGCTCATGTTGTCACAGTAAAGGAGAATCGGATCCTTGATGGGAACGCTCAGATCCTTCCATTTTCTTTTCAGCCAAATGGCTTCACATGTTGCAACAACCACGCCCCTATATATTGGCTTCTGTGCTCGACAGTGTGATTGTCGGCTACTTTTTATTGCTCCAAGAGATAGCCCAACGGAGGAATCTTGAAGTCAATTGTCTATCAGCCTTGTAGCTAGCCCAGTCTGCATATGTGTACCTTTTGAGTCGAACAATCGTGTTTGACTTATACAAGATGTCGTAATCCATCGTCCCACCAACATACTTAAGTACTCTCTTAGCGCAATCCAGATGAATATTCTGAGGTTTTTGCATGAATAGCTGCGGTCGGGTCGTGTGATGGTAAGATAGATTAAGCTACCGATTAGCTAACGATATTGAGTCAGAATCAAGCTTGAGGTTTCGATTGAGAGGGGTTGACACAAGTTTGCATTCAATCATCCTGAACTTGTAGAGCAAGTTGAGGATGTAGTGCCTTTGAGAGATCATTATCCCAACTGGTGTCCGAATTACTTCTATACCCAAGGAAGCAATGAAGCTCCTTCATGTCCTTCATTTCAATTCGGCTAAGCAGGAGGGTTTTGACCTTATGGCCTCTGATTACTAGATCATCCACATAAAGGATGATGACAATCAAGTTGTCGGCGTTGCTTCATACGTAGAGGAAGTTGTCTGACTTTGACATTTGGAAGCCAATTTGATGAAGATACTGAGTAATCTTCAATGTCGAGCACACGGTGTTTGCTTGAGTCCATACAACAACTTCTTGAGTCGGTAGACTGAGGTCGAATGGGTGGTTGATTCGAAACCAGGTGGTTGTATCATAAACACCTCCTCTTCTAATTTGCCTTGAAGAAAGGCGTTCTTTACATCCATTTGGTGGAGGTGTCACCCTCTAGCATCTGCGAGTGCAATGACTATCTGAACAATCATCATCTTCGCCACTGGGCCAAAGGTTTCCTCATAATCAACCCCATGTGTCTACGAGTACCCTTTCGCAACAAGTCGAGCCTTATATCGATTGATAGTGCCATCTGTGTTGTGCTTCACCTTGTATATCCACAAGCATCTGATTGCCTTTTGGTGGGGTGAAGAGGGGATGAGGTTCCATGTCTCGTTCTTGAAGAGTGCTTGCATCTCCTTTTTCATCGCTTCGATCCATCGTAGGTCCTTAACAACTTCGGAAAAAAATTCCGGCTCTCACATTGTCACCACCTTCATCATAAAGGCATAGTGATATGCCATGTAGTCATCGTAGTCGAATCAGTTGACCGGGTTTCTCTCTCTAGTGGAGCGACAAAGTTTCTCATTTGCAATGACTGTTACTTTCTTTACTTCATTTGTCCGGATAATCTAAGCATCAAGGAATTCGAACTCACTATCGAGTGAGTGACTCAATTGGTTGTCATCTGGATCTTCGTACTCCGGCATTTTGGCCTTTCCTTTGTCCATCTTCGGACTTGGCCAAGATGTGCTTTGGTTGCTCGGAGGCTCTTTGTGGCCCACTGAACCTGGTCATGATCAGACTTTCTTTGAACATATGCCTCAGTTGATCTTTGTCTTCTATCTCTTGGTCGGCTGAGTTTGGATCGACTAGGGTTGGAGTCGAAGTTGTCTCTAGTTCATACCAGGATGACGACTCGTTGAAAACGACGCCCCGATTCACTCAAACTTTCTGGGTAGATAGGTTATAGCACTTGTACCCCTTTTGTTCGAGTGAGGACCCTATGAGGATACATTTCTTCGTTGGAGCCGAACTTGTCTCTAGTTCATACCATGTTGACGACTCGTCGAAAATGATGTCCCGATTCACTGGAACTTTCCGGGTAGATGGGTTATAGAACTTGTACCCCTTTTGTTCGAGTGAGTACCCTATGAGGATACATTTCTTCGACTTAGGATTGAGCTTCTATCGCTTTTGTTGGGAATATGTACATAAGAAATTGAGAATATCCTGACGTCGGATAAATACAACTTCTATCCATAGAACTTCTCATGAGGGGTTACGTCATGTACCACGAAGGTTGTACACCTATTCATGAGGTAGACGACTGTGTTAGCTGATTCTACCCTACGATTTCGGTAGGTTCTTTTCGTTCATCATTGCCCTTGCCACCTCCACTATGTGCGATTCTTTCATTCGGCTACTCCATTATGTTGAGATGTGTGTCTACAGGTAAATTCTCGTCGAATTCCTTCCTTCCGAAGATAGGCTATAAATTCATCTGAGAAGTACTCTTTTTCTTCGTCCGATCGAAGGCATCGAACATGCCAACCTGCTGATTTTTTTACTTCATTTTTTAAGGTTTGGAAGTGTTTGAACACTTCGTTCTTTTGCCGCATAGGATAAATCCAGGTGTGCCTGGAGAATTCATTGATGAATGTGACTTAGTATGTGGTTGTTTGGCTTGGTCCCCATACATTTGAATGTATTACATCCAAGATCCCTTTACTTACGTTCCTCTCTTTTGGGAACGATTGTTGATGTTGCTTTCCGAATTGGCAAGCTTCACACACTCTGGTAATCTCCTTCTCTATAAAAATGGGGAGTCTGTTGACAACTCCTTTCGACTTCATGCCCTTGAGCTTCTGGAGATTGATGTAGCAGCCTAATTCTTTTGTGCCACAATTCCAAGTCGGTGCCGACTTTGAGGCCTTTCGCGAACATGGCTAACTTCACTTCGTTTGACTCAAGGATGAACATTCGACCTTCATTTCAACCGCAAGCAATGAGTCGACCTTCCTTCTCAATAAAGCACCCGTCATGACTGAATCATATTGGCATGACTTGTTCTACAATCTGGCCGATCGAGACCAGAATTTTCATGATGGTCGGGACATGCAAATCGTTTTGAGGTAGGTTTGTTTGCCGATATTCCCGAATGGGACATTTCCGACATGCTGAATGGGATGAGCCGTGACATCCTCAGTTTCGATATAGCCGAGTCAATCAGGCTTTCTCAACTCTCGGAACCGATCTTCGTGAGACGTCATGTGATTGGATGCTCCAGAGTAGACAAACCATACATTGTCTGAAGAAGAGGTGTTGGTCGAACTCTGTGCCAACATCGAGTGTGCTTTATGCCTCATTACGAACATTCTGCCATGATTGTCATAATCGAAATTCGTGGCATAGTTCGTGAGTTGTTGGATGGTTGAAGCCAACCCTTGTTTCTTCTTTCAACACTCCTCTTCATAGTGACCGAGTTTTCCACAGTACCCGCATTCAATCAGGCAGTTTTAGCAATTTGGTCCGACATGATGGCTCCCCCTTTTGCTGAACTCCCTTGGTGTGTTTTTGGCCTCTTGCCAATAGTGGAAGTTGTGCTCTCAGGTTGGCCAACCATGTCAGCCTCATCCGTCTTGGCCGGATCCTCTTTCCTCCTCTGACTGGCAGTAGAGCAACTTACCATCTAGTGCATTACTCCTTGGTTGGACATGATTTTCTTCAACCAACAGTATCGACTGAAGGTTGAAAAATGAGGGAGGATTCTCCCTTACAAGGATGGCTGATCTGATTGTGCCGAATCGTGGTGCCAAGTCACCGAGGCATATCTGGATCATTTTGTCGTTGTCGATGCTGACATTTATAGATCCGAGGGCGTTGCACAACTCCTTGATCTTCAATGTGTAACTGGTGATTAACATATCCCTTTGTTGAATATTGTTCAACTCTTGACGGAGTTGAAGCTTGTGTGCGGCCATGTTGGCTGCAAAAATCTTCTTGAGGTTGCCCCAAGCTTCGTTTGGCATTTTTGCCTCTTGAATATAGCGTAGCGTGTGATCATGGACACATGATGCTAGACAATACAACACATGACTTGCTGCTCACTCCCATGTTGAGTAGTCAACATGTGTCAGGTTGGGTTGATTTTCTTGCGCTCCTTCAATGTAACACCAATAGCCTTCGCCGACAAGGTATTGGTGCATCTTGTATTCCCAAGATGCAAAGTTCTTCTTTATTGAGTAGGAAGAGCGCTTCCCATTTGAGTGTTCATGTTGTAGTTCTTCTTTATTGTTGAGGCAATTTTATTTTATCGTCGGCGTGTAACACAACACAGTTGAGCATGTTTTGATCAGACTACCACACCCTTTGATACCATGTCAAGAAATGGAGAGTGTAGGTGATATTGTGCAGCGAAAGGAAATTGTGTTTGAGTGTGAGACGAACAGAGAGAGGGAGAGACAAACAAAGAACAAGAAGCTATATTACAAAATATGAATTATACATCCAACAATGTACTATTTACAAAATTAGCCTGAACCTAGAGTGTCCGTTGCTAGTGTGAAAGCCATTGCATAGGCGAAGTTGGGTTTGACTCTCAACACTTCCTTTACATACTTGGCAACCATTTCTTCCAATTCATCAATGCATAGACCAAATAGAGTTTGTGAGAGTGGGCATCCTTGCTTAACACCAATAATGCTATTAAAAAAGTCTAAAAGTCTATCGCTCATACACACAACATATAACCTTCTCATAGATTCGGGAAATTGCAAGCATATATTCACTTGGCACCTCGAGTTCTTCCATTCACCTCTAAATATGCTCATGAGGTAGCATATAAAAAGCTTTCTTGAAGTTTACGAAGCAACAATATAAACATTTACCTCTAAGGTGAATTTCTTCCATTAATACTCGAATGGTGACAAGGTGATCAATGGTGCTATGGAGTTTTCGAAAGTCAACTTGTCCATAAACTCTCTTACCATTTCTTTTAGCTCATGCATATATATTTGATTCCCTTATACATCCAAATAGTTTTGCGATTAGCGAGCCAACCATGATGGTTCGATAGTTGTTTACATTATTTACATTTTCACCTTTATGTAAACCAATTTGTAACTAACAAACGACAACAGTTTGGTTTGAACCGAACTGAACCACGAAACCACGACTTAATGGTTTAAAGAGTTCGGTTCAGGTTTGGGTGTTTTTGAAGGGTTCAGTTCGGTTTCAACAGCTAGAAACCGCGGTTTAAACGAGTTAACAATTTTTTATTTTTAAATTTTGAAAAAAAAATTAAAAAATTGTTTTAAAACAATCTTTTCATTTTCATGCCGTATTCTCCATTTTATTAAAATTTTTAAAACTTAAATAATGAAATATTTTAAATTTTGACCTAAGTTGAAAATCGAAACCGAACCACGAAACCGCGGTTTTATTGGTTTAATGGCTTAACGGTTTGATTTTTTTTTAATGGTTCAGTTTAACGGTTTCGTGGTTCGGCACCAATTTCAAACCGGTTCGGTTTTGACCCTCTCGAACCGAACTGAACCATTGCTTATTGTTATTTGTAAGCCAATCGCACAACATACCATGTTGCAATGCATGATTATAAACATATCCATGCATGTGCTTCCTTCCCATCCATTTGAGCATTTCAACCTTTCTACATTAAAGATCACTTGCTTTCAAGAGGCCAAATTCTTAAGTCCTATGTATATACATCTTCAATTGTAAAGAAGGGAGACATACATAAAAGAGAACCATAACACATCATCTTTCCAGCAAGAGATAGCTCATATAAATTCTTGTAATGCATAAACAAGTCAAGAAGAGTTAATTCACCATAACTCTTAACATGTTTCTTTTTTCGCTTTTCCCAAAATTTAGCACATGCATGTGCTTTCTCTTGCATTTGGAGAAATCGTTGAGTAACTCCACATATTCTTCTCTTTCTTTCTTTGAATAAGCCACTCATGCAGACGTTTTCGGTAATTTTTATTGTCTACATCGAAAATCATTAAGGCACGTTCGAGCTTCATGACATTCTTTATCAAACCAAATATATATATATTTTCTTCTTGAAACTACAGTTCATGGTGCATTTCCAAGATATGTATGTGTGTTTAGTCGAAATGTTGTCCTCGGCCGAAGCCAGCCTATCGTAATCTAGGCCAGTACAGTGGTAGTTTCCAGAGCGCATGTCCGTCCGGGCAGGGGTATGTCAGGTAATTCTAATTTCTATTCATGATCATGAGCTTCTTCATAACTCACTTATAATTCATTCCTTCATTCATGGGGAATAATAAGAAGAAGATAAAAGAAAGAAAGCCATAGCCAAGAAGAAAGAAGAAGCAGAAGAGGCAGAGCAGAGCAGAGCATATTACTGTTCCATCCATTCTACAGTAGTCTCTTTCTTCTTCTTCTTCTTTTGTTTTCATAACTCTTCCAGCCATGCCAGCTGCAGGGCTCATAGCTGCTGTGGCAGGAACTCTTGCTCTCAGTCTCCTCAGCCTCAAGAAACACCACAGCCACCATATCACTCATGATGATGAAGAAGAAGAAGTAGAAGGAGAAGAAGGAGAAGGAGAAGGAGGTGTGGAAGTGGAAATGGAAATGGAGGATGATGGAACAGGGCTTCTTGATGTAATCCAAGCTCAGGGCCGTGGCAGTGCCAATGTTGTCAGAACCAGAGCTGTTGACTTGCGATGGCACGATCTTAACTGCGTCATGTTGGACACAACAGGAAAGAAGGTGTGTGTGTGTGTGTGTGTGTGTGTGTGTGTGAAAGAGAGAGTTTCTGATGGCACGACCTTTCTCTGTATCGTAATCTATCTATACCTATATCTATATATGTAAGCATTCATTCCAGCTATTATGCATCCATGGCAAGAGTTTCTCTTTCCCTGTTCCGGTGAGTCTTTGCCTAGGAATCATATGTGTCTCCTTTCCCAGCACCTTCTTTTATCTTCTTATATATTGAGGCTCTTGGCACATTGGAGGAAAAAAGCATGAAATGAACCTCTACTGGATTATCATTTATCTTATCCATACATCAGTATACACATATTGATAAGGCATATTTTGTAGCATGCCTGCAAAATTTCACAATACCATTCTTCTTATGTTTCAAACTCTTGCAACTGTGAAGAGAGAAATGGTGTGCTGAGGAGGATTGAAAGAAATGTGATAACAGTGAAAGATGAATTGATGCTTAACACTAAGGAGTCCTGGTCAGCTATGATAATAATCTTAAAGAAATTTTCTGCTATCACAAAATTGCGAAATGACACATAGAGACACTTAATACAGCTATGATGTCTGGAAAAAAGTACAATTATTTATAAAAGTATAAACCATATCTTATGTGTGTGCTTGTGTTTGAAAATTTTGATGACAGATAAAACATTTACTAAAAGATCTTGTTGGAGAGGCGAAGTCTGGACGTCTACTGGCTATCATGGGGCCATCTGGCTCAGGGAAGACCACACTTCTAAACGTGTTAGCTGGCCAGGTTTCTGCATCATCTCGACTTATGCTTACCGGCCATCTTTACATCAATGGCAAGGCACTGTCTTCATCATCCCCCTCATTAGCGTACAAGTATGCATGCTTCATATCCTAACAACCCAGCATCATCTTTATTTCCAAGTAAAAGTTAAGACTATTGTTTGAAAAAAAATTGGCGGAGCTTTTTAGGGCTGCGTATGTGAGGCAAGAAGATATATTCTTCTCCCAGCTCACTGTGAGAGAGACTCTCTCTCTTGCCGCCGAGCTTCAGCTACCAAGATCTCTAGCAAGTGAGGAGAGAACGAAGTATGTAGATACTATACTTCATCGCTTGGGGCTGGTAATGTAGTGATTTATGTGCTTTCAACCGAATAAATTGATGGGATATAAGCAACAACGAGCTGCTTGTATGGAACTGATAATATGTTGTTCTCTCTGGGGTATAGATTACTTGTGCAGAGACGCGTGTTGGTGATGCGAAAGTTCGAGGCATAAGTGGTGGAGAAAAGAAGAGATTATCAATAGCTTGTGAGCTCATTGCAAGTCCTTCTGTGATTTTCGCTGATGAACCAACAACTGGTGAACTTTATTCCGTGCTTGTATTTTCTAGTTTGACTTCATGCAATCTATACATTGATGTCATCATATTATGATGATACACTTCTATTTATTGTTTTGCTATTATTAGAGGCGTCTCTCTCAATCCATTGTGTGGGACAGGGTTGGATGCTTTTCAAGCAGAAAGAGTCATGGAAACTCTCCAAAACCTTGCAAAAGATGGACATACAGTTGTTTGTTCAATACACCAACCAAGGGGATCCATTTTTACGAAGTTTGATGATATAATACTGCTCGCACAGGGTTCTCTTGTATATGGAGGTCCAGCTAAGGATGATGCTATATCCTACTTTTCTGATATTGGGTAGGTTTTCATTCTGTGTACTTGGAACTCTACATTGTTTGGAAGTGGTATAGGAAATAAGAAATTGGTTCAATGTGAGTTTTTCCAAGAAAAGGTATGAATTCGCATATGCTTGGTGTTGTGAAGAATGTAGAGTATGATCCTAGTAGCGGTCAAAGCAGAAGTAGATGGTATGGAAATTGATTGATGGCAAGATATATTTCTTCTGCATTTTATGTTCACCAGTTCCTGAAATAGTGGATGAGATATAATTTACCAGTGACTTGTACCCATGGGCTGTGGCTGACGCTGTATACATACATGCCAAATGAGCCAATGATAAAAATTGGAGTGAAACTCTGTTTGATTTCTGAACAGTTCTGTTTATTCTATTGCTGAAGCTATATATGTATTAAAAATGTTAGTCAAAGTGAGGTTGGGAGAGAAAAGATGGATAGTAGCATCACGTGGAGGCTGAACCTAACATAATGGAATAAAACTGATACACCCATTATCCATTAGTTCCACTTCTGAGTGCCAAATTTCACTGAAAAATAATCTAAAATGTGTTGAAATTAAATTAAAAAGAAATGTCCTAAGACAGTAGTACATGATTATTAAGTTCATGCAGAAACATACAATGTTTTCTTTGGTTTCTTTGATGTAATGGACACAAGAGAGCGAGTGATTGAGTGGTTGGTTTATGCATAAGGAAACAGTCACCCTTGCCCAGACCATGTGAATCCAGCGGAGTTTTTTGCGGACTTGATATCCATTGATTATAGCTCATCTGAAAATGAAGATTTAACTCAAAAGCGTTTGCAGCATTTGGTTCAAGCCTTTAAAGAACACAGAATCAATGTAAATGGCGAGTTTAGTGATAAAGTAGTTGCCAAACCTCGAAGAATAGCTAAAGATGATGCTACAGTAAAAAAGGCACGATCAAAACATGACAAAGTAGGTTGGTGGAAACAATTTCGGTTGTTGCTGAAACGTGCATGGCTTCAGGTTTGCCATAAATTTATAAGTATTTTTCATTTCTTATTTGTGACTTTATGCATACTTTTTCGTTATCTTTCTTGTGTTTTTAATATTTTTACTGAAGTTTTCTATTACACAGACCATTAGAGATGGTCCTATGAATAAAGTTCGTGCGAAAATGTCGATCTCATCGGCACTTATTTTCGGATCGATTTTCTGGAGGATGGGATTTTTGCAGACTGCAATTCAAGATAGGATGGGTCTTCTTCAGGTTCTCCTTCGATATTTGCATTGCTTGAATGTCAAAATGTTTGTTTGGTGAAAATTAAAAACCCTCATTTCTCCGCTATCATTGATACTCTCTCTTACATATGCTTGTGGAAGTAGAAAATTTATTCGATGAGTGGAATGTTGTCATAGGTGGCTGCAATCAACACAGCAATGGCAGCACTTACCAAGACAGTGAATGTTTTTCCAAAAGAGAAACAAATTGTTGATCGTGAACGAAGCAAAGGAAGCTATAAATTGGGTCCCTATTTGTTGTCGAAATTGATTGCAGAAATTCCAATTGGTGCATCATTTCCTTTGGTTTTCGGGACAATATTATACCCGTTGGCAGGGCTTAACAAGTCTCTTATCAGGTATGTCTATAAATAAACTGTGTTACTGTAAATGAAAGAGCATTAGTAGGTGTAATTCCAGAACCCATCTGCACTATCACTTCCAGGTGACATAACTTAGCTCATATTCTCGTTGATGCAAGAATGGGCAATGGTCACCTATGCATGTTCAGTGCTGAGCAAGGTCAAGAGTCTGACCCACCTTTGATTGCATTCAAGTTTCGTTTTCCTCACATTTTTTGAGCCTTTGCCTATTCATACACATTTCTATGTCAATCACAATGTACACTTGCGACATTCATTTGTGACTTCATGATGAGAGAAATTGACTTATCAACTCCACATACACTACGTGAAAATATTTCACTGTCCCATAGGTCATTATTTGATCTCTGAGGTCGATAATAAAAATCTATTTGTATCTGTCTCCAGATGTATTGGTATGACAACACTTTCCTATAATTGTATAGCAATGTTTTTTTGCCCCTTGCTCCACAGTTATCGTGGCACATTTCGTTCCCATTAACCTAATTCGTATAACAATTATAGCAAATCAGTATTGATGGTCCAAAATGAAGAGCTCATGCCTTGGCGAAGGGAAACTCAGTTTTGAAAACTCATTGAATATTAATTTTCTGTGTTTTCTGAAGAGTCGCTCTCAACCATAGCAAGTAACTTGTTTTCCAAAAAATAACAAATAAGGGCAAATGTTGTTAGTGTAGGGGAAACCCTTCCACTCTTTTTATTGCTTTATTGTAAAACTTTCATCTCTTTTTATTTACTGATGCTATTATACCCTGCCTATCCATTATTTTATTTGTCTCAATTCATTTGTGTTTTTGT
Organism: Azolla caroliniana; assembly: GCF_043228905.1. Taxonomy (NCBI): domain Eukaryota; kingdom Viridiplantae; phylum Streptophyta; class Polypodiopsida; order Salviniales; family Salviniaceae; genus Azolla; species Azolla caroliniana. Next base: position 21,402,028 of record NW_028230437.1, read on the forward strand.
TTTGCTTGCATGAATAGGTTTGGGCAATTTTGTAGCATAGTTACAGTGGAAGCATTTGCTGCGTCTGCAATGGGTTTGACTGTTGGAGCAATGGTACCCACCACCGAGGCTGCAATGGCACTTGGACCTTCCTTGATGACAGTTTTTATAGTTTTTGGTGGTTACTATGTTAACTCGGAAAATACGCCTGGAGTGTTTCGATGGATTCCTCGTGCTTCTTTGATCCGATGGTATATGTTTGTTTATATATGAGGAGATAGTCTTTAGATCAAAAGTGTGTTGGAAACTTACTACACACCATATATTGGATGGATTATTTCATATCATAGCCATTGTTGCATCTTCAAGGGGGTTAATACACATGTCTAATTGATTTTTTTAGGGCATTCCAAGGGCTATGCTTGAATGAATTTAGAGGGCTGAAGTTTGAGCATTCCAATTCATATGATCTACAAACAGGAGAGCAGGTACTTTTTTTAATAGGGGAAAACACAAAAATACCCTAACGCATTTTGGATGTTTACCTACATAGCCCCAAGGTTTTCAAATATTACCTGAATGATACTACCACAGTATTCTAGTAAAATTTGGAAGCTTGAAGGTATTGTAGGAAATGTGAACGAAGTTTGGGGTATTTTGCTGTTTGAACTTTCTTATATCAATATCTAACTATATATTCTGAACGAAGAGTACTGAAGCTGGTTGTGTTTGTACTGAAGGTATTAGAGAGAATGACCTTTGCAAAGAGTTCTATCAAAGAAACAATGTTGCAAGAAGCTCGCATACTACTGTTTTGGTATTGTATGTCATATGCTCTTCTTCAGAGAAATAAGCCAAAGTTCCAGAAGTTCGAATCACCGAGCTCAAAGGAAGGTTCGTCTGTAAAGATAGAGGAAATTGAGGAGGAAAACAAAGAGTTAATTACATCAAAATGAAGAAACAAGTTATTGGGATGTCTTATGTCAAGAACTATACTAATACTATCAATATTTACTATAATTCTTAAATTGTTAGTGCTGACTAGTTGATTATTGTTGGAAGGTAGAAATTTGTCCCCTCCGAAATTTCTACTAAATTGCATGCATGCCAACATATTCACTCAACATCTGTTTTTAGTTGCACTTGTTTCATAATACAAACCTTGCAGATATCATTGTTGCCAAAAGCAATAGTTCCTACTATTTGGGTTGTTCATTGGCGCTTAAATTTGTGTAATTGCACCTGTTTCATAATATAAACTTTGTGCATTTGATGCCAAATCTATTAATTCCTACTACTGGGTTTATCCTCTGGCACTTTGATTTGTCTAATTGCACTTGTTTCATAATATAATCTTTTTGCATATCTTTTTTCATTGTTGCCAACAGCAAACTTTCGTACAACGTGGGTGGTGGTTGGGCACTTTGATCGGAGACCTAGGCATAAACATTGACCCTGATAGTTCAAAAAGATGCACGCATGATGCGACATTGATAGATTAGTAAGGGAGGAGGAATCACTTGAAACGAAAACCTATCAATTCACTAGATAAATTTCATCGCAATGGATGCAAGGGCTCTCAAACTTGTGATTATGATCATGACACAGTTTGTCTTATAAGGGTTTGCCTGAGAGATAAGAAGTGGATCATTTCCTTTCATTCCGTCAAAAATTGCAGTTTGTTTCCTATTGCATCATTATTGAATATCTGTAGAAACAGTATTTTGTGTTTGCATTTTGACATTTTTCCAGCAGAAACACACTTAGAATTGAGGTTTAAATATTTGAAGGAACTGTAAGACTAGACCAAAATGCATTACGTATTTGGTTTATCTGAAAAGCGATCAAAATTGTTGTAGTTAGTTTTTGGTATTTATTTAAATAATTGAAGTAAAATCTTGTATTTTATATATATTATGCACACTATCTTCATTGGGACTTATCTCATGATTATCACTAAGCTTGCAATCTAAACCATAAGAACCAATGCTTTTATCCTCCTTGTCATCGATCATTGTGTTGTCATCATCTAAGTGAAACCCTTTCTTTTTTTAATCCACGTGTTTATTTCTTGTGACATTTTTACTTGCACCAAAAGCATTCTAAATTTCAGTTATCTTCTCCTTCAAAAAAGAGATTGCTTATTTTTCATAGATGCTTGGCCTTTGTAGCTCTAAATTTGTAGATAGGTGTATCGATCTCATCCAACTAACACTCATTGGTTATAACTTATAAGCCATACATTCCTTGTTTTTTCTCTTCACGGGTCTTAAGATAACCTTTCTTCAGATTATATTTCCCAATCAAATCATCAACACCAAGTTGAACCAATCAACCTTGATCAAAACAATCCTTTCAATCACAATGATTTTTTGTGGGTTGCCATTTCACATATCCTTTACTCTTTTGTGTTTTATTGATGATCATTATCGTCATGCGTCTCCATTGAGTTCAACTATCTAATAAGTGCATCATTTATCATTCAAAGGTTGATTATCAATATCCATTTGCACAACCATCAAATATAAAATACGGCATTTCATCGGCTACCACTCTTGTAGGACAATTGTTTTGTGAGCTATAATGCAGGCCCTTCATTAGTACTTTTATTAAGGAAGATATAGATGGAGCTTATGTTGTTGAAACTCTCTAGATAAGCATTGCAACTCTAAATGGAAGATAGGAGTGCAAACCCATCCCTATTACACATTGTGACGATGTATTCCTTTGCCATCCACTCATGCTTATAATTTAACTTATGAAAATTGTTATCTTTTACAAATGGGACATGCAAAGAAGTTTGTAACTTCAATGAACACCAAATGTTGTCTTGCTAGTTCGAAAAGCTATTACATAACCAACATAGAAACATGCATCGTGTATTATAATTAACTCAAGCCATACAATGAAAACAAGTGATTAACTAACATTGACCTTGATCATTTCATTTTTCTATGACAAATGGCTACATTCTACTAAGATAATATTATTCTTGTTTTTCTATTAATTGTTCCTCGAGAAAGAAAGCCACCATATCTATTCATCATTGTTTACCTTCAAACATCCCTCTAAGATGAGAATATCGAAGCTACCAAGTGTTAGAAAAAAATTAATATTGTGGCCCCCAAATATTTTTGAAGTACAACTACGATTCCATGCCCCCCGAGAGAGCTCCATTTTCCCTTCTTTTTCATAACATAAGCCACATTAAGGTCATTAGCCTTTCAATTGCCCTTCATGACCATGGTAGCTAATATGAAACCATCAGAACCATACTTGATATCATCACTTTAAGTCTTACATGAAAAGTGCAAGTTTGTGACTTCTAATACATGAATTTCCAAACCTGAGGCTACCACAAATAGTTCTCACACTTCCATAGCTTTAACAATGTTTTCATGATACCCAAAAACATGAAGTGATTAATTGTTAATGCACGCACAATAATGGACTTGTTCTCACACTTCCAAAGCTTTAACAATGTTTCCATGATACCCAAAAACATGAAGTGATCAATTGTTAATGCATGCACAATAATGGACTTCTCGATGGGTAACGGTCCCACCAAATCTCCACCCTTACCATATTATGTAACATTGTTAAAATGGGATGTGCTAAAATTCGCAAACAATAAGGGACTCAACATATATCCTCGTCTAATTGACTTCCAAAATTTAGAACAAGTCGAGTTATTCTCCCACTTGGCACTGAGCATGGCATACTAGCTTGATCCCTTGCCCAAAATATATATCAATCTTGATATTTAGTTATAGAAACATATATGAGTCATTAATTCCCACGCAAATAACCAACCCACATTGTTGTGTGCTTTTTCAAGCTCTAATTATAGTATGCATAGCCTTTGATTCGAGTCCTTAGCATAGTTGATGGCCATTCATTAATTTAGAATGTTATGCAAAATATCCTTTGTTACTATAAACCCCTAGTGTGCTTTGTGAACAATTCTTGATAAGTATGTCTACAATTATTAGTATGATTTTAACAAAAGTATTATAAATTCACCTCATCAAAGAAATGCATCACCAATGATTAAAAGAGGAGGAAGACTCGACCTTAAACAAGGGCTTTATTAGGTCATTCTTTCATGAGTATGGGGGCCTATTACCCGAACTCCAAACTTGTTAAAATAAAATTGTGAGTCAAGACATGTCTCATGTGCAGGATTGCGGCAGTGCAAGGATGTTTAAAATTATTCACCCAAGCCACATTATCACATATAGTGTCAATAGAGAAAATAAAGTTAATATACAAATATTCCTTTAAATTTACTAATTTGAGAATCAAAAACAAATATATAGAGAAAAACACACATAAGAAATCAATAAAGACAATATTATGTTAATGAAGGAGTTTTGCAAGAGAAATCAAGAAGGCCCACAACTGGTGTAACCAGAATGGTTCGACAAAAGTGTGAGGCTTCAATTTATAGTCACTGTTAGTTAGGAATATCGGTCTATATTTGATGGATCTTCATGATCCCCATCATCTATCAACTCTTTTGCCTCATGTGATGAACTCTTCCTTTAATGGTCATCACACTCCCCATTATCTATAACCTCCAAAATCTTTCAAAACCTATTGGACTTCAAAGGAATCCCAAATCCAACCCTTCAAGCCCAAAATGGACATCATAGTAAAGCAAATTGGGATCAATTTCCATATACTAAATCATGGCCATCTTGAATCCTATCATGAAAATGGAGATGAGTATTTGGTCTTTGCTTTCTTTTTTCTTTGTTTTAAAGCTTTGATGCACTTCGACTAACCTCACCCTACAAATCTACATCCATTTCTAGGCAAAACGCGTTAGAGAAAAAAAAAACAAATGAGTGTTTCATCTTTCTTACTTTAATATTACAACCTTGATGCACTTTGACAAAGAAATTCTCATGCCTTTGGTCTTCGTTCATTGTTTTGGAGAATATACTAAGATGAGTTTTTGTGACTTGGATCTTCGAGAACATTTCATTTGCAAAAAGACCAAAAATCTATTCCATTTGGATGACATACTTTGAATAACTGTACTGCAACTTTCGATCCATATCCATACATGATGACATACGATCAAATTGAAAGGTATTCAAGAAAAACAAATGAGTGTTTCATCAATGTTCTTTACATTAAAACTTGGATAAAGTTTGGCAAAAGAACTTCTCATGGATTTGGTTTTCCTTCTTTCCCCCCCAAAAAAAGATACTACATTACCTTTCAGTGATGAGTCCCTTTTCTAAATTCTAACCGTAGGTTTAAATAATTACTTCGGTGTAGAATAGAAACCACTCCACCTTATAATTTTTTTTTTACTACGGCTTAAATGAACAATGGCTTTGGTATTTGTTCATCGATTCTAACGTAGTATCAATAACAACTTATGGTTTCGAAGAAAACAAAAGACATTTTGCGACAGGGATTCTTCCTTTTTTGACAAAGGTTGTATTGCAAGAAAGGTCTATAAAGGCGGCTTTATTTCTACATGGCTCTCAACGCAATAAGGTCTATTAAGGCTTATTTGGATTTCTCATTTGCTCTTTTATTCAATAAAGTCTATAGAGTTTATTCACATTTAATGAGAAAAGTCGCTATGCAAGAGTAGGTGAAGGTGGTTTCCTTGTTGTCCAAGGTAACCTACTCAAAATATTATAAATTCTAGAAGCTTAGAAAACTATGTTTGCTCTTTTTCTTTATCCATGTCCTAAGGAGGAGGTACTATCACACAGACAGGTTTCGGAGACCCGGAAGACATTAATAAGTTAATAAGGAAGGATTAAGAGCATAATTAGCCGACGGAAGAAGTATTAAGACAATAATTAGCGATGAAATGGCGGTCACATCATCGGAGATCGCCATTGGTGTGGATGGGTTTGGTTAGTATAGTGATTCTAGTAGGAGTAGTGTTCAGACCTGTGTTGGTGATAGGAGGAGATAGTGAGAAGAGTAGTATCAACATTCTGGTGCCATTGAAGCTAGGATTCCCGGAGTTTGTGAGATGGGCATCCGTCGAGACCCCGCCCACCAATGCCTCGCTTACGTTCTCTGGATTTGCCATCGAGGTTTTCGAGCGATGCGTCGAGAAGCTCGATTACCCTCTGAATTACAAATTCATCGGCTATGGCGATGGCATCACCGACCCTTCGTACAATGACCTCCTGCACGCACTGGTCGACTCTGAGGTATATACATACATACATACATACATACATACATACATACATACATACATATATATATATATATATATGTATCAAAACACAACAGTTTTTTCTTAGTTCCTTCTTGTTTCTCGGAAATGTATGTACTCACTTAACCCTCGAAAGATTTGTAGATTAATTATGCAATGTTTGAATTGTGGGTTGTATTTAGGACATCGATGGAGTGGTGGCCGACTTGACGATAACAATGGATCGATGGGAAACTGTGGACTTCACACAACCCTATGTGCAATCCAGCCTTCAAATGGTTGTGCCCTTACAACATGGCAGGAATAACCAAGATTTTTTTATATTCCTTAGACCCTTCTCAACTACACTGTGGGTTGCCATTGGGGCCCTCTTCTTTGGCACCATTGTTTTTCTCTTCATCTTGGAGTACAAGAATTTGGACGATCCGTCACAAACTGGCATTATGAAGAAGAAGCTATGGGAGATAATTTGGTAACCAAACTTGCCTTCGCCTATGGATTCTTGCATATGTTTGTATTTGTGTATGTGCGTATTGCGTATGTGTGAGTGAGTGAGTGAGTGTGTGTGCTGTATATACATATATCTGTATACATCACATGTGTCTTTTTCATAATTCCAAACTTTCATTTCTTACACTGTTTTGATGCATCATGGGCTGCATTCATGCAGGAATACAACATTGTCCCTGTTCTTCTCCCAAGGTACTCAATATGTATGTATATATATGTATATATATATATATATTCTAATCTCTCAAAACAAGCTCTATTTGTGGGTAAATCATCAGAAATTTTGATCATGGAATTCTCCACAACATTTGTTGACACTAAAATGACTTTTGGACCACAGGACGAGATGTTTTGTCACATTTGGGTCGCCTATTGATGGTCTTCTGGTTGGTCTCTGTACTCATATTTACGTCCAGCTATACGGCGAGTTTGTCATCGATATTGGCAGCAGAACAACCGAGTCCAACAATCCAAAATTTTGTAAACCTGCAAAAGAGTCGATTAAAAGTAGGGTATCAGGAGGGATCGTTCACATATGATTACATGAAAAATAACCTCTACATTGCGGCAGACCGACTTGTTCCATTAGATTCCGAAGAGGATTATGATAGTGCATTGAAGTCGGGGAAAGTAGCCGCAATTATCGACGAGTCACCTTATATTGACACATTCCTTACAACCTTTGGATGCGATTACTCGAATGTGGACACAGATATCGCCTACTTTAGTGGCTTCGGTTTTGTGAGTGAATTTGTTACTCCAATCTTATTTATATCATGTGCATGGATATTGTTGTCTACACATGGCAATGATGAGGGTTTCAATCATCTTTTTCTTGTTGAGTAAAGCTAGAGACTTTATAATGGTTGCAGGCATTCAAGAAAAACTCATCCTTGACCAACAATTTCTCGCTGGCGATTATAACTCTGGAGCAAAACAGAGATCTCCAGAACATCAAGGATAAATGGTTGGGCTCTGGAGATTGTCCGACTGACATTAACGGCACGGCGAACATATCTCTCGGCAGTTTCGGGGGGCTATTCATTATCATCACAGGATTTTATTTTGTGTGCATCATCGTGAAGATGATAATATTGACCAAAGCAAGGAATTTGACAGCCAATGCAGCACCTTCAACATCTAGGTCATATTCCAATAAGATAGCACCTATTGAGATGAATGCCTTTGGAGAGGAGAACCCAACTTTTACGACTGGTTCCATGTCCCTCAAAGAAGTCACATGCTGTGACGAAATTGGTGTCGCCGAGACTCCTTCGACATGTTCTCACTAAGATGGGTCTGATTTTGTGGCGATGTCCACGTGAACGAAAAAGTTTGCTCATTGATTATATCTCTCGAGGATCGTGAGGTCTGTCTATGTGGTAGTCACCGACCGAGTAAGTGAATTATAATACAATTTCAATGACTATGGGAAGGCAATTCAACAAAGTCTTGTTGGTAAGATGAGGGTAGGATACATTTCCTCTAGCCCAAACCCAGAGAGGTTGTACTTAGTTTGTAATCTTTGTTATTCTATCCACCTGATTGGGTGAAGGTTGTAACCAAGGCCATCGCCTTGAGGTAGATACATTCTTCTAGTGAAAACCTAAAGAGGTTGTATTTGGTTGTATTCAGATCATAGTAAAGTTGTTTTGGAACCTAGGGTTCTGTGGTTTTTCCCTATTTTGGGTTTTCCACATTAAAATTCCGGTGTACTCTCATTTTCTGTCTTGTGGTTTCATCTATTGTTACTTGTGTTTGTAGTCCAAATCATCCCGATTCAGTCCCATATTCCTAAAAATAAGAACCATTGCTTTTATCCTCATTATTGATCATTGGACTCTGCCCCATGTAATCCATGTGTTTACTTCTTGTCACATTTATACTTTCACAAAGAGCATTCTCCTTCCAAACAGAGATTTCTTGTTTCAAAGATGCTTTGCCTTTGTAACTCAAAAATTTATAGATAGGTGTATTGAGTGAAGCCATACATTCCTTGTTTTTTCTCTTCACAAGTCTTAAGATAAACTTTCTTCATATTATATTTCCCTATCGAATCATCAACACTTGTGTTGAACCAATCAATGTTGATCAAAATAATCCTTTCAATCACAGTGACTTTTTGTGGGTCTCCATTTCACACATCCTTCACTCTTTTGTGTTCTATTGATGATCATTATCTTCATGCATATTTATTGAGTTCAACTATCCTGTAAGTGCATGCATTTATCATCCAAAGTTTGATTAGCAATATCTATTCGCACCGCCATCAAGTAGTTTAAAATACGACATTTAATCGACCACCATTCCTGTAGTACAATTGTTTTGTGAGCTATAATGCATGCCCTTCATTAGTATTCTTCTTATTAAGTAAGGAAGACAAGTTGGAGCTTATGTTGCTTAAATTCTCTAGATAAGCATTGCAACTATAAATGGAAGATAAGAGTGCAAAACCATCCCTATTACACATTGTGACCATGTATTCCTTTTTTGCCATCCACCATCCAAATATTTTTGAAGTACAACGATTCCATGCCCCTCAAGAGAGCTCCATTTTCCCTTCAATTGCCCTTTTTGACAATGGTAGATAATATGAAACGATAGGAACTATACTTGATATCACCACTTTAAGCCTCACATGAAAAGTGCAAGTTTGTCACTTCCATTACATGAATTTTCAAACTTATGGGCAACCACAAATAGTTCCCACACTTCCATTGCTTTAACAATCATTTCATGATACCCAAAAGTGTGAAGTGATCAATTCTTAATGCATGCACAATAAATGTACTTCCTGATGGGAGCAATGGTCGCACCAAACCTCCAAACTAACCATATTATGTAACCTTGTTAAAATAGGACATGTTACAATCACAAACAATAAGTGACTCAACATATATCCTCATCTAATTCATGTCCAAATAAGAATAGGTTGAGTTATTCTCCCATTGAGCATGGCGTACGAGCTTCATCCCTTGCCCAAAATATATATCAATCTTGATATTCAGTTATAGAAACATATATGAGTCATTAATACCCACACAAATAACCTACCTACATTGTCATGGCATTGCACTTTTTCAAGATGTAACTATATTATGAGTAACCCTTGATTCGAGTCCTTAGCATAGTTGATGGCCATTCATTAATGTAGAATGTTATGCAAAATATCCTTTGCTACTATAAACCCGTTGTGTTTTTTGTGAACAAATTTTGATAGCTATTTTTACAATTGTTAGTAATGACTTTAACAAAAGTATTGTAAATTCACCTCATCAAAGAAATACATCACTAATGATTAAAAGAGGAGGAAGACTCAACTTGAAACAAGGGCCCCTTCTGGATTGATCTCCATCATTGGATACAAGTTATTGTACTTGTGTCCATTCCCGATCTTTAGATTTCCTCGACTGATCATCCATGTCGACTCACTCACAGTCGTTTTGTACCCGTCTTTGGCTAACATACCTGCAATTCTGCACTCCTGCCCATTGCCTAGTCGGACTATGCCGTTGGCTTCAGCCGAATAGTTAGAAAACCATTCGATGTTCGGGGTTACGTTGAATGTTGCACCGGAATCTAGCAACCATGTATGTGCATCTTGCGCAATGTAGAGGACTTCTCCGATTAACAAGTCCTCTAAGGAGAGGATTTCTCCCGATTGGGTGTTGGCAACATTGACTTGGTTGCCAAGTGGAGAGCGGTTTGAGTCGGATCGTCTTGATTATGCTCGAATCGTTGACCACTCTCTTTCCTCTTGATCAACTAGCAATCGGAAACATTGTGACTGACTATTCTACAACGAGTGCAAAAATCGCCTTGTTGGCCATTTCTCGACTTCGACTGCTGTTGGTCTCCACTTGTTTTTGACCGATTGGTATTTCGACCGGTTTTGTTGACTTGTTCTCTCGATCGACTGAATTGGTCGATCGACTTGGTCGGGTGGTGGGCTTTTGCCGACTCGTCGATGGTGAGTCCCATCGATTTTCGTCGAATTTCCTGTGTGAGGACTTGACCGACTGTTTCTTCTAGATTTACGTTTGGTCGGCTATTGGCAAATGTCATGCAGAATACCTCCTAACTCGCCGGCAAGCTTGATAGGAGGGCAAGGGCTTTTACTTCTTCTTCGAAGTTGAACCCTTGGGAGGAGAGTTCAAACAACAACTGACTGAATGGTCATCCTTTCTTTTTGATCGAACGTCTTCAAAAATAATAGGACCTTATCCACCCCCACCAATGTTCGATCCCGCTCCGAGAGTTGTGCAAAACGATGCTCGAACTGTTGGAATGTTTGCATTGTGCTTTGGTGGGACTTCAGCGATGCTACCCACTCGTCGAACTCGCGCCGACCTTGCCCCTTTGGTTTCTCATACCCACATGCCTCCAATAGAGCTTCCTCGAAGGACTCCCTTGACTAATGAGCTTCTCGAAGCTCTTTGACCTCTTTGTGTCTCGATACGCTCACCACCCGCAAAAAAAACTCTAGCCTCGCTGCTTCGTCCACGCCCACTTCGTTGTCTCAGCATTGTAGGCTCTCAAAAACCTTGAGACCTCGTCCCCGTTGAAACGGCCAACTCGTGGGACCACAGTCTCGACGGCTTGTTGAGCTGCGTCTCGTCTTTCTTTTTACCTTACGAAATCCATCACTATCCTCGCCATTACTTCCGTGAAGTCCTCCTCTTCCATCCATGTCCTCCCTTGCCACCCTTTCACGTCGGGTTCACCAAGATGTCACAGAAATCCGTCTGTGCGTGTTGGATCCGGGTGGGACCACTGAGGACTTGAACTAGGGAGTGAAAGAAGGGAAAAAGTAGGAGCTTACACCATCTAGTCCAGCTTCAACCTATACAAACACAAAACCTAGAGGAGGGCTCAACGACTCTAGGACTTCGACGAGAATGCTTCCGAACACAAAAATGGATGATTTGACATCCGACACAACGAGAACAAAAGAAATCAAGATCTAGACAACATAATATATATACCAAAACAATTTCTTTATATAAGGCTCAAAGCCTCAATAGATTTACAACGATGGTGCTTAGACCGGTCTCAACTATACTAGACAAACAAAAGTGGTACAATAGAGAGGGACGGAGTTGGGAATTCGTGACGACGACCACCACCACCTAACACGAGCACACCAAGCGTAACCTCGAATACAACAGGAGCACGAGCACCCCACCACACACCACATGAACCGAGAACCATGTACCACGAGAGCCGACCGCACCAACACCATGAACCTCGAACCACGCAAACGGTGAGCTCACAGACTCGCAATGACGAACGTGGGCACCAACACCATCGACCGAGAACCACCCGAACGGCAAGCACACAGACTCGCAACGACGAACACGGGCACCGACACAATCGACCGAGAACCACCCTAATGGCGAGCACATGGGCTCGCAACGACGAAGGGGGGCGAAGCAATGCCGATCCAACAAGCCTCGGGGTCACAAGCTCCACAAACAACTCGAGCACCTCAAGCGCCAACACCAACACAAGGCCACAAACACACCTCAAAGATGAGAGTGTGTATGAGAGAGATCAAGAACCCATAAGAACCTCCGAATGACCAAGAACAGGAAGAAGTAACAAAACCCCAAACTCTAGCTAGAAGAAGATGAGAAAGAACTGGTTAGCTCTAAACCCAATAGAAAGTAGAAAACAGGGAAACCTTAAAACAAAAACCCTAATGGTGCCATCCCCAAAACCCTATAAATGAAAGAGAAGAAGATAAATCTCCAAACCCTAAAGGTCTACCTCTAAAACACAAAATGGTTGACCCCAATGAGCCCGTCTCGACCTCATTTTATAGGAAAAAAAGGAAAAGGGTTCGTCGGTTTTTCCCACACTCGAGCACACCACATCACGACAACATTTTCGACCAGATGCTATCATGATATGGCAAGACTCAAACCCATAACCTTATGTTATATGGGTTGAGGTCTTGACCATTATACCATCTATTGTAATACGTAGGATATTATTTTCATTTAAGTTTTATTATAGGAAATTAATGTATATTCTAGATTTCTCTATAACATTCTAGAAGCTTCAGGATTACTCTTGAGAACACTATAAAAGAAGGCACTAAGCATTATGTTGAACCAAATTGGTTCAACGCCAGTCTTAAGCCTCTTAGCCATTTTGTACTTATCCTTCACATAATATATTGGTTGTTATCATCATCTCTCTCTCTCTCTCTCATCCTCACTATCTGTCTTTTCTCTTCTCTCTTTCTCTCTCTCTCTCTCGGGAGTCTTACGGAGTCCCATCCTCTTAGTACTAATAGTACTTCTCTTCTTTAGTACTAATCCCATATCTACTTTAGTACTATTCCTGATAGTTTGAACCAATTTTTTCCCTCAAGCCTACTTGTCGTTCTCCCTCATCCTCCTACCCTTTTCCCTATACTATGGCTACTGTTAGCGCCCAAGAATATCAATCCGTTTTCTCCTAGCGACAGTACCTAAAAGAAAAATTTGTTGCCTTGGAACAAGAAAACCAACGGCTGATAGGGGAACTGCAACATATCGCTCTAGAAAAACAACAAACGCAGCAACAACATGGGGAGTTAGCGTTACAGGTGCAACAACTTGAAGCGTCATTGCAACAACAAGGATCAAGTCCCCAAGGATTTCATAAAGAGCCGAAGATTGGACTTCCTGTGAAATTTGATGGAACGCGATCGCAATTTAGGGGATACCTTAATCAGGTACAATTAGTCATCCAAATGCATCCTTCCCGATACCCCACTGATGCATCCCGAGTTGGCTTAATAGGCACGTTGCTTCGCGGTTCAGCCTTAACATGGTTCGCTCCGCTTCTAGAAAAACAATCGCTCTTGCTTAATAACTTTGAAGATTTTATTAGTGAGTTTAAAGCCTGCTTTGGAGACACCGACAACATCAGGACGACGATCAACAAGATCTGACGATTGCGTCAAGGTGATCGTCCAGCCTCTGCCTACGCGGCAGATATCCGCCTACTCGCTTTAGATATCCTCTGGGATGATCAGGCACTAATGGAGCAGTTTCGCTATGGCCTGCGAAAGGATGTCAAAGATCTACTTCTAACTTTCCCCGAAGAACCAAAGTCTCTTACGGAGGCAATCAGTCGAGTGGTCCGATGTGACAACCGCCTTTTCGAACGGTGTTTGGAACGTCAATTACAAATACCACGCTCTAGGCCGGAGCCCACTTACGCCTCAGTCGCAGCTAAACCGTTTGCACGAGACAAACCTCAAGCAAATACTTTGACACTGATGGAGATCGATACCATGCGTCGACGCGGCCCGTTATCGGAAGAAGAAAAGCAACGACGACGTGCAAATCGATTATGTCTTTATTGCGGTGGACCGGGGCATATCGCAATCAATTGTCCCCATAGGCCAAGAAGACAGGTAAATCAAATTGTAGCCTGTTCTAAACCCGAGTCAATTCTTCCCTTAGGAGTGTCTGATAGTATTAATAGTACTAATAGAGTGTTTGATAGTATTAATAGTACTAATAGAGTGTTTGATAGTATTAATAGTACTAATAGCCCAAGTATCTCAAACAAATTTGAAATCCTTAGTCAATTAGATGAAGAGTTAAACGATTGAGTTCAGCCAAAATAGGAGCCGTTTGGTTGGACAACCCTAGATTTGTACAACCCATTAGTGGTTCCATTCCCTCCAAGCAAGTTAGCAATGTGTTCCTAGCCCAAGTCATGGTTAGTACTAAAAGTACTCCCCCAGTACATGTCCTAGCACTTCTAAATTCTGGAGCTAATTCTTGTTTTATGGATCAAAATTTTGCCCAAGCTTCTAAGATACCCTTAAGAAAACTTCCTTGCCCCGCATCTGTAGTAGTCATTGATGGTCGTCCCATTGCTTCCAGGAATATTGTAGAAGAGTCAGAACACATTCAAGTTGTCCTAGGTAGTTTTGTGTGTGTAGTAGCATTTAATATAATTAGTAGTCCAGAGCATCCCATTGTCCTTGGATTACCTCGGTTTGAATTACATAATCCAGACACACACACAGAAGACTTACGCGGATCGTCATCGGCTTCCCTGCTCTTTTGCCATCGGAGATCGAGTATGGCTTTTATGTCGTCACATCAAGACTACTAGACAGTGCGACAAGTTGGATTATCCGGTGTTCCATAGTTCTCTTCTTGAACCTTATAAAGCAAACACTCTTCCCGATCGTGTTACACCACCACCACCCCTGCTTGAGTTATTTAGACGCCGGCCTAGAGTATGAAGTTGCTGCCATCCTCGACTCCAAATTTGTTCGCAACAAACTTTATTATTTGGTCGATTGGCTCGGCTATAGTCCGAGTGAACGTATTTGGGAACCCGTCGAGCATGTCGCCAATGCTCAGGATCTTGTTGCTGAGTTCCATCGAAAGTATCCGGACAAACCTGGTCCGCAATCAACGCCGACTCGTTCCACTCGTCGCCTTAAGGGGGAGATAGTGTCATGATATGGCAAGACTCGAACCTATAACCTTATGTTATATGGGTCGAGATCTTGACCATTATACCATCTATTGTAATATGTACGATATTATTTTCATTTAAGTTTTATTATAAGAAATTAATGTATATTCTGGATTTCTCTAGAACATTCTAGAAGCTTTAGGATTACTCCTGAGAACACTATAAAAGAAGGCACTAAGCATTATGTTGAACCAAATTGGTTCAACGCCAGTCTTAAGCCTCTTAGCCATTTTGTACTTATCCTTCACATAATATATTGGTTGTTATCATCATCTCTCTCTCTCATCCTCGCTATCTCTCTTTTCTCTTCTCTCTTTCTCTCTCTGTCGGGAGTCTTATGGAGTCTCGTCCTCTTAGTACTAATAGTACTTCTCTTCTTTAGTACTAATTCCATCTCTGCTTTAGTACTATTCCTGACATATGCATTCAAATGGTGGCGTGTGTGATTTCATCTATTGATCTCCACTTTTCGGTTGTCATCGAAGCACGTTTTTCACTGTGTCGAATGGTTTCGACCTGTCTTCTGATGATCAAGTCATCCTACATCATCTCCTTCCACAGGGCAAAGTTTTTGCCATCGAACTTTCAGATTTCAACTCTTGTCTCGGATGTTGAAGCTATGTTGTGTTTTGTTTGAAATGGACTTCACACCTTGCTCTACAATTTGGCAGACTAAAACCAAATTCTTTGTGATGGTTGGTACATGCAAGACATTCTTAATGTATGTTTGGTTGCCCTCTTTCCCAAATGGGACATTGCCGATGTGCCGAATCAGATGATTAGTGTTGTCCATGGTCTCGACATAACCGGATCAATTTGGCTCTAGTAAGTCTCAGAACCATTCTTGATGGGACGTCATATGGTTGGAGCACTAGAGTTGATAAACCATATGTCTTCAGGACTTGAGGCACTAGTCAAAGTAGAAGATGACATATAATTTGCTCTATGTCTCATCACGAACATTCCACCATGGTCATCATAGTCGAAGTTGGTAGTGTAATTGGTTAGTTGTCGGCTTGTGGAAGCCAACTCACGCTTCTTCTTTCAACACTCTTCTTCATGGTGGCCGATTTGCCGCAATATTTGCATTCGATTGAGTTTTGTCGGCTTGGACTGAAACAAAAGCTCCCCCTTCTTTTAAATGTTTCTCTTGAGTTTCCACCGTCTTATTGGTAATGAGAGTTGTTTTCATAGGTTGAAGCTTGTCCGCATCGTCCTTGGACGAATTGGCCTCTTCTTGCATGGCCGCGTCCTCTTCCTCCATCTAAGTGTGTGTAGTGCATTTGACCTTTCGAGGCGTTGCTCCTTGTTCGTTTGTCGTCGACTTATCAAACACACAATCACTATAAGTCTAATAACCTTGGCCGACAAGGTATTGGTGCATCTTATACTCCCAAGATGCAAAGTTGTTTCGATCCAACTTCTTGCGAGGGAGAAAGCTACCCATTTGAGTATTCATTATGTCGATGAAGATTTCTTTATTTCTTCTTCTTCCTTAGACACGAGCTATGTAGTGGCACTACAATAGCGGATAGCCGGTTTGTGGTCGGCATATCGAAAACACAATCACTATAAGCCGAGTGGGCTTAGTGGATATGCTAAATCACACGCTCTGATACCATGTAAATAATTAGTAAGAGTAATTATGTTATGCGGAATAGATTAGAAATGTGTGTGTGAAAGAGGAGAGAAGAGACACAAGATAGATAGAAAAGTAAAAAGACTCAGATGTATATTCACAAGGAGGGAAAGAGATACTTCATATAATGTCACCCTCTCTCGTCATTAAAATGCCCACTCTCTCTCTAGCAACTATAGAAGCTCATGTGTCATGGGGAATGTGGAAACTCATTGGTTATGTGTCATAGAATATGATTCTATCCCACATAGTTAATGTGTAGAAAGTAATAGCGACCTTTGACCTTTTAGTGTACAAAGGTGTGTTCACACACTATGCTTAGGTTAAGTTTGATTCTCAACAGAAAGAAAATAACATCTAAAGTTGTTATGTACACAATTCTCTAACATAAAATGATTTCTAAAAACACCTTTTTGAACACGTGAGGAATGTTGAAAAAATATGCAAAGTTAACCACATCCTCATTAAGGCGGTTCTTGAAACTTCCTATTATTTTCCTAATGTCACATATTTGGCAATATAAAACTACCTCAACATTTCAGAAGATTTAATAACAAACAAGACCAATGGAGATATCTGAATGAAAGACCATATAATGCATACATAGAAGACATATTCATTGATACAGCCATGTATAACTGCTTCCATGTACATATGCATCATATATATGTTTTTTGGGTATATGGCTAAGTAGGTATCACATGTATATATTTATGTCATGTTGTGTATGTATGAATTTAAGTTATGCTTATATCGACAAAAATTATTGGCCTAACATACTAACCCTAAATCTTAGGCTAACCACACCCAATAGTTAAGGATACACCTAATGATTAAGCTTTGTGAGAAAGGAATAATGATGGGGTAATTTCTATGATTTGAACACTTGTTGTAATTTGAGATAATTGGTATGATGTATTCGACGACGAAAAGAACTAATTTTGAGATAACATTTGAAAGTTGCTCAATAATTTTTGTTGGCTTTGACCTTTTCATACAACACAACAAAAACTAAAATTGACCAAAGCAAATACTAACATACCCCCTATACATGCCGCACATATTTTACGTAGGATACTTACTTACGCAATATTAGATATACTTTGGGGGCATCAAAATGCCACTTAAAACATTTTTCGCGGATGATCATTTGCGAAAGAACCCAAAAATCTATTCCATTTGGATCACATACTTTGAGTAACCATTTCCATACGTGATGACATATGACATATAAAGAAAAACAAATGAGCGTTTTATCATTGTGCTTTATATTAAAACTTGGATGAGGTTTGACAAAAGAACTTTTCATGGCTTTGATATTTGTTTCATTGATTCTAACATAATATTAAAAGCACGGACATAGATTCTTCCTTTTGACAAAGACATTTTGCGACACGGATTCTTCCTTTTGACAAAGGTTGTATTGCAAGACAGGTCTATAAAGGCGGCTTCATTTCTACATGTGCCTCTCAACGAAATAAGCTCTATTAAGGCTTATTTGGATTTCTCATTTGCTCTTTATTCAATAAAGTCTATAGAGTTTATTCCAATTTAATGATAAAAATCGCCACACAAAAGTAGATGACTTGGTTTCCTTGTTGTCCAAGGTAACCTACTCAAATATTATAAATTCTAGAACCTTAGAAAACTATGTTTGCTCTTTTTCTTTATCCATGTCCTAAGGAGGAGGTACTATCAGACTACAGGTTTCGGAGACCCGGAAGACATTAATAAGTTAATAAGGAAGGATTAAGAGCATAATTAGCCGACGGAAGAAGTATTAAGACAATAATTAGCGATGAGATGGCGGTCACATCATCGGAGATTGCCATTGGTGTGGATGGGTTTGGTTAGTATAGTGATTCTAGGAGTAGTGTTCAGACCTGTGTTGGTGATAGGAGGAGATAGTGAGAAGAGTAGTATTAACATTCTGGTGCCATTGAAGCTAGGATTACCGGAGTTTGTAACATGGGCATCCGTCGAGACCCCGCCCACCAATGCCTCTCTTACGTTCTCTGGATTTGCCATCGAGGTTTTCGAGCGATGCGTCGAGAAGCTCGATTACCCTCTGAATTACAAATTCATCGGCTATGGCGATGGCATCACCGACCCTTCGTACAATGACCTCCTGCACGCACTGGTCGACTCTGAGGTATATACATACATACATACATACATACATACATACATACATACATACATATATATATATATATATGTATCAAAACACAACAGTTTTTTGTTAGTTCCTTCTTGTTTCTCGGAAATGTATGTACTTGCTTAACCCTCGAAAGATTTGTATATTAATTATGCAATGTTTGAATTGTGGGTTGTATTTAGGACATCGATGGAGTGGTGGCCGACTTGACGATAACAATGGATCGATGGAAAACTGTGGACTTCACACAACCCTATGTGCAATCCAGCCTTCAAATGGTTGTGCCCCTACAACCTGGCAGGAATAACCAAGATTTTTTTATATTCCTTAGACCCTTCTCAACTACACTGTGGGTTGCCATTGGGGCCCTCTTCTTTGGCACCATTGTTGTGCTCTTCATCTTGGAGTACAAGAATTCGGACGATCCGTCACAAACTGGCATTATGAAGAAGAAGCTACGGGAGATAATTTGGTAACCAAACTTGCCTTCACCTATGCATTCTTGAAATTATATGTTTGTATTTGTGTATTGCGTATTGCGTATTGTGTATTGCGTGTTGCGTATTGCATATTACGTATGCGTGAGTGTGTGTGTGTGTGTGTGTGTGTGTGTGTGTGTGTGTGTGTGTGTGTGTGTGTGTGGTCTGTATCCATATATGTATACATCACATGTGTCTTTTTCATAACTCCAAACTTTCATTTCTTTAATATGTTGATGCATGATGAGCTGCAATTCATACAGGAATACAACAATGTCCCTGTTCTTCTCCCAAGGTAAGCAATATACATATTCTAATTTCTCAAAACAAGCTTGATTTGTGGGTAAATCATCAGAGATTTTGATTTTGAGGATGTAACTCTCCACAACATTTGTTGACACTAAAATGAGTTTTGGACCACAGGACCAGATATTTTGTCACACTTGGGTCGCCTATTGATGGTCTTCTGGTTGATCTCTGTACTCATATTTACGTCGAGCTATACGGCGAGTTTGGCATCGATATTGGCAGCAGAACAACCGAGTCCAACAATCCAAAATTTTGTAAACCTGCAAAAGAGTCGATTAAAAGTAGGTTATCAGGAGGGATCGTTCACATCTGATTACATGATAAATAACCTCTACATTGCGGCAGACCGACTTGTTCCATTAGCTTCCGAAGAGGATTATGATAGTGCATTGAAGTCGGGGAAAGTAGCCGCAATTATCGAGGAGTCACCTTATATTCATACATTCCTTACAACCTTTGGATGCGATTACTCGAATGTGGACACAGATATCGCCTACTTTAGTGGCTTCGGTTTTGTGAGTGAATTTGTTACTCCAATCTTATTTATATCATGTGCATGGATATTGTTGTCTACACATGGCAATGATGAGGGTTTCAATCATCTTTTTCTTGTTGAGTAAAGCAGTAGAGATTTTATGATGGTTGCAGGCATTCAAGAAAAACTCATCCTTGACCAACAATTTCTCGCTGGCGATTATAACTCTGGAGCAAAACAGAGATCTCCAGAACATCAAGGATAAATGGCTGGGCTCGGGGGATTGTGCGACCAACATTAACGGCACGGCGAACATATCTCTCAGCCGTTTCTGGGGGCTATTCATTATCATCACAATATTGTATTTTTTGTGCATCCTCATGAAGATCATAAGATTGGTAATAGCAAGATATTTGACGACAGCCAATGCAGCAACTTCAACATCTAGGTCATATTCAACATTTGAGATGAGTGCCTTTGGAGAAGAGGACCCACTTTTTTCGTCACGTCGCACTTCCCTCGAACAAGCCCCAGAAATTGTTGCCGTCGCGACTCCTTTTGAGACGCTCTCTCACTAAGTGAGTGTCGTCGTATCGTGTCGTATCGTGGGGTCCGAGTTTGTGGCGATGCTCATGTGAACTAAAAAGTCTGTTCATTAATTATATCTCTCGAGGATCGTTAGGTCTGTCTATGTGGTAGCCAGCGAGTAAATGATCTATAATGCACTTCCCATGACTATGGAGATGCAAATCAACAAAGTCTTGTTGGTAAGTCGAGGTTGGGATATTGGTTACCCGCATCTAGTGATCAGTCATTTGGGGGCTTCTGGGGGGCCTCATATATCCAAAACCATCCACCCTTCTAGGGCCTGATATAAATTGAAGTATAATCTTGTATTTTAATGATATACCTAATGATTAAGGTTTGTGAGAAAGGAATTGTGATGGGGTAATTTCTATGATTTGGACTCTTGTGGTAACTTAAGATAATTGGTATGATGTATTCGATGGTGAAAAAAAAATACTTCGAGATAACATTTCCAAAAGTGCTTGGTGTTGGGGAATCACATGACAATACCACAATTCCAAATGGAAGCTAACAAATCATTTCCCCACTTGTGCTGCAAAATGTAAGATAGTAATCAAACCAAATTAATCTGGACAGCAATTAAGCAAGAAACTCCACGCCCAAACACTAACAAAGAAATAATCAAGGAGTCATGAGATTTACGTGGCAAACCCCGATGTAGGGAAAAACCACGGGACCGTTCACAATAGCACCAAAACTCCACTAATAAACAATAATCCAGTGGGTACAACAAGTTTTAATCTCTAGTTCAAAACTAGAGTCTTTACAATCTTCAAGGTAAGTCCTTGGATCAACAAATCATCACATATAGTGGCAAAATTACAATTTTAAAAGGTTCTTATCATAGCAGAATCTATGAAAATAGAGAGATCAAGACAATAATCCAACCGTTAGACTTGAAGAAGAGTGTCAAGAACAACTTACTAAATTTTGACGACGATCGAAGGTCATTGTTCGTCGATGGGGGCCTGAACAATAGCTAGCTCCTCTACCTCTATCGTCTCTCTCTTTATATACTATCCATGATGTCCAAATTAATGTGGTTGAATCCCGAATCCTTTGCATTTGACAACTTCAAAAAATCCTTTAGTACCCGGTCTCCTACCCTCATCCAACTTGTTGCCTTACTTCAATAGGCATAGGTACTCCTAAATTTCTAGTACATCTCTAATTCTAGAGCACAACAAAAATTAAAAGTTTATCAAATACGAACATACCCCAGTATACATGCCACACATATTTCACATAGTATACTTACTAACACACAATCTTCGATATAATTTGGGGGCATCAAAATGCCACTTAACCATTTCTGGCGAGTGATCTTTCAAAGCGTATTGGTCTTCATAGGGGTCTCAAAACCAACCATTCAAGCTCAAAATGTACATCATATTTAAGCAAACATGGATCAATTTCCATATACTAAAAGAACATGACCAACTTGAATCCTATCATGGAAATGCATATAAGCATTTGTTCTTTGGTTTTTTTTTGTTTTCAAGCTTTGATGCATTTTTACTAACCTCACCCGGCCAATTTGCATACATTCCTTGGCAAATTCAAACGTGTTAGAGAAACAAATGAGTGTTTCATCTTTCTTCTTTTAGTATTACAACCTTGATACATTTCGACAAAGCATTTCTTATGGCATTGGTTGTTCATTGTTTTGGAGAATATACTAAGATGAAGGGTCATGAGTTGGAGCTTCAACAACATTTCATTTGGAAAAAAGCCAAAAATATATTCCACTTGAATGGCATACTTTAGATACAACTTTCAAAAAGTTTAAAACCTAGATGCAATTTGACAGAAGAACTTCTTGTGGTTTTGGAAAAATTCAAAAAACATACATATTGTAATCTTGACATGCGTTTTATATTTCGACATATGGCTTATTCAAATTTCCCATTGGTTCTCGATGCGATAAGGTCTATATGGATTTCGAGGTGGTTTCCTTCTTGACCAAGGTGTATACGGACCCACTTGTCCTATAAGCTTAGATAACTATATTCACTCTTAATTGAGGAGGAAATATTATTAGACTACATATTTTGGAGGCCTAAAAAGGAAAAAATTAATCAATTAATAGGGAAGGATGAATAGTAAAATTAACTAATAGAAGAAGTACTAACATATAATTAACGATGACGTGGTGGTCACGTAACGGAACATTGCCATCGCCATTTGGCATAGATGGGTTTGATTATTGAAAGGATGATGATAGAAAGAAAAGATAAAGAAGATATATAAAGCTAAAACTACAAAGATCTATTGATAATGAATGATCATGATAGAAGGAAGAGAGAAAGAAGATACATAAATCCAAATATACAAAGCTATATTGATAACAACTAAACCACACTACATAAACGACGTGTCTTGCTTTTAGTTTGACTTATCCTCAAGACCTTAGTTTGTGTTCTTGACCTAGGGATGTGAATGCTCCATACCTTATATTCTTGTAGTGTTCAATGCCGTCAATTCTAAAAACACTTTCACAATTAGTATATGGTTTGTAGTCAAATGTTTAAAGTAATAATGTTATGAATATATATATATATATATATATATATTATATATTATATATTATATATATTATATATATATATATGATGTACATTGTACATAGGAAACTTTAATTTATTAAAGTCTGGTATAAAGTGATGAGAATACTAATCAAGAGAAGATTGGAAGGGTCCATATCTCTGGGATTTGCACTATGGTGGAGATTGGAGAAAAAAGCTTGGATATTGGGAGTTCTAGGTAGACTAAAGACGTTTTGTGTGTAGAGAAATAAATGCATTGTAGAACCAACAACAGAAATACAGATTCGGTGTTTGAATAGGTTGCATGACATCTAGCTCACTATAGCCTCTATCACGGTCTAGAAATCTAGACGCAAAACATGTCTTTTGGGAGAAGAAAGTCGAACAAGGGAGACAATCATTGCTCTATGGTATTAATGGTAACGAGTATTCGAGCTCAATATGAAGAGTTGCAAGGCACTTCAGACACTATGGAAGTTTTGAGACTTTCCTTTCATCAATCATGGTTAGATTCCCCCTTGGTGGACTATGTAAACAGTGTGCCGAAGTGGTGTTATACCACTCCTAAATAACTATATATGCCTTGACAACCCACCCAAGAAGGTACATTACTGGTGTACATATTGGACTATAAAGACACTTCACCTAACCAATGGGAACCACCCTTTCTTCGGATAAATAAATAAATAAATTATTATGGGGTTTCCAAAATAACTATATCTGCCTTGACAACCCTCCCAAGAAGGTACATTACTGGTGTACATATTGGACTATAAAGACACTTCACCTAACTAACGGGAACCACCTTTCTTCGGAAAAATAAATAAATAAATAAATAAATTATTATGGGGTTTCAAATCATTGTGACACTATGTTTTGTTTGATTATCATGACCACTTTTTTCTTTCCATCTTGATGATACTTGATTATTTAGCAAGTTTACATTTGATTTTTTGTCCACGTTCTCTTAAGTTTCTGTCTCACTTTCTCTTCCTATCCCTTTTTGTACGTATATCTCAATTTTCAAATGTTGGAGGTAGGAAAGTAAAGCAATAAACATAAACATGATTGCAATGATGAGGAAAGACCCTTTGCAAAAGACTAAAAAGGAAAGAAAAACAAGAAATGAAAAAGGGGACTCTAACTCCCAGTTTTTTTCAATCAATATGTATCTGTTAAGCATTTCATTGTTACACACCATAATTTCACCATTTTATTTGTGGCGTATTTGGAATTACGTGGGCTTGATCAACACTTGGTAAGTAGAATTGCATTTTGGTATGTTTCGCACTATTTCGCATAGCACATAATTGTTGTGAACACTACATTCTCCATTTATTGTATGCTTTAAATAATAGTTCAATGCTCTCAAGAACTAAGCTAGAGAAAATGACTCAAAATCAAATATTGTAAATTTTTGTACACACTTTGGTTCAAGTAAATTATAATAGTAAAATGCAGTCATATAATGTTTTATGTTACTATTACGTCATTAAGTTGAGCTGACAATAAAATATGTTTGCCTTAACAAGTTATAATGTGAATACAAAACGATAAAATACGTTGAACATGGAGATGATTACGAATGGAAAGATATGGACCATATCAAACTAGACACAATTATGAAGCATTACCTTTATACATCCTAAAGGAGACTTTAGTTCTATAGGATATAACTAAATAGTTGATTTTATAAAGGAGACTTTAGTCCTATCAAATATGAAGACTATATGTAGTCATGAATTATTATCTGTGATTTTCAATTAAATAAATGGCGAATATATGTCAATGACTTGCCATGGGCCCATGAGCTTGTCCAACAACATCATGTGCTGAATATAATATAAATGGAAATTACATTTGGATCAAGCCTTGACCATTTTATTATACTTTTACACAAAACATATGGTTGTTAGTCATGATGTGATAAAAAAATACTAGAACATGCAAAAACATATATATTTTAAAATTTATTAGAGAGATACAACTTTCCCCACAAACACAATTGTATCAATAAAAATGTAAAAGCAGTTATGGGAAGGTTTACGTTTTGTTTTTAACTTGTTAAACAGGTTATTTGGTTATAGTGAGAAATATAATATTGTTGGTTTTGTGCATTTTACATGTTCTGTTTTAATATACGTGTACTATTTGTGCCTCACCATGCCTGTTCAAAGCCGTAAATGAAATGAGGAATTTCTTGCATATACCCCTTTTGTCTCCTAATGGCCTACCTAGTATATTGCATGGATCCTTATATAGGAATTTCGAAATGTTTGCCACTAAATAAGAATGTGAGCAAACAATAACAATAGAGTACCAAGTTTTGGGTACAATTAACGAAAACATGTGTCTATTGAATATTCTTCCATCCAACTTTGAAATTCTTGGTTGGATTCATTTCCTCAAGTAAAAGTAACTATACCACTAAGGTCAATGTCTATATAATCTCGCCATGAATAAACAAATAAAGAAATGAGAACTCAAAATAAACGAATACAATAAAGAAAGAAAGATCTAAGAACTCATCATAGATGGTCAATGAATAAAACACTAGAGCCTATAGAAAGTTGACTATAGCATATATGCGTCGAACATTCATTCATATGAGATGTGACTAAATATTTAAGTCAATAAATAAATATTCAATAGCAAGGCAATGAATCTAAAATCGAATCCCTTTGAAAATTTCAACTTACTTTTACTTTAATGAACCAACTCAACGAGTAGATAACAATGAAAAGGATATAAATGTTCATTGAGAGTATTTTATCCCAACCCTTGACAGAATGCCTCCAATCTTTGCGCTTGTTCTTTTCATTATGCTTTGCACCCCATTCCCCCCTCCCCCCTAAGAACTAGAGTTGAATGGTCACACCTCACCAAACATTACTCTATATCATCCCTATCCTCCATTATGTATTGCACCACTAAATCTTCTTGTCCAGTCACTTATCCCAATTGTTGGTCACAATCTTATTCCATGAAGTATGCCTTACTATTGGCCTCGGTTGTATTCATAATTTCCATCATCACACCTTTGCCCATTGTTGCAGATGATAATACCAACTTGAAGATTCTAGTTCCCTTGAAACTAGGATTTCAAGAATATTTGCAATGGCAATCCTCGGAGATACCTATCACACCTACTTCAAGTGTCAATTTCTCTGGATTTGCCATCGATGTCTTCCAAGCATGTATTAACAAACTTAGTTACAAGGTTAACTATACACTTCTTGGATATGGTGACGGCGTCACTAACCCAAGCTATCAGGACCTTGTGGATAAGCTAGTCTCTCAGGTACTACTTATGATAAACTTTCATCTTAACTTACCTTGTGATAAATGATAATGAATTATTATCAGACCAAATGTTATAAATCAATGAGTTGGCTTATTTTCTATGCTACATATAACTAGATTGTGTGTGGGTTGCACAGAAACATGTGCATGCATGCATGAATAAGTGATTGAGAAGACACAAAAGACCATGAAATGCTAAAGTTGTGCTACTTGGGCAATGTAAAGAAAGAAACTTAAAGGAAATGGCATTTTTCCCTAGGAAATATGACAAAGCTTCATGGAACAAAAACTAATCCACTTTGAGGGTGAATATCGGGAATTGCAAACATTACGAAAACTTAAAATCGAAGATTTTAGACAACTATAAGGAACTATGTTTTGGCTACACGACCCTAAATGGCTTAGGAACTAATTGTTTCCTTTTTATTATTATAAAAAGCTATCCTCCATTGGTATTAAAATTAAATGGGCCAGAGACAATATACAAGATAATCCAATATTACAATGAATATTGTGTAGCCATGTCGAATGACTGAAGCCAATCTTCCTAGGTAAAGATAAATAATCTTTCTAGCCAATCTTATTCATGTCCGACATATCCAAGAAAAATGTGTCATCCAACAACCCCATTCTTTGAATCTCAACATGCATCTCACGTCCCTTCATAATCTCCTTGCATTTTCAGTGTCTTTGCACTTGCAATACATGTCTATAAGAGCATTGCGCACAAAGACATTCAAGTCATAACCACTTCCAATTGTATAGTTGTAATGTCTATCATTTGATTTGCAATCGTGATGTCTGCTAACAAACCATTTTTATAAGAAGGTTATATAATTGCTTCGCACAAGCCAGGTTTCCTTCTTTTTTGCATCTCTTTGCAAGAAAAAGTATTGATTCATTTGGAACAGCTTTTCCTTCAATAAACAGTTAGGAACTAGTATTTTCTATAGATGTCGTACAATATATTGTAAGTTGTTTAGACCACTTAGGTGAGGGTTAATTTTTACAGTATAATAATCAAGTTCTGACAATTTAATGAGATGCCATTTTAATTTTGCTACCCTGCATCCTATGTTCCAAGCAAAATTTGTGAATAGGCATATCTTGACATTTGTGATTTACTTCTATACTCTTTGTATGACTAACACCTTTGTAGGTTGAGTGTTTATTTCAACCCCCAATTATCTACGTAACATCATTATACCATTTTAGGAGAGGATGTTGCGCATTTAACTCCCAATTATCTTCACAAAGAACAATTTAAATTTTCTCTATTTCATTCCATGCACAATGTGAGCTGATGCCACCCCCCCTATTACTCCATATAATAACACTTGGACCACCGTAGCCTTTAATAACATCAATATTTGTTTCTATCTTTAATAACACTTTGATTGTGTTTAGTCTCAAATATGTAATAATGATTCTATGTGGGTTAAAGTCTAGGCACATAACATATATTTGGGTTCATAGGATATTAATGTTAAGATACTAGAAGCTTTTCACCACTCCTTTTTTTCCAAGAAAGGAGCTACTTTCCCATTATTTAGGAGAGATTTAAGATACAAGTATATAAGTCGGGGAAACACCCCTGCCGAGTTCAAGAATATCAGATAACGTACATATCCTCTCTTACTTTATACTTAATGTAAGTAGGTATCTAGAGTTAATGACCGACACGAAGGGAGGATGGAAGGTGAGTAGGACACATCCAGCGTGGGGGCTGGTGGTTCCACCTCGAGCCATTTCCTTCTTGCGTCACCATCTGTGTGTTCTTCCATTTTTGCCAAAAGCATAAGTAGGCAGTGAGCACATTGTCAAAGTGGCCGCAAATCTCGTCCAACTGCCCTTGTAGGCAGTTGATAATCGAGAACCAAATATCCATGATCATTTCCTCTTGGGGGTGTACCCAATCTTGGAAGACCTTTAGGCAATGTGGTTTTAACCCTTATAATGCTTTTATTTCCATCATTTTTGTTTTGTCCTCAAAAAATTTAGCTCGTTGAGTAGACAAAATACCTTGAAAGTAAGTGTTATATATCAACCACATTATCTAAGAATAAGATAACATCTTTGACTGATAGAAATATAAAATAAAGCTATTGCATGAGTTTTGGGCCATTTAATTCTTCTTCTTTGCAACTTTGTTTATTATTTCTTTTTTTTTCAAAAATGTTTATTGTTTCTTTTAGTTTATCAATGCATAGAACAATGAGTGGATATCCTTGCTTGACCTTCTGTTGATCAAGAAGTACTTCGAGAAACCCTTATCAATTTTCAATTGACATCTAACTTACTTATGGAGCTATGCATTAATAATTGTGTTATACCCTTACAACATTTCTATCATGATCAATATGTGGCTACGTCCATTAGCCTCTTTAATAAACAAACATTCATCATATGGTGTTTCAATAGTCAATGTCGTATGCATTATTATATTGTGCATATAAATCTATGCATATAAATTTCCATGTCTTTATCAATGAATTTATTGATTATATCTTCATCTTTTCTCTTGAGTTGTCTCTATGCTTAAAGAGAATTAATTGATGGTATCTTCCTTTTTGCTCTTGAGTTTTCGATATAAGCTTAACTTTTATTGGAGTTTAAAAAATTACATTTTTTTCTTGTGTTTTGCATTTGTAATATTGCCTCTTTACCTCATCACCATCAATTGATGATGGCTTTTTCATTATTGGCTTCGACAAGGTTAAACATTTTGAATGAGCTTCACATTGGTCATCAATCTAAGGATCACATTGGAAACTAAGATTTCAAAGTCGACCTACACGTGCACTAAAATATTAATACCCTACAATGAGAGTAACATTCTTCAATTGCTCCATATTATTTTCACATATTTACCAATGTAGACGTTCATTACATAAAGAGGAGATTTGTCGTATATGTGGCATTGTGCATAACTTATTTCATCAAATCCACTCGTAGTAATCTAAACTAAAGCATAGTTCTTACTTGATTTGATTGTTTATTATCCTATTTTAAGTCTTGATTAAACCTAGTGTAATTGAGAGTGTGCTATAGATGATTGGACAAATTATGTGTATAGTCTTGGCATGGATTATCATTGACATGAAGGTAAATGGTCGGTGAAATGGTAGTCAATTCCCTAGGACAAGGAATAATCTACCTCAAGGTAAGTTAACATGTGAAGACAAAATATCTATAGAGCTTGATGATGCACAATAGAAGAGAACAAAGTCAGACGTAATGCATTAAAATTTTGATGCAAAGAAATATATGTGAATTATTTGATTCTAGGGTGTGTGGCAATGAACTAAAAGTTAGAATTCATAATCTCGTTCGTCTCTATCAACACCAAACTTTACAAATTGTGTTTCCTCAAACTCATGATTATTAATATGACTCGGAATTTCAACTACTTTGATACTAATATTTACATGACCTCAATTTTGGATAAATAAGTTTTTTGCTTAATTATGCTTTAATGTAATAGTTTTACTCATTTTTACATTAATTATGCATGTTTCATACATGATCAAAGGATGCTGATGGGGTCGTTGCCGATTTGACAATAACTAGTGAGCGGTTAAAACTAGTCGATTTTACACAACCATATGTACAATCGGTCCTTAAAATGGCTGTGCCATTTGAAACTGTGCGTACCATCCGCTTTTGGATCTTTTTAGCCCCATTCTCTTTGGGACTCTGGTGTGCAATTGTCATAATGTTCATTCTCACCATCCTTTCTATATCCGCCGTAGAGCATTTCAGCCAAGCTAGTCAAACCACTGAAAATTGGAAAGATGTCCTCTCAAAATCCTTCTGGTAAGAATTTTTTTATTATTTTGCTTCCAAAAAATTGGTAAGAATTCATTGCCTCATCTAATTGCTTCAATTGAATAATAACTTCCAAAAGACCCATCTTATCTTAGAATTCCTATACTTTCAATTTCTAAAGATTCCTAAATCTAGAGAATTGCCTATATTTATATTAAATGTCCTAAATAAGAAATTGTTCTAGAATTGGAAGAAAATCATCAAGGCTAAATGTCTTTTTGTAATGGATGCAAAGTGACGCTTGGCAAAGGGTTGAAGCTTTGGAAATCCTACAGTTAATGTAGATAGCAAACAAGTAGATATTATCTATAGACTTGCACGACAGCTCAAGGACCTATACCATCCACATGATGGACATCTTTTAGACACGAAGGTCAAAAGTGGACTGCACCCGAAAAAATTGAAACAACCACATGGCCAAAGAAGTTAACCCAATAGGTACCAAAAGTTGAGTACCAAAAGGCCTACATTAGAACATTTTAGCAAATTCATCATGGAGATTGAGTACCAAAAGTTGCAATCAAGTCTCCCTCACCTCCAAATCTAGGCATCTTGATTGATGTGGTCGTTAAGACGACCGGGTAGAAGATGTGGAAAGAAGGGGCAAACACAATTCTTGGTTTCCATACAATAGAGGTGATGCTTTTGCTCAGAACCCCCACTTGATACAATTTCCTTTTAGGCTAATGATTGTTCCAAAAAAATGAGGTTTCTTTGCTTGTACACCATCATCAATTGGTGGTGTTGTGAGGAAGAGCGAGGAAACAATCGGTAATAGGGAGCAAGCCCGACACCGCCGATACAATGTCATATCGACACAATCCAATAGAAGTAAAGGTGGAGTACCTAACACAACTAGAGGATCTTGATGGTCTCTCCAAAGACCCGATCACCAGATGTAACAGCTCTGATCAAAAGAAGACGATGAATATTGGACACATACTTCTCTGGATTAGAACTCAAGGGAAGATGATGAGCTAGAAAATAAAATGAAAGAAAAAAGTAAAACTACTCAATGACATATAAGTATCATGAAAGACCTCTCAAAAACATTTATCACTGAAGTTGAATCCAACATATCGGCATTTGCGGTACACAAGGAAGACAAAGATGGAGATATTGCCCCGATCATCGATCTCAAGAAAGCACTTCAGTGCATGAAAAAAGAATCCTGAATAGATGTTATGCAAATGGAGATTAATGCACTTAATATAAAAAGAACAAGGTGTGGACCCTTATCTCCTGACCACCTAACTCCAAAATTGTTTATTGCAAATGTTTGTTTATCAAAAAGTGTGTTACACACATGACTCCAATTAGATTCAAAGCTCAAATTGTAACTCATGGATCTTGACAAATTCCTTGCATTGCGTATCATGAGACTTTATCACCTAGTTGAGTGTCAAGTCTCTTCATCTATTTCTTGCAATATTGGTACATCTCAACTTGGAAATGCACCATATAGATATTGAAAAGGAATTTCTTCATGGAGATCCAAAAGGGACTACCTACATGGAACAAACAAAAATGATAGAAGATATCAGGTACCCTAACTATGTGTGCATGTTAAACAAACCATTGAATGGCCGCTTAAAACAATCCCCAAGATAATGATATTCTAAGCTACACAAGTTCATTCGCTTATATGCAACATAATCTATATGTGAGAAATATGAAAACAAAGTTCATCATCTAAGGAGTGTATGTACGTGAACGTCTGAAAGAGAGATAGTAGAGGGTGATCAAGGAGTGACAACATCACTTCCCAGTCAAACATCTTGGACCATTGGAGCATTTCATGGAACACATGTACAAAGAAATTAGAGGCCGGGTACACTATTAGTATCCCACGAAAAGTATGTATCTATACTATCACTTGTCATTTTAAATTGGCTTTCTCTTAAAATTCATGGAAAAGCCAAGAATTAATCATTGGACTCTGCTCAAATGAGTATTATACACTTAACGTACATACAAAATATGGAGCACATTAGGGATATTTTGGGGTAAAGACTCTAACATACAAACATCGCTAATAAATTAAATGTAGATAATAATATTTTAAAAAATTAGATATCTCTAAAAATATAAGTGACTACTACAATTGTATGTAATCACATTTGAAGAGGTGTTTAAAAGGCTATTGCACCACACATTTTGGTGTGAGTACATTTAAGCACATACGTATGAGTTCATAACTAAGTTCCAATATCCATTACTCTTTTCTTACCTCTTGCATTCATCTCCTTGCAAGTTCTCACATATAACCGTTGCATATTGCACCCATCACAACAAAGTTTAGTTCAAACATATGTCTTTGTTGAAACCACTTCATTCACATACAACTCCGAATAGTCTCTAGTTCATGCATTCTTTCTATTGTGATCATTCATTGATAATGTTGTAGTTCTCTATTTTGAACTCTTATTCTTCCCTTAAATAGGTGGTTGTAGTCCTGCTAGAGAAAAGAGATATGGCCAAGTAGACTGATTGATATTATAAATCATGCCAGTTTAGAATTGTGCCATTAATGTGACCAAGTATTTTACCTTTATATCAAACTAATATAATTAATACTTATTATTACATTAACTTTTTCAGACCGCTTCAAAAACTTAGTATTTGATGACCTTAAATAGCCTTGACAAACAAACAAAATCAGAATGACTCTTAAAATTTAGACCTTAACCACCCTCTCATACTCTAACACCTTATATAGGTAATTAAACTTGTTAATGAAAAGATTTAACTTGCATCCTCATAAATAACTAAGAAGTTACTTTATTAAATAAAATAGAAGTAATCTATCTATGAACAACTTTTATGCAATAATGGAAGCCAATCACACTCAATACAAGCAGAAGCTCAAATATCTAACATGGAAACTTGGGGTTTGAGATTTTAACTAAGAGAGAGACTTGAAGCTTAATGAATGTGAAAGAGAGAGATGGGGGATAAGGCAAAGCTCAAGCTCAAGAGCAATAAATGAAGAGGACCCTTAAAAGAGCACCAAAAGTGACAACACTATAGTTGCCTTGTCATTTTGGTACTAGTGTCAATGTGATATCATTAAAGTGAAGTGTCTAAAAAATACCTACCATTCCCCACAACCTGATGAGTGTAGAATACTAGGTGCACCACTTCACCATTTGAGTCATTAAATATTTAGGTTTTTGACATTGGTATCTCTTGCATTAGTGTCTTAGTCTTGAGACACTTCCTTAGATAATTAGAGATAATTTCTTAAATGAACAACTGTCTTAAAGTGTCATTTGTAGAAAGAGGGTAGAATTGGAACCTGTCTTCATAGAGTGCATAGTTACCTTTATTGAGTTGGGAGTAGAGTGCCATCAAGGGTGGTTTTAGGTGTGATAGTGGTGTCAAATGTCCACATTCTTGAGAAAGGATCAAATAGGAGCTTGAAGTTGCACATGGTTGTGTTTAAGGTCATGTAGGAATATTGAATAGTCAACGGAGTCACTACTCTGATCATTAGTTTTTGGTGGTGTAGTTATGAGGGAGTCATTAAGGTGACTATAATTAGTGACCTAATGATGTCGAGAGAGGTGTTGAAGGAATTCATATTGAGGTTGGGAGGTCGATTGATAGATGATGTACGGGTACATTGTTGATTACAAGAGAAGATGGGGATGGACGTGAGGTGGTGTTCCTAAGACGTTGGTGGTTTTTGCTCTCATTTGGGCACCTATCATTGTAGTAGTTGGGCATCATTTTCATTTCTTGCTTTGTTGCCATTTTCAATTATTGTGCATTTGGCTTAATGAGTAGCCATGGGTTGACAACTTACAAGCGCTTTGCCAACAAGGCTTGGGGTTCATTGACAGTAGTTGGTATTATTGAGGATGAGGTGCCCATGTGTTCTATGCTAAATCATGTGTAGAGTTGTGAAAGACCACATACTTGATGCCATACCACATGTATGTGGTGTGAGGGGAGCACAAACTCTTTGATAAAGTATGTGAGTGATTAATGAGTATCTACCCTTTGCTAGAGCATATGAGCTATGTATTGAGAATGTGCACTCTTTACTAGAGCATTCTCGCAGAATATGGGCAATAACTCTAGAGTAGTTGTGAATGATGTTGCAAGCACACACTCTTTGTGACCGTCAATGCATTGGCTACCAATATGTCGTATCAGTGTGTAGACAAACTAGAATACCCACCTAATGAGCTTTAGGATATTTTAGTTTTAACTCTATCTTCCATTGATATGAAGTTGTAGAAGAGAATAGGGATGGAGATGAGATGAGATAAATAATGTAGGATTTGGCTAAGGGTGGGAAATGGAGAAAAGAGGATATGGAAGATACTAGGAATGTGTCAGGGAAGTGGAGAAAGAACAAATGAAGACTAGAAGACAATAGTCACTAAAGAGTAGCAAATATTCACAATAAGAAAAAAACAAAAGAATTTGAAAAATCAAAACGAAAGTAAAGATTGAAAAAATTCATTAGATCAAATTTGAATTTGAACCATAACTTTCCTTGTCTTTCCAACAAGGACACAACTAAGTCATGAAAATATAAAAGCTTAGTCATGAACTTAATTGTGCCTATAATGAAAACTTGGGCTTGATTATTGAAGACAACTAGATATTTTAATGACATTGATGTGTGGTGCTATACTTTGGACCTTGATGTGCTTAGTACCCCTAATGGAGATAGCGTGGTCTTTTTTTGCACTATTCTCATGTTGAGCCGAATTATATATTGCCCTCAACACATCCTTGATTTTTCATGAGAAGTTATGGGACTCCCATACAAAAAGTGTCACATGTCCACCCTTTAATGAGTATTTTCCTTTTCTATGCCCATGTCTAACATGTTAGGTTTTTACCTCTTTAGTGTTATGGGGGATCAACCTATATGCCAGTTGCAAAGAAATTTTGAATTTACCACCACTACATCCACTTAAGGAGCTTATGAAAAGCTTGAGCAATGGCTTATTGAAGATGTCATGATTGAGTCTTGCAATAAGATTGAAGGAATAAAAGTCTCTAAAGATTGAGTCTTGCAATAAGATTGAAGGAATAAAAGTCTCTAAAGATTGAGTCTTGCAATAAGTCAAAATTCTAGAAAAGGTTACTAAAATGAAAGTT
Organism: Azolla caroliniana; assembly: GCF_043228905.1. Lineage (NCBI taxonomy): Eukaryota > Viridiplantae > Streptophyta > Polypodiopsida > Salviniales > Salviniaceae > Azolla > Azolla caroliniana. The sequence continues at coordinate 21,437,658 of NW_028230437.1, forward strand.
AAGAGCATTATTAAAACAACAATGCCTAGTGAAAGGGTAAGAGCTAAGCTACTTGAACAATAAGTTTAAGCGTATGAACCCAATCTCTTGCGCTTTTATCACCAAAGTCATCCCCTCCTCCTGATGTTTGTATCTGTCAACTAGGGCCTGCCATGATAACCAACATACATTTCCCCACTTGATTGTGCCTTTGCACTTGGCATAATTGCAATAGGCGGTCAACATAGTGTGTCAGATTAATTTTGTTGCATTTGGACATGTTGCACAATTAGGAGAGCTAAGGTTCCCATGTTGCCACGCTCCAACCGGTAGTGACCTATGTATTAATAGCCATAGCAATGTGGTAATTCAACTAGCGTGTTGTTGTTTCCAGATTTTCTGCCAAAACTAAGTGATAATTGTATGAGGAACATGATATGTGTGCCATAAGTTTGCAACACCCGGCCCTCAGGTGTTTGAGCGGTTAGAATGTGGAGACCCAATCAAGTTGTGAATTGGAAGAAAGGGATGGATTTGCTTCCTTGACCCATATAAGGATTGCGCCACGTCCATTGCAAAGGGTCCAAATTGACCTTATGTAGCCATGTGTTTTCATGAGTATATATGTGCCATTCTGGTTGTACTTTGATTGAATCGGGATCTACAATCCATTTATTGACTAGTATATGCGAGTTCTCGAATTGCCATATTCAATATTTGTGTCTCATTGTCTCGCAATTCACGGCCTTTGATCCTATCTGGTGTTTCCCTACCTCTTGGGATCAAAGAGCCCTCCTCCTCATAGCCTATTCACTTCTCCATTGTCTTCCTTTGATTAATAGCTTCCCTAAGCAATAGAGCATTCATAATTTCAGATTTTATAGTCCATCCGCCCCTCATTCCATGGAGTATGTTGGCTTGATCTTGTATTGGCAATGACATAAACCGTCTCCAATATTCTATACTCTTTCTTGGACCTTCTGCAATGCATCCCCAAGACAACCCCTTACTTGCTCCCATTAGTTAACCAGATTCATCTTTGATACATGGGTTCCATAGGATGTGTTAACTGACCCAGGCAGGTTCAGAGTTAGGCTGACCACATTTGTGCCCTCATCTTATGTTACACCACGTCTTCCACATGGATGCACTGAATCTATCCTCCAATTGGCATGAGAAACTTGGTCCATGCTTAGAATCCATCTCGTATGGGGGACCCAATTGGCCCCTTTTCATGGCTTAAAGTAAGCGAAACATAACCACACTAGCATTTTCCCGCAGTCATCCCCTTGTTGGAGTCCTCGCACCACAAATTTGGTGAGTAGGGCTTTGGGTTGTGGGAGGGGATCAATCAGACCCAACCCTCCTCTTGACTTAGGTGATGTGAGTGTAGACCATGCCACCTTGACCCAACCTACATGATCTTCCTTACCAGACAAAATGTTGTTGCGTACTAGTCATTGAATCTGATGTATATTCCCTTGGAGATTGTCCAACATGAGAGGTTGTACCATGCTATTGCAAGTAATACCTGCTTTGCCACTATGATGAAACTTGCTAGTGAGAGTTTTTTCAAGGTCCAATGTATCAACTTTTGTCAAATGGAATGAATAACTGGTGCAATCATCATCTCTGGAAGAATGTTGAATCCAACTTGGAAACCCAAATATTTGGTGCTCGCTCCTTGATTGATCCACTTGAAACAAGGATGTGGGTGTTAGGCAAGATGTGCTTCATTAGAAAGCCATATTGCATAGGATTTGTACCAATTGATCATGGCGTTTGATCTCTTGCAAAACACGACTAATCTACATTCTAGCTTCTATAGATTTTCCAAGTTCTCTTGCATGTAGATTGTTGTGTCATCTGCAAATTCTATATCCAGGAGGCTTTGATGAGAGTGGAACACAAGAAGACCACGTAGGTTTAAATGCTGCAAGTTGAGAAAGCTAGAGAGTGGTTCGATGTATAATAAAAATAAGGATGGAGCCAATGGCCATCCTTGTTGTACAAATCGCGATATTTGGAAGAAGAGGCCCCTTTCATTTGCTAGTGAAACACAACGGTTGGCATTCCTATAAAGGCCTACAATGCTTTTGATCCATGACTCTTGAAAGCTAAGTTTCCCCATCACACTTTCTAGAAAATTCTAGCAATACCCTGTCATATGTTTTCTCAAAATCTAGGAGCACCACAACTACCTTGTTGTTGGTATGCTTGGCAAGGGCTACTTCTTCCCAGAATGAGAAAAGGTTGTCTAGGATTCTCCAATTTCTAGGATGCTCCAATTTATAACAAGCCCTATCTGGGAGGGATGAAAGAGTTGAGGTAGACGTGGCGGTACACGCATTGTAAGGCTATTAGTCATCGCTTTATCCTCTATCTCTTTTCTTAATCGTCCTTACTTATAGTCTTGATGATCTCATGTAATATATTTGAATCTCTAGTTAGTTTAACTAGAATTTTGTCAGACATTGATGAGTCGTTGACAAGCAATGGCCATTGGGTGGTGATTTGTTCCCTCACCTTTGTAAATGTGTATATAGTATCCAGGATTCAAGGCTGAAATGAGCCCCACTTTCGGTGCAATTGAAAATGATCGATTACTATGCAATGGTCGGAGAAAGCTGTGCCTGGAGTTATGCGACACCATCCCTCTTCACTTCTAGTGCCTCACCTACATAGATACGAGCGATGCGAGATAGGGTGGGTCCACTATTCCGCCCATCTAATCGAGAAAATAAAAGAGAGTTCCGTTTGCATTGGAAGTTGTTTGAATGCCATATATTGCGCAAGTTAAGGGGGGCACATAACTTCTCCCATTGTTTATGCTCCCCTCGGAGAACCTTGGGGTTGTTGTTAGAACTATCCTAAAGGGATTCAATCATATTAAACTCCCCTCCTATGTACCACTCCTCCTCTTAACTCGCTACTTGTAGGTGAATACGTTCCCAAAATGTTTCCCTTTTTTATTCTGTTATTTGAAGTGTAAACATTCATGAAATTCCAATGATGCCCTTGGATGGCCAACTTGCAAAAATGCGCTCTACCATATAGAAGTGATTCATTATGTATTTAGCCTTGGTCTAGATGTTCTTGAATCAAAGTGCAAATACCACCATGATTTCCATCATCACCTATTGCTGGTTCCCACATTGTTCGCCACGATCCTGGTAGAAGGTCTCCGACTTCCATTAAACAAGCACTATAGAGATGGTGTTCCAACAACATGATGATGTCAACAACACCACCTAATATGTACTCCTCAAGATCCCTTCTGAGTTTCCATCTATTTTGCTAGTCTAGGCAACTCCTAAGCGCTTGCAAGTTCCATGTTACAACATTCATGATCATGCAAGGGGGTGGGAGATTTCTAGGTGTTCCTTATGCTTTGCACAGTAGACCGTGTGTGGGGGAGCACTCACCATTTATACATCTAGTGATTTTCATTGATGGAATGATGGTCTAGATCCATGAGCGGAGTTTGTGGGCTATCCGGTGAGCTTCAATAGTCCGTTCCTACTTCTCATAGAAATAGTAAAAGCTGAGTGTCTATGATAACACACGTTTAGTTGAGTGTCTATGATAGTCTGCAATTGAATGTGGTAGAGATGAGATTCCTCTTTATCCATGGGGCACTAGAATTCTGTGTTATTTCATTGCTTCTTTAATTCGTTCATGAGTTGTTCATCAGTTACTCTTGTTACAAAAATGATGCTTGGCTACATAGCAGATATTTAATCTTGGACTTAGACTAGGCTTCATGTGCCGAAAGCAATAGTGGAAAAGAGATTGTGGTCATCCGTGCTCAATTACTTTGTATCGATGATACATGTACCCTTATTTTGTCCACTATCTTGTGCCATATTCCTAACCATTTTAAGGCGTTTTGCGGGTGTGGTTCAAGGTCAAGGCTAGATGTATCACACTCAGTTGTGTCTGGGATTTGTTAGATGGCATGTGTAGTAAACATGAGAAATGTTAGATGGCATTTGTTTTCGCGTCAACTGCTCGTGTGAAAGGTGAAAGTTGTGGTGCCTGCTTAATGTAAACACAAACATTTTCACTTGGCTCACATACACATCTAGATAATCTTGCATACTTAATTGCTAGGCCAAACCATATTATGTCAAAATTTTGCCCATGCCTTGAGCATGCACCTACAAGTGCACATGCGCTAGTCAATGAAGGTAAACTCCACAACTCTTCATCGACAATACCATTTTCCTTGGTTTGGATCCTTGGTGGTCCCACTCACAATTCACACACACATATTTTGCAAGAATGTTCTCTAAGTCCCTTTTAGGGGCATCATATATTACATTAAAAACTAGTTATTAGTTTGACTCACTAGAAATTCATTGATTTGTCTTTAACGACAACAATTGGAAACAATTCAGTTTGGTTTGGATCAATTTGGGGGTCTCAAATTTAAACCTTTTCAAACCAAACCATTTTTAAAAAATTGAAATTTACCAAATAACAAAACATAGTAAACTGCAAGTGTTATTGAAACTAAGCTGTCAAAGGAATTTCCAAATTCAAATGTTAGAGTCGAACTAATTATTTAAGTAAAACATAAGGAATTATAGACCAAAGAAAGGAAAGATAAGTGCAAAAGCACCCTACCACCCACTAGCGACGGCATGAAATGTACTGAAATCTCCTTGATGTCCCTACATACCATCAAATGTTGATGTGAGCCGTACCTTGGGTTCCATGAGGATTGTGTGTGCTTAGCTAATAAGAGCCATAGCCACACTAACATAGTCTCAATATAAACCAAGCCTCCCTTGATAAGAAGATTGTTATCCTTCTTATATATGCTGAAACCCTAAGAATTGGTGTGTTCACACAATTTACTACTTCATGTGAAGTGGCCAAGTGATAATCCACTTAATAGTTATCTCATATAATCATCATAAGATTCGGGAAAACTATGGAAAACCTATCTCATGATAACTTATGGTTATGGACATAAGGTCAAACCAATCGGTTCAAGAGATTTACAAACCTTCAGCCATTAAGGCATAGTTTCATTGTCTAGTTTTAGTTTAGACCAAATTATCAAGGACTTTCCATTCAATTTTCAAAAGATATTTCATTATTAACGAACACTTAAATCATATTTTTAACAAATCACCTTTATTCTTACAATTTTGATTAAGAAATCAATTGGATACTTTATATAAACGAAACCTTTAATTTCTCAAATGATTTAAAGTTTAAACCAGTAACCAAATATAGAGTATAAAAAACATTAACATTAATCTACACTTGAAGATTATGGAAAATACAATTTATAATCATATGATAAACATGAATGATGAGAGTTTGAGTCTAGAATGTTCAAGCCCTAAAACATGAACCTGGAACCCTAAATTGTAAACTGTAAATTCTATATCCTAAAACCTAGATCTTTAATTCTAACCCTAAATTGAGAAAAGAGAAAATATAGAACCCAAATGTCTGGTTACAAGATCATTCTTTTATATTCTTTTACATTATTTGGTCTAGTTACAAGATCATTGTTTGGTTCCCCGTATTTTTTTATTCTAGACTAGCCTTTTGGCAATAATATTGATGAGATTTTGTAGAAAAGGCATGTGAAATAAGAGTATGGTAGGTAATTGACAATAACTCTTGATTCTTAGGGAAAGGTAAAAAAGTTTATTTTTTATGTAATCTATAATGATCATATATGATTGTGCAAAATTCATGACTATTATTCAATGATAATATACTACACAAAATATAAAATTTGGTGAGAATGAGATTTCACACTTGGAAGTTTTGGTAACAAGTGATGTGTATTATTCCATGGCAAAAGTATTAAATACAAACAAAATTGAAATAATGTTTTTGGAAAAGAGAAAAATTGAAATATGTATAGATACCAAATTTCGAGGCACATGATTATCTAATTGATGTAATAAGAATATAATTCTCCTTAGCTAATAGTTATTGTTATATTTGGGCACTATATATCACTAAAGATTAGCATCATGGAAAACTATGCTAGTGAAGGTAGTGTCTATCCATGCATGCATATGCACTAATGAATAAATAACTCTTCCTTCCTCTCCATGATCCCCATACTGATGCCAAGAGTTCCTTTAAGTTGGATGTACATTAAAATTATCTCTTTAATTCAAAATCATCTAATTACTCCGAGTTTTTGCATTGATATTCTAAAAACATAATGAATTTCTAATTTTGATTCCTTGAATCTTTGGATTGCCCATTTACAGGTTTACATCCATGGCGCTCTTCTTTTCCCATAGTAAGTAACCTTTCGAAAAATGCATGGAAGGACCAAACATATCCTCAAAAATTTAAGGAAGCCTGACACAATTTACAATTTACAATTTACAATTAACATTAAAACAAAATGAACTTCTTTTGGTAGGGGAGGAGGAAACAACACTTTTAGCTAAATCAGTTAGGCTTTTCTGGTTGGTTGCTGTGCTCATATTTACATCAAGCTATACAGCTAGCTTGTCATCTATACTAATAGAACAACAACAACAACAACAAAGTCCAACCATTAGAAACTTTGCAGACCTAAAAAGAAGTAAAGTCTCCATAGGATGCCAAAAAGGCTCGTTCACATTCAATTACCTTCAAAATACCCTCTTCATTCCTTCCAATAGACTAGTGAATTTGGTTACGGAGGAAGATTATGATAACGCATTGAAGTCCGGTAATGTGTCGGCAATTATCGATGAATCGCCATACTTGGAGACATTCCTTACCAACATGGGATGCAAATACACGATTGTCGATTCAAACATTGGTTACTTTGGAGGCTTCTCTTTTGTAAGTATCTCTCATTTCAACCTCTCCTTAAATTAAACAATCTTTGATATCTGTATTATACATGAGATAATCAACTTGCATAACATGGTTTTGCCATAGGCGTTCATGGTGAGGTTTAAATAGATCAATTGTTATTAATATGTTCGATTAATCTATGATTATTCAATCATGTTAACTAGTTGAAGTCACTTCATACATAAGTAGGTTTATCTACCACTACAACAACATAATTAACTAACCTTATCACAAAAAGGAACTATATGCATGCATTAAAAACATACACTTAAAACTAATTGAATTTGGGGATTTGGACCCACTTGTCTTGCAGGCATTTCAAAAGAACTCATCTTTAACCAATGATATGTCGATTTCTATTCTATCTCTAGAAGAAAATGGACGCCTTCAAGAGCTCAAGGATAAATGGCTTGGTGCAGGAGATTGTGGAACAAGGTCTTCTAGCACTGTTATGTTATTTGAGAGCTATGCGGGCTTAGGTTTTATCATAGTTGGAGTTTATATTGTATGCATATTGTTAAGTTTTATATGCTATCGACGCAAAAGAAATCCTTATCAACAACATTCTTGATTTATAGCCTATATTTTGAAGCCCCAAATAAAAAGATTCATTTAATAAATGTATATTCATCATAGTCCATAAATATAATGTAACAATAAGTTTGTTTCTATGTTTTGAGTTAGGAGCGATCTTAAATTTCTATGTTTTAAGTTCGAAATTTTATGGCATTTATTATACGTAAACTAGGGGATTTTGTATGATAAAGATATTTGTCTCAACCTTAGTCACAAAAAAACATATGTATATTGTGAAGTGCACATAAGAGATCAAAACCAACCTACTTAGCTTCTTACTTCTTAATCAATTTATAGTTGATACAACGGAACCCATTTGGGTTGGCTTGGCTAAAAAGGGCGTGCTAAAAGGGTGGGTCATTTTGGGCACACACATCCTAAAATGGGTGTGCTAAAAGGGTGGGCCAACTTGGGTACGTGCATCCTAAAAAGGGTGAGCTATAAGGGTGGCACAAAGGAACACATGCACACCACATTTCCCTCTTGTGAGAAACAAGAGATTGAGTGGCATGAACAAGAACAAGATAGGTACATGAACAAGAACAAGAACAAGAACAAGAACAAGAACAAGAACAAGAACAAGAACAAGAACAAGAACAAGAACAAGAACAAGAATAGTGGCTTGTCGAAGGAGGGGGCACATTTGATGGCAGGTTTCAAATGGAAATCCATGGATGATTCTAGTGTGAGGCGAGGGTTACGCCCATAGAATGCTCGAAAAGGGTTGATTTATGCAGCCATCCCGTGTTTGAGGGTCTTGTTGAGGTGTTCGGTGAAGATGGCATGGGGATGTAAACATCTATGGACACGTAGTTGAGTTGCAACGATGTTGAGGACATCCCCATGGAACTGTTGGCCTTGATAGTTGGACGGGGCTAGTGACGAAAAACGAGCTATCAATCGGCGAATAGAGATCAATCACTCCTGTGGACTGAGGGCCACCTGGACTTTGTTGAGGTGGGGGACAGGAGGGCTATCATGTAGGAGGGGGATCGAGGAAAGATCATATGGCGATGAAGATCAATCGCTCCTGTGGACTGAGGGCCACCGGGACTTGGCGGAGGTGGGGGACAAGAGGGCTATCGTGTTAGAGGGGGATCGGGGAAAAGATCATTTGGCAAAGAAAGATCAATCACTCTTGTGGACTAAGGGCCACTTGGACTTGGTTGAGGTGGGGGACAAGAGGGCTATCATGTCAGAGGGGGATCAGGGAAACTCATGGGACAAGAAGTTAGTGGGCAACCTAAGGTGAGGGGGAAGAGGCGGATGCTTAGACATGGGGGACTGGTACCCCGCATCTCCACCAATATGTGAGGACATCCCCGTGGACTGAGGGTCGCATCTCTTATGTGTATTTCACATATTGGTGGAGATGCGGGGTACCAGTCCTCCACATCCAAGCATCCACCTCTTCCCCCTCACCTTAGGTTGCCCACTACCTTCTTGTCCCATGAGTTTGCTCGATCCTCCTCTAACACGATAGCCCTCTTGTCCCCCACCTCCGCCAAGTCTAGGTGGCCCTCAGTCCACAGGAGCGATTGATCTTCGCCGCCATATGATCTTTCCTTGATCCCCCTTCGACACGATAGCCCTCCTGTCCCCCACCCCAACAAAGTCCAGGTGGCCCTCAGTCCACAGGAGTGATTGATCTCTATTCGCCGATTGCTAGCTCGTTTTCCGTCATTAGCCCCGTCCAACTATCAAGGCCAACAATTCCACTGGGATGTCCTCAACGTTGTTGCACCTCAACTACGTGTCCGTAGATGTTTACATCCCCACGCCATCTTCACCGAACGCCTCAACAAGACCCTCAAACACGAGATGGCTGCATAAATCAACCCTTTTCGAGCAATCTATGGGCGTAACCCTCGCCTCACACTAGAATCATCCATGGATTTCCATTTGAAACCTGCCATCAAATGCTCCCCCTCCTTCGACAAGCCACTGTTCTTGTTCTTGTTCATGTACCTGTCTTGTTCTTGCACACCACAATATGAAGAAGACTAAATATTTTGGTATATTGTAGAATATGATATAGTTTCCTCTATAAATAGTGACAATAAAGTACTAGGTGAAAGAGGATGGAATTGGATACAAAAAAAAAAAACGTTAAAAGTTCAGGCCTAATTGTTACCATTTCGGTAGTAAATGTGAAGATACATAAAGTACAGATGCATCACATGAGATTTGCTCTTGTGACCTTACTTACAAGGTCAAAGTCTTTATCAATTGTATTACATATTGCAATTTACAATGTATTTAATTTTGTGATTACATATTCCCTAAGGACAAAAAAAGAAAAAGATAGGCCAAACATAAAACCTTTGACTTTCCAACTAAGGTCACAAGATCAAATCTCACGCATCCATACTTTATGAATCTTCACCTTTACATTGTTACAAATGCCTTCATATGTACAAGTGATGAAGAAGAGAGTGAACTTACAAGTAGTCAAGAAAGTAATGAAGCAGGACATGAATGTTCTTGGAGTTCGTAACACACCACAACATTATTAGTTATGTTGTGAAGCATTGCCAAAGTAAAAAATCAATATATCGACATCTTTGTAGATGAGTTTAGGAATGTGGCTATTTTCGTAGAGAAGTAAAAGGGTGTAAAGACACACCATCACATTATCAACAAGATATTTGGTTGAAATCGTTTCTAAAGGTAATTGTACACATCAATGCCAAATTTAGGAATTGTTGATTTCCTCTTGGATCCATTTGCTTACTTGACACTTTTATTAGTCTATTTAATAATTGTTGTGCATTTAAATACTTCGTCTTGACTCTATTTATTTTATGTGTGTGGAAATGTTGAAATCTCTAGAACACCAATAAAAGATGTGCATCCTCATGCAATGATGCTAAAGTAGCATCTCTAGAATAAAAAGAGGGTTTTTATTTTTTGTGTAAACAAAATCAATGTCAAGGTCACAGAGACATAAAATATTTTAGGAATAGTTGATTTCCTCTTGGGTTCGTTTGCTTACTTGACACTTTTATTAGTTTGCTTAATACTTGTTGTGCATTTAAATACTTAGTCTTGACCCTATTTATTTTTATTCTTGTGGAAATGTGGAAATCTCTAGAATGCCAACAAAAGACGTGTATCGTCATGCAATGATGGTGGAGTAGCTAATATGGCACACAATTGGAGATCTATGGATGTTGCTTGCACCCATTATCATATGGAACATATGGATCACAAGATGTACCAGGGTATTTTCCGCAAACAAACGACTCCAACAGAACATTGTCTCTTTATACACCACTCTCAATGAATATGAGGAAAGTTTTGTTGCAGATAAGGTCAAAGTAAACATGAAATACAAAATGGTGGACAAGAAGGTGAAGCGTGTGGTTGCTCCCTTGCCCAAAGATAGGTGGCAATGGATGAAAGAAATAACAATTGATCCCTATCTAAGAGATCCAGGAGGAATAGGTCACATCTTCACTTATGAAATGTGAGGAAAGCTCTGAGATGGTGAGGGTGAGTTCCTTCTTGAACATTATCGCAAGGCTTTAAATGCTTTCTCTTGGGAATAAATAGGATGTGTTAATCCTAACCTTGACGAACCGATGGTCATATTCATTACCTCATGTCTTGTGGAATTTAATCCCAAATCCCCTTTTGAGGGCAGATATTGGTAATAGAACTTTTGAAATAAAAAGTGAAGAATGGGAATTGTCGAGACATTCAACACACCTTATTCAAATAGATGGTTCATGTTTCCAAAGAAGAAAAGGACACAGTGGTTCATCTAAGACTTCGAGCCGATAAATAAAGTTACCATCCTTAATGCTAAGATTGACCAAGAATTTAGGGATTTGTCAAAGCCTTTGCAAGAAGGTCGATTTACTGAACAAAGATAACTATTTAGGGTATAACGAATTCTAGTTGTCCTTCGATAGCCAAGATATCACCACAATGTAGGTGACCACTAGGATAATAAGGATGTGTAGGATATTCTACGTTTTAGAACTTCCGTTTTCGAAAATTTGAAGTATTCTAAAAATTTGACATATTCTAGATATTTAACAAGTATTTATCATTTCAAATTGTGTATTTTTTTAAAATTTTAAAATTTAAGAAGTATTTAACATATTTTAGAAGTATTCTACACATATTCTAAGTATTTAACATATTTTATCTATAAAATAAATATTCTAAGTATTTTAAAAAACAATTATACTAGTTAGAATACGCATTCTACACGTACTTTATGCTAAGTATTTTACAACAATGTGATATTCCTATAAATGGTTGTCAAGATTCAAACAAGGATGATATTTTTGGACGAGATCGATTTAGGTACTTCATTTCAGACCATCTCAAAGATTGCGAGAAAGTATTGTAGAGATGATAAGGTTTAGGCTTAACATTCTTAGGAGAGAAATCAACATTTGGAGAACAGAAAATTCTAGTGGTCAGGAATGTTTGTGGGCCATATGTCAGAAGCAAGAGAGAAGGTAAAGTGATAGAAGAAAGATATAAAGAGATCACAAGAAGAGGAATGAAATGATAAGAGAAGAATGAATGTATTAAAGTAGAATAAGAATGGATGCAAGATAGGCGATGAGAGCTTAAGACTGGTGTTGATTCGAATTGGTTTTGAGAAGAATTGTATGTCCATTCTAGATAATACAACTTATTGTGCACAATCTTTGAATCAAGAATGGAGGCTACCTCATACTCTGGGCCATTAGCAAGTTGGAGAGGAGGTGGTGGCGGCACGACATGATTAGGAATCGAGCTGGTGTGGTAAGGTTCCAAAAGAGAGCTGTGAAAGACTGGATGAAGCTGCAAACTTGCAAGAAGATCAAGACGGAATGTTGCATCATTAATCCGCTTCGTGATGACAAATGGACCCAAGCGTTTATAATCTAGTTTATCACATTGTCGAGTAGTCTTTATGTGACGGCGTAACAAGCATACCCGATCACCAACCTTGAATGGAGACGGAAGACGATGTCGATCTGCATGGGCCTTATGTTGGGCTTGAGCTTTCTGAAGATGTGAAGACAACTCAGACTGAAGGTGTTGTAGTCGGTGGAGATGTTGCTCTGCACTAGTGTTTGATGAGATCACTGGAATGTCCAAGAGACACCATCAAGGATGGTTGCCAGTATAGGAATAGAAAGGTGTGACCTTGGTAGAAGAGTGTATGGTGTTATTGTACGCAAACTCTGCAAGATACAATATATGACTCCTGGAATCTTGTTGATAACTGATGAAACATTGAAGATACTGCTCAAGTGTTTGATTTGTGCGCTCTGTTTGGCCATCAGTTTTAGGATGATATGCCGAAGAGAGTTTGCAAGAGATTCGGAGCCCGTCACATAGGTGCTTCCAAAAGTGAGAGATAAATTGCGGTCCACGATCACGAATTATGTCGTTTGGAAGACCATGATGGCAAAATACTTCACGCACAATGATATATGTTGTTTCTTGACTACTGATGCTTTTTACGAAGGGTAGAAAATGTGCCATCTTCGTAAACCGATCCACTACGGTTAAAATAGCATCAAAACCTTGTGAAGGTGGCAGTTCTGTAATGAAACCCATAGTAATTGAATGCCATGGCTTGCTTGGAGTTGGCAATGGTTGTAACAACCCATAAGGATGATGCCTAGGCATTTTAGCTCGACAACATGTGTCACATGTGCGAACATAATCTTCAACGAATTGTTGTAAATGAGGCCACCAAAATGATCGCTTCACTAGCTACATGGTCTTGGCAATACCAAAGTGTCTGGCCATATGGGCATCATGACAGTGCTCCAACACTCGAAGGCGATTCATGTAGAAAAGTAAGTTATCTTGCCATTGGAACTCCTTATAGCGTCGAGATGTCCTTGGCAATGTGGAGCAAAATGCATGATTTGGACCAAGGTGGGTGAAGAAATTCTTAGCAAAATCATCAAAGTTAAGTTGTTGTTGAATAGTATCAAGAAGACTTGAATCCAATGGCATGGCACAAATCGTGGTTGCTTGTAGCTTTGTTGGACCAAGGAGAACTTGCTTTTGGTTGTCGAAATCTGGATCTCCAGGGCGAAGTGCCAAATATGAGCGTCGAGATAGAGCATCTGCTTGCCCTTGTTGGTTCCCTGGGTGGAAAATGATCTTGAAATCAAAACGAGTTAAAAATTGCACCCACCGAGCTTGTCGCCTATTTAGCACTCGAGCCGTTTGAAAATATGTAAGATTTTTGTGGTCACTATAAATGATGATTTGATAAGGCGAACCTTCCAGGAAATGTCGCCATTGCGCAAAAGAGTTGACCACAGCTAGTAACTCTTTGTCATACACCTCGTAGTTGATATCCGCAACATTAAACTTTCTTGAGTGAAACGCGACTGGATGTAAGTGGCATCTTCACTTGGTTGTGATAGGATGCTCCCCAATGCAAAGTCGGATGCATCTGCCTCAATGATAAATGGCTTTTCTAGATCAATATGAGCTAAGACAAGAGTTGATGTGAATGCCTCTTTCAATTGAGTAAAGGCTTTGTCTGCTTCAGGAGTCGAAACAAATGCTTGATTTTTCTTGGTGAGTTGAGTAAGTGACAATACAATCTTCGAATAATTCCATATGAATTTGCAGTAGAAGTTGGCAAATCCAAGGAAACACTGGACATCACGAACAAAACCTGGAATATACCATTCCAATACTGTTTGAAGTTTCGCTGGATCCATGAAGATACCTTTGGATAAATGGTATAACCCAAGAACTCAACTTCTTTGCAATCAAAACTGCACTTCTCTAGTTTGGCATAGAGACCATACTCTCCTAAGCGTTAGAGTACCTTCTAGACATGTATATCATGCTCCGCTTGTGTTCTAGAGTAAATCAATAGATCATCTAAATAGATGATAAGAAAGATATCTAGAAAATCTTGGAAAATGTCATTTTCCATATGTTGAAACACGGCAGGAGCATTTGTGAGCCCGAAAGGCATTACTGTATATACTCGAAATGGCCATATCGAGTGCGAAATACAGTCTTCCACTCGTCTCTCGGTCGAATACGGACAAGATTATATGCACCCCTTAGATCAATTTTTGTAAAATGCTTTCCCCCACCAATGCACTGTAAAAGACTGGAAATTAAAGGTAGAGCATACCTATTTCTTATTATCACTTTATTTAATCCTCGATAATCCAAGACCAAACAAAGTGAGCCGTCCTTTTTCTTCACGAAAAAGATAGGAGCACCAGTTGGAGACTTTGAATGTCAAATAAATCCACTTGCAAGATTCTCGTCAATGTATGCTCGAAGAACCTCAAGCTCCGTTGGTGACAAATTGTAGATCGGACCCCATGGTGGGTCTTTTCTTGGCTGTAGATCAATGGGACAATCGTATGGCCGATGCTTTGGAAGTACACTAGCTTTAACTTTGTCAAAGACATCAGCATATTCTTGATACTTTTTAGGAATATAGAACTTTGACTTCCCTTGAGTGTCACTAGAAGGTGCAGCTGATATGGAAAATAAGAATAAATCTTCTTTTTCTCCTTCTTGGCATAATTGTTGTAGGGTGATGGTTGAAATTTGATGAAGAGGAACAACATGTTTGGTAGAGGGTGAATTGGTAACACTATGTTTTTCAAGGGGAGGATCCTGGGTTAGACCCTTGACTACTATGTTTCCTTTTGAAGGGCACCTAATTTCTCATCATCTCCAATCAATTCTTGGGTTGTGTAGCTCGAACCACGACAAACCAAGGACTATTGGATGCTTAGGGTTACAGATTATGTTAAAGGAGAGTGTATGTGTATTGGCTCAGACTCCTTGAATATCTCTCCAGAAGCTACGAGACGTCCATCAATCATTACCATGGAAACTGGGCAAGGAAGTTTATGCAAGGCTATTTGCTGTTTTCGGGCAAAATCTCTATCCATGAAACAAGAATTGGCTCCGGTATCTAAGAGAGCTGGGACATGAAGTTGACAATTTGGTATCGTAACTTGTACTTGGCTTGAGAAAACTCTACTAACATGCTTGGAAGAGATAGAACCCCTACTAGGCTATACAGATCTAGGATTGTCCAACCAAACGGCCTCGATTTTGGCCGGACTTATTCGTTTCACTCCTCTTCTAATTGGCTTAGGATCTCAAACTAATTGGATAGAGTTGGATTACTAGAAACACTAGTTGGCATAGTTTCAACAATGCTAGAGTCATTTCTATTATTAATAATGCTAGAGTCATTTCTATTATCATAGTTAATGTGATGTACGTGACGTCTCGGTCTGTGTGAACAATGAATGGCAATATGTCCTGGACCTCCATAATATAAGCATAGTCGATTTGCTCAACGACGTTGTTTTTTCTTCATTTGATAAAGGTCCTCGTCGCCGAGTCATATCAGTCTCCATCGGTGTCGGGCTATCCATTGGTGTTGGGCTACGTGCTTGCGGTGGAGTTGGGACGGGGCTATATTGTTGCCTTGGAGATTGTGCCATCATTGATGCATAAGTTGGCATTTAATCTTGATCTTGTTTGTTGTTGTTGTCGCTCGGACCGATGCTCAAAAAGCTGATTATCACACCGTATTGCTCTGCTAATAGCTTTTGTAAGGGATTTTGGATCGTCAGGGAAGGTAAGAAGTAAATCTTTTACATCTCCACGGAGGCCCGAACAAAACTGCTCCATTAGAGCTTGTTCGTGCCAAGGAATATCACTTGCAATGAGACGAAAATTGGTTGCATACGTTGATCTTGGTTGATCCCCTTGCCGCAATGTGTGAATCCTGTTGATTGTCGTTCTTACACTATCTGTGTCTCCGAAGCAAGACATAAACTCTTTGATAAATTCTTCAAAGTTGTTGAGTAGGGGCGAATTTGCTTCTAGCAATGGAGAAAACCATAACAATGCTGTGCTAGTCAATAAAGTGCCCACTAACCCGACTTGAGATGAATCCGTCGGATAATGCGTGGGATGCATCTGAATTACCAACCGCACTTGATTTATAAAACCCCGAAAATGTGCTCTTGACCCATCGAATTTAGTTGGGAGGCTGATTTTGGGCTCCTTAAGAACTCCTTGACTATTGAATTTTAGTTGTTGTAAAGCTACTATTGCCGACTCTAGTTGTGGAACCCTTCGTGTAAACTCGACGTGTATTTGTTGCTTCTCTACTGAAACCTTCTGTAGGTCTTCAAGCAATTGTTGATTCTCCAGCTCTAGTGATGCAAACTTGCTTTTGAGATTCTCCATTTCTGCAACAAGGGCGAAGTATTCTTGTTGGTTGCCAGCAGCCATGGGTATTGACGAGTGTTTGTGGAAGAGGCTAGATGAGAAGAAGAAATTCGAATGAAATTGTCAGAACCAAGAGAGAAGGTAAAGTGATAAAAGAAAGATATAAAGAGATCACAAGAAGAGGAATGAATGTATTAAAGTAGAATAAGAATGGATACAAGATAGGCAATGAGAGCTTAAGACTGGTGTTGATTCGAATTGGTTTTGAGAAGAATTGTATGTCCATATTTATAGGTTCCTATAGAATAACCTAGTGATTTCTATAATGTTTTAGAATGTTCTAGACCTAGATTATTCTAAGATGTTCTAGGATATTCTAGAGTGTAATATCAGTCTATTACAAGAAGTACCTTTTATTATTTCATATAATCATATGCTATCTTAATGGTTAGGTTTTTGATTATGTATTACAAGGTCTTGGGTTCAAGCCCAAGTGAAGCCACATAATGTTCACGGATTCATGACATCATATGACAGAAAGCCATCTCCAGGGAAGGTAGATGATATCCAGAAAATGAAAGAGGAATTCAAACCAAAGAAGTACAAAGATCCTTCGGAGCATGTGAATTCTACCACATTTGGATTCCACATTATGCCCATGTGGCCAAACCTTTGTATGGGCTGTTTAAAAAGGTGAAGAGGTTTAAATGAGAGTTGATACATATTGAGGATATGAACAGACTTGGAGGATTGTTTCTAAAAGCCAAAACACTAAGGAAACATGTCTACATGCCTAGAATTGCTATATTCGTGATAGTGGATACAAGTCCGACCGTTATTGTAAGTGAATGATGATCGAGTTTGCTATGCCATATGTTTCGATGCTAGATATAGTTATGATGCGATGGATAACATATATTAAATCCCTTAACCTGAAGGTTCGACATGTGCTTGGAAAATATAATGTCGTGGCGAATATGTTTTCTAGAGTTAGATACGATGGAGAGATTGAGGAGTCGATGGATGAGGAAGAAGAACTTGACTTCTGTTGAGAATCAAAGTACGTAGCTTCCCCAATTCAATTGCTTTCACACTAGCAATGGACACTCTAGGTTCAGGCTAGTTTTGTAAATAGTATAAAGAGCAGTTCCCTAAGTTAGTTGGTATTTAAACCAACCCTTTTGTAACGAAGTCACTATTGGATGTATTTCATTTTGCTAATATAGCTTCTTGTTCTTTGTCTCTCTGTTTCTCTGTCTCTCTCTCTGTCTTACTCACGTACAGTTTCCTTTTGCTACACAATACAACATACACTCTCCATCTTTATATGGTACCAAAGCGTGTGGTAGTTTGATTCATTCAACTGTGTTGTATTTCATGCCGATGATCAAACATAACCAGCCCAACAATAGAGAAGAAAAACCACACAATGAACACCGAGATGGGAAGCGCTCTTCCTACCGAAAAACTCGACAGATCGAACTTTGCATCTTGGGAATACAAGGTGCACCAATACCTTGTCGGCCAAGACAATTGGAGGTACATTGAAGGAGCTCAGAAAACCAACCCAACATTAAACATGCCAACTACCCAACTTGGGAGCAAGCGGCAAGTCGCGTGTTGTACTGCCTAGCATCATGCCTCCATGATCAAATTCTCGGCTACATTCGAGAGGCAAAAATGCCGAAAGTAGCCTAGGGTAATCTTAAGAATATTTTCACGTCCAATATAGCCAGATGCAAGCTTGAATTTTGTTAGGAGTTAAACAATATTCAGCAAAGGGACATGTCCATCACCAGCTACACCCTAACTATTAAGGAGTTGTGCGATACCCTTGGATCCATCAACATCAACGATGATGAAATGGTGCAGATATGCATAGGTGGCTTAGCACCACGATTTGGCACGATCAGATAAACCATTCTTGCAAGGGAGAATCCTCCCTCCTTTTCTGATCTTCAGTCAATACTGCTGGTTGAAGAAAATCATGTTTGACAAAGGAGTAATGCGCCTGATGGTCAGATGCTCTAGCTCCTACTCAGACAAGGAAAGAGGATTCTGCCAGGGAAATAGAGGCCGATTTGGACGAGGCTGACATGGTCAGTCGACCCAAGAACACAACTCCCCCCATTGGCAAGAGGCCAAGAACACACCAAGGGAGTCCGGTAGAAGGGGCAGTCATCCTGCCAGACCAAGTCGCCAAAATAGCCTGATCAAATGCGGATATTGTGGAAACATTGGCCACTGCGAAGAGGAGTGCCAAAAGAGGAAACGAGAGTCAACTTCGACCAACCGACAAATCATGAACTATGCCATGAATTCCGACTATGATGAACATGTCAGGATGTTCGTAATGCGGCACAAAGCGTACTCAATGTCGGCCTGGAGTCCGACCAACACCTCTACCTCAAACAATGTATGGTTTGTCAACTCTTGAGCATCCAATCACATGACGTCTCACGAAGATTGGTTCCAAGAGTTGCAAAAGGCCGATCGACCCAACTATATTGAAACTAGGGATGACACAATTCACCCCATTCAACATGTTAGAAATGTCCTGTTTGAGAACGATAGCAAACAAACCTACATCAAGAATGACTTGCATGTCCCAACAATCACAAAAAATCGGGTTTCAATCGATCAGATGGTAGAACAAGGCATGCAAGTACGATTCAATCACGAAGGGTGCTTTATTGAAAAAGACGGTCAACTTGTTGCTCGAGGTCGAAGAGAGGGTCGAATGTTCATCCTCGATTCAAACGAGGTGATGTTAGCTATGTTTATGAAAGGCCTTAGAGTCGACATCGACTTAGAGTTGTGGCACAAGAGAATTGGCCATATCAACCTCCAAAAGCTCAAGGTCATGAGGACCAAAGGAGTCGTCACCGGACTCCCAATTTTCACTGAAAAGTAGAGCATTGGAGTGTGCGAAACTTTCCAATTCGACAAGCAAGATCGACAACCATTCCCAAAAGAGAGGAACATGAGAAAAGGGATCTTGGATGTAATACATTCAGATGTATGGGGACCATCCTAAACGACAACCTTCAGTAGATGCCGATACTATGTAACGTTCATCGACGACTTCTCTAGGCAAACTTGGATTTTCGGACACTTCGAGACTTTTAAAAATGAAGTTGAAAAAGCAATAGGCCGGCATGTTTGATGTCTTCGATGGGATGGAGGGAAAGAGTACTTCTCGAACGTTTTTACAACCTATCTCCGAAAGGAAGGAATTCAACGAGAGTTTACCTACCGACACACACCTCAATAGAACGGAGTAGCCGAAAGGAAAAATCAGCACATATTGGAGGTGGCAAGGGCAATGATGAACGAAAAGAACCCACTGAAGTTGTACTAGGTAGAAGCAGCTAACACCCCATGAGACGTTTTTCGGGAAGATGCCGAAATTATCCCACGTCAGGATGTTCGGCTCAATCACTTATGTACACATTCCCGACGAGAAGAGGCGGAAGCTTGATCCTAAGTCGGAGAACTGTATCCTCATAGGGTGCTCACTCAAACAAAAAGGGGATCAAATGTTATAATCCATCTACCTGAAAAGCTTGAGTGAGTCATGACATCGTCTTTGACAAGTCGGCATCTTCGTAGGACTAGAGACGACTCCGACTCTAATCCTAGTCGACCCAAACTCGGCCAACTAGGAGATAGAGGAAAATCAATTGAGGCATAGGTTTGAAGAAAGTCCAACTGTGACCAAGTTGAGTGGACCTGAAGAGCCTCAGAGCGATCGAAGCACATCTCTGCCAAGTCCGAAGATGGACAAAGGGAACGCCAAAATGCCAGAGTACGAAGATCTGGACGACAACGCATCGACTCAATCACTTGATAGTTAGTTCAAATGCCTTGATGCCCCTATTATCAGGAGGAACGAAGTTAAGAAAGTCATAACTGCGGAAAATGAGAAACTCCATCATTCCACTCAAGAGAAGAACACGTTTAGCGATTCAACTGCACTGACTACATGGCATATCACTATGGCTTTATGATGAAGGTTGTGATAGTCCAATATGAACCGGAAATGTTTTCCAAAGTAGCCAAGGATCCACGATGGGTCGATGACATGAACGAGGAAATGCAGGCGCTATGCAAGAACGAGACATGGGATCTTGTCCCCCACTCACCAAACAAGAAAGCAATCGGTTGTAGGTAGATCTACAAAGTAAAATATAATGCCAATGGATCAGTAAAATGTTACAAGGAAAGAATCGTAGCAAAAGGCAATCTTCAAATGTACAATCATTGCACTCACAACTGCTAGAGGTTGGCATCTCCACCAAATGGATTTAAAGAATGCCTTCCTTCAAGGCGAATTAAAAAAGGAGGTGTTGATGATTCAACCACCTAATTTCGAATCGACCAACCATCCGATTGAAGTTTGTTGACCCAAGAAGCCGTTGTACGGACTCAAGCAAGCACCATGTGCTTGGCACTCAAAGATTAATTAGTATCTTCATGAAATAGGCTTCCACATGTCGAAATCAGACAACTCCCTCTACATCAAAAGCGAGTCTGACAACCCGATCCTCATCATCTTGTACATGGATGATCTAGTCATTATAGAAAGAATCTAGCCAACATCAATAAGGTCAAATCAGTCATGTCCGGAAGATTCGAAATAAAAGTCGTGCACGAGCTCCATTACTTCCTTGGTATAGAAGTAATTAGGACACCACTCGGGATTATGATCTCTCAACGACACTACATCCTCAACTTGCTCTACAAGTTCGAGATGACTGAGTGCAAATCTGTGTCAACCCCTCTTGATCGAAACCTCAAACTTGATGCGAACTCAGGAAAAGAAGAGTGGAAGCTGACTCAGTATCATCAACTAATCGGTAGCTTAATCTATCTAACTATCACACGACCCGACCTCGGCTATCCAGTTGATCTACTTAGCCAAATCATGTAGAAATCTTAGGATATTCACTTGGATTGTACTAAGAGAGTATTGAGGTATGTCAGTGGGATGATGTATGACAATCGACCTCAGAGTTTATCTTCTCCCTTGGCAACAGAGCTATCTCCTGGAGCAGCAAAATATTGGTAATATAACTTCTTTCTCTCTTTCTCTCTCTCTCTCTCTCTCTCTCTCTCCCCCTCTAAATCTATGTGGAAAGAGTTTGAAAATGTCCAAAAACATTTTCTTACAAAGTTTCTACAAGTTAAGAAAGAAACGCCCTACACCCTCCTCCTTGAGACGGGATTGCTTCCCATTGAGATCATGGCCATGGAAAGGGTTGTTGAATACATGCTTAAGGTTCAAAAAAGTCCCTCACATCGACTTCCTAGAATTGCATGGGAAACAAGCAAAAAATCCAAAAGACGCATAAAAGCAAAATTTTGTGTTCCGGTTGGA